>NC_142710.1:735000-1035000 GCF_055471065.1 Atractosteus spatula
GCGCTCACTGTCTCTCTCTGTGTCTCTCTCTCTCTATGTGCTCACTGTCTCTCTGTCCCTCTCTCTCTGTCCCTCTCTCTGTGCGCTCTCTGTCCATCTCTGTCCCTCTCTCTGTCTCTCTCTGTGCGCTCTCTGTCCCTCTCTCTGTGTCCCTCTGTGTCCCTCTCTCTGTCCCTCACTGTGGGCTGTGTGTTGCAGGTGAGGGCGCGTCGTTCGGGCTGGTGCCTTCGTGCCACGACGGCTCGTCCCCCTTCTTCTGCTCGGGCAGGTAGCTGCGCCGATCCGTCCAGCTGCCGATCTCCTCTGGCTGGTGTCTCTCAGGCACCCCTGGGCTTGCTGGCGCCCCTGCTGACTGTCTCTCCCTCTCTCTCCTCCAGCGGCTCGGGGTGTCATTATCTCCACCTCCACAAGGGGGAGTGCCAGACGGATCAGTACCTAGATGGCTGCCGCATGTACAAGCCCCTGGCCAGCGCTGTGAGGCTCTCTCTCTCCCCAAATACCCCTTGTCTGTCTGTCTCTCTCTACCGCCCTCAGAGGTAGTGCCTGTCTGTCTGTCCCTCAGTGGGTGTCTGTCTCTCTCTCTCCCTCAGAGCGAGTGCCTGTCTCTCTTGCTCTCTCCCTCAGAGCGAGTGCCTGTCTCTCTCTCTCTCCCTCAGTGCCAGTGCCTGTCTCAATCTCTCTCCCTCAGAGCGAGTGCCTGTCACTCTTGCTCTCTCCCAAAGCGCCAGTGCCTGTCTCTCTCTCTCTCCCTCAGCACCAGTGCCTGTCTCTCTCTCTCCCTCAGAGCGAGTGCCTGTCTCTCTCTCTCTCTCCCTCAGAGCGAGTGCCTGTCTCTCTCTCTCTCTCCCTCAGCACCAGTGCCTGTTTCTCTCTCTCTTCCTCAGTGCCAGTGCCTGTCTCTCTCTCTCTCTCCCTCAGAGCGAGTGCCTGTCTCAGTCTATCTCCCCCTCAGTGCCAGTGCCTGTCTCTCTCTCTCCTCTCTCCCTCAGCGCCAGTGCCTGTCTCTCTCTCCCCCCCAGTGCCAGTGCCTGTCTCTCTCTCCCTCAGAGCGAGTGCCTCTCTCTCTCTCTCCCTCAGAGCGAGTGCCTGTCTCTCTCTCTCTCCCTCAGAGCGAGTGCCTGTCTCTCTCTCTCTCCCTCAGTGCCAGTGCCTGTCTCTCTCTCTCTCTCCCTCAGAGCAAGTGCCTGTCTCTCTCTCTCTCTCTCTCTCCCTCCCTCAGAGCGAGTGCCTGTCTCTCTCTCTCTCTCTCCCTCAGTGCCAGTCTCTCTCTCCCTCAGTGCCAGTGCCTGTCTCTCTCTCTCTCCCTCAGAGCAAGTGCCTGTCTCTCTCTCTCTCTCTCTCCCTCAGTGCCAGTGCCTGTCTCAATCAATTCAAGGTGCTTTATTAGCATGACCGATGGGTACAATCAGTGTTGCCAAAGCAAATGAAAGTAATGATATTTACATGAAACAAAACAAAAATAGAAGTAAAATAAAATCTACAGACATGTTACAGACATTTACAACAAAGACATATAAAATATTGACATATTCTGTAGGCGGCTGGAGCATTATTGGGAGACAGACTCACTGTTCCTCAGGCTGTGACAGGAGATCACATACAGGGCTGCCAGTTCAACTGAGTTCCCTCCTCCCTCTCCCAGTAGGATTGGGACCCGTTGTGATTCTGGCAGGTGTGGGAACTCTGGGATTAGATTTCTGAGTTTAGGGAAGAATGTTTCTCTAATCCCAGAGTATCTGTCACAGTGCAGTAGGAAGTGCACCTCTGTCTCTATTTCTCCCCGCTGGCAGTGGGAGCACAGCCTGTCCTCTCTGGACAGCCAGGTCTGTCTGTGTCCAGTGTCTGTGTCCAGGCTGTGGTCACTGAGCCTGTCCTCTCTGGGCAGCCAGGTCTGCCTGTGTCCAGTTTCTGTGTCCAGGCTGTGGTCACTGAGCCTGTCCTCTCTGGGCAGCCAGGTCTGTCTGTGTCCAGTGTCTGTGTCCAGGCTGTGGTCACTGAGCCTGTACTTCGTCAGGGTCTGTTTCTGTTTGTTATTTTTTATTTTGGTCAAATATTCAGCTAGTGTGTATTGTCTGTTTAAGGTTCTGTAACATTCCAGTTTATGTTGTGTTTGTGTGTGTGTGTCCCAGTGTGTGAGATATTGCTGTTTGATCTCTGCTGTGATGTGGTTGAGTCTGGGTTGTGGTGCTCTAGCAGTGCTGTCCTGAGGCTGGTTAGTGTCGGTGTGGCTCAGGTCAGTGAGCCTCAGGACCAGCTGGCTCAGGGGGCTCTGTTTTGGGCTCAGCTCTTGGCTCAATCTCTCTCCCCCTCAGTGCCAGTGCCTGTCTCTCTCTCCCTCAGAGCGAGTGCCTGTTTCAATCTCTCTCTCCCTCAGTGCCAGTGCCTGTCTCAATCTCTCTCTCCCTCAGAGCGAGTGCTGGAAAGAGGAGAACGAGAGAGTGGGTGGGACAGACCCGGGGGGTGGGGAGATCTTTCGGGCCGACAGTCGCTGCTTCTTCTCCAGCCTGACGAGGGAGGTGTGTGCCTCTGTGTCCGCCGTCCTGGCTGTGACCCGGCTCTGAGCGCCCGTGGCCTCACCCTCCTCCTCTCTCCTGCTCTCCCTCAGAACCTCCCCCTGTCTCACAGCCCCATCGTGGCTCGGTGCTACAGACACAGGTGTACCGGACTGAACCAGTACCAGATCAGGGTGTCCGGGTCGGGCTGGGTCGAGTGTCCGACTGGCAAAACCGTGCAGGTAATGACAACAGTGGGCTGAGACTGGGATGCCCCGAGCAGCTCTGCCCATCTTGCTGAGCCTAACAGGAATTGAGCTTTACTGGGCTCAGGTTCAATGCTGTCAGTGACAGAGACACACTGCTCCTCCAATCAGGGCTCACTCTGTCAGTGAAAGACACACTGCTCCTCCAATCAGAGCTCACTCTGTCAGTGTGACACACTGCTCCTCCAATCAGGGCTAACTCTGTCAGTGAGAGACACACTGCTCCTCCAATCAGTGCTCACTCTGTCAGTGAGACACACTGCTCCTCCAATCAGGGCTCACTCTGTCAGTGAGACACAATGCTCCTCCAATCAGGGCTCACTCTGTCAGTGAGAGACACTGCTCCTCCAATCAGGGCTCACTCTGTCAGTGAGAGACACCCTGCTCCTCCAATCAGGGCTCACTCTGTCAGTGAGACACACTGCTCCTCCAATCAGAGCTCACTCTGTCAGTGAGAGACACACTGCTCCTCCAATCAGAGTCCACTCTGTCAGTGAGACTGGGTTATCTTCTCTCTCTCAGGTGCCTGGTTATCGCGGTCTTGTGTTTTGCCCTGATAAGAGGTTTTGCCATGCTGCAGCCCCGTCCCCAGGTGACCAGTCTCCTCCCAGTCTCAACATGACGTCAGAATGGTCTGTCCCTGTCCACACCCCCAGTGGGAGGTAAGTCGCATGTTGTGTTTAAAGCACACTGTTCAGCAGTATCCTGGCTGTCCACTCTGTCTCTATTGAGGTGTAAAATCCAATTTATGTTATAGTTTCCACTTTGCAGTGTATCTATCTAACCCCTCTCTCTCAGTGCAATGTTAATGTACTGGAGTGTCCAGTCAGTCAGTGTGTCTGTATGAACCCCTCTCTCTCAGTGCAGTGTTAATGTACTGGAGTGTCCAGTCAGTGTGTCTATATGAACCCCTCTCTCTCAGTACAGTGTTAATGTACTGGAGTGTCCAGTCAGTCAGTGTGTCTGTATGAACCCCTCTCTCTCAGTGCAGTGTTAATGAGTGTCCAGTCAGTGTGTCTGTATGAACCCCTCTCTCTCAGTGCAGTGTTAATGTACTGGAGTGTCCAGTCAGTCAGTGTGTCTGTATGAACCCCTCTCTCTCAGTGCAGTGTTAATGTACTGGAGTGTCCAGTCAGTCAGTGTGTCTGTATGAACCCCTCTCTCTCAGTGCAGTGTTAATGTACTGGAGTGTCCAGTCAGTCAGTGTGTCTGTATGAACCCCTCTCTCTCAGTGCAGTGTTAATGTACTGGAGTGTCCAGTCAGTCAGTGTGTCTGTATGAACCCCTCTCTCTCAGTGCAGTGTTAATGTACTGGAGTGTCCAGTCAGTGTGTCTGTATGAACCCCTCTCTCTCAGTGCAGTGTTAATGTACTGGAGTGTCCAGTCAGTGTGTCTGTATGAACCCCTCTCTCTCAGTGCAGTGTTAATGTACTGGAGTGTAGTGTCCAGTTATCGTGTCTGTGTTAACCCCTTTCTCTCTTGCACAGTGGCCCATCATCAGGAGTCCTGCCCATGACCTCTGACCCCACAGTGCTCCGAGACCCCAGTTTCTCTGTTCCCTTGTCCATCAGCAGTTCCCAGACCACACTTGCTGTTGTACTGGGCAGTTTGGCCGCCCTCTCTGTCCTTGCCCTTGTTGTCTGTACCCTTGTCATCGTCTACAGGAGACACCGTGCCTCCAGGCTCAGGGTGCACGCTGTTGGGGAGGCCCCAAACTCCCCGGCTTCTCCTGACCGGCAGCTCCAGCCACCCCTTGTCCACAGGGAGCACCCCACTGACTATGACCTGAAATATTTGTGAAGGAAACTGATATAGCACCATTATAGATGGGCTGGGGCTTGGTCTGAATTGGATGAGACAAGTAGTATAGAGAACGAGGAAGTGATGTCACCCCTCCTGACGGAGTTGATCCTGGGAAGTGATGTCGCCCCTCGTGACGGAGTTGATCCTGGGAAGTGATGTCGCCCCTCGTGACGGAGTTGATCCTGGGAAGTGATGTCGCCCCTCCTGACGGAGTTGATCCTGGGAAGTGATGTCACCCCTCCTGACGGAGTTGATCCTGGGAAGTGATGTCGCCCCTCGTGACAGAGTTGATCCTGGGAAGTGATGTCGCCCCTCCTGACGGAGTTGATCCTGGGAAGTGATGTCACCCCTCCTGACGGAGTTGATCCTGGGAAGTGATGTCGCCCCTCCTGACGGAGTTGACAGGGGAGAGGGACGAGCTCAGTCCTCTTCCTGTTCCTCCTGAGGCAGCTGTGTGCCGGTGACTGCAGTGTGCCTGTCCCGGGACAGTGTCAGTGACTGCACCCTCCTGCGGGTGAGGACGTTATGTTTTCCAGGTTGCTGTGTCACAACGTTTGGGGACCTGCCAGTAGGAAGGACGCTGGTCTTGACGGCTCCTGCTGTCGGATGGCTGTCCTCACTGGGCTGACCTGATCCGCGGGCGTTGCTGTTGTCTGGAGTCCTCCCAGCTCCCCCAGTCGGGGACTGACGTCTCTCACCCACAGCTCTGCACCGCCAACTGCAGTTTTCACCTGTAGTCATATGATAAGGGTTTTGCATTCAGTCTGGGGCTGGGGTCACCTTCTGGGTGGAGTCTGCATGTTCTCTCCACCCACCTCAAAAGTATTGGGTGATTTCTGGGCTGGGGTCACCTTTTGGATGTTGTCTGCCTGTTCTCTTCACCCCCTTCACATGCCCTGGGTTCAGCTATGGTAAACTTCTGGGTGGAGTCTGTCATGTTCTCTCGACACCCTCACATGTCCTGGGCTGAACTCTAGGCCAGGGGCACTTCTGGGTGGAGTCTGCATGTTCTCTCGTCCCCCTCATGGGTCTTGGGTTCAGTTCAGGGCTGGGGGTAACCTTCTGGGTGGAGTCTGCATGTTCTCTCCACCCATGAGTGGGTCCTGGGTTCAGTTCTGGGCCAGGGGCACCTTCTGGGTGGAGTCTGCATGTTCTCTCCACCCCCTCATGGGTCCTGGGTTCAGCTCTGGGCTGGGGGCACCTTCTGGGCGGTGTCAGGCGGGATGACCATGCAGTTGTTTTCTGATTGGTGTCTGTAAATTGTCTGTGCGTAGGGATGCTCTCCGTGTCGCGGGCTGGTGTCCCCTCCAGCCCTGCCCGGGAGAAACCATGGACCTCTAATAAATCATTTTTGTGGTTTTATTCTGGAATCAAAGGACTGACTTTGAATAAAGGGGGAGGGGTGGGCGTTTTCTTTCACGAAAATCATCGACCTTTCCTCTGAAAACCCATCTGAGTCTGATACCCAGTCACGTGTAATGTATCGGAATCTAAACGCTGTCCTCGTCAGACATGCGCGTGGATATTAAGGTTCTGCTGAGGGATTCGCGGGCCTGTCGCTCTGCCACTCTGCGGTGTGTGGGCCGAGGTCCCTCAGCGGAGCGGCTCGTACAGCAGGGCTGGTCCTGCAGGGGGCGCTGTGTCCGCAGGTCTCCCAGGTCTCCTCAAAGCAGCAGCACCTGAGGAGCTGTCAGGAGCTGGGAAGAGCTGGGAGAAGCTGGGGGAGCTGGGCCAGTCGAGCTGATTGAGTGCAGTAAGAGATGAGTTTTACAAATATTATTACTTTGTTATAAAAATGAGATATTCAATCAATCAAAGTTTATTTACGCACAACAATACAGCGTGCAGCAGCAGTTGCTGGCAGTGGAATGTCTTTTCTATGAGCTAGTTTTTCCCAGGAGTCTCCCCTCCAGGTACTGGCCAGGCTCACACCTGCTGAGCTCCAGCGGGGCTGCCAGCTGGGAGCTGCAGGGTGACGTGGCTGCTGGTTTATAGATGAGAAATCCCTCCTTACTGCTGGAGGTGAATGTCTTAGTTTCCACTCCCACCAACAAGTAAAGACATTCATTGTGAGACACTTCGCAGTATCTCTCCTCCTTCTAAGCCATTCCCGAGTATGCTGAACTTGGACTGGAACGCCTGCACTTTTTGCGTGTCCGATATTGAAACGACTGAACACGTTTTTTCCCCTCATGCCTTCACACAACAGCTTTCTTGGTTAAGTGACGGAGTTTGTACCGATTTTGTGACTTTGAAGGGCGTGGTTCTCCGGGTTCCGAATAAAAGTGAAGAAAAGAAAATAAAAAGTGCAGGCTTACTCCCTGCTGAACAGAGAAGGAAGGAAACGACCTTCCGGGCGTCAGTGCAGAGTGCGACAACCGCTGCCGGCTGCAGACAGTTAACACACTCTTTCACGTTTTACTCAGATTCTTTACAAACATCTTTAAAACTCCCCCCCCCCCGGAGAAGTGGTGTACAGAAACGCCTCGGATACAAGCTTCTTATTCAACGCCACTTCGCGATGTAACCTCCACATTGTCGATACGGTCCTAACCGCCTTGTTGTGCTGCTTCGCCGACGTGATGTTGTCTTTGTATAGCCACGGTACGCGCCCTTGAGTGCTCGTGTTTGGTGTTGTGGCGGGATGAAGTGTTTAAAATGATCACGCTCGGAGGCGGCGAGCGGAACACGCAGGCGCGCCCCCCCACTGCGTCATTTCCGGCAGGGTGTGAGGCCGGGCGCGAGTGCCTCGAGGGCGCGTCGGTTGGCGGCTGTGGCGCAGTTTTAATTCTGCGCGTCCGGTCGGCGAGTCGCGACGCTGATCCAGCCCGTTAAATCACTCGGGCTTCGCCGCGGACAGGAGGAGCCCTGCTCCCCGGCGTGTCTGAAACCCGAAAATACTCCTGCGGTACGACTTGTTTGTTTGTCGCGTATTAGACGTGGTGTACGTTACTTCCAAAAAAAATGTAAGAGTAGGGGTGTCCTGACGGCTGGTCAGTACAGATCCCAGGACACTGTCAGTAAGTGTAGGGGTGTCCTGACTGCTGGTCAGTACAGATCCCTGGACACTGTCAGTAAGAGTAGGGGTGTCCTGACTGCTGGTCAGTACAGATCCCAGGACACTGTCAGTAAGTGTAGGGGTGTCCTGACGGCTGGTCAGTATAGATACAGACACTGTCAGTAAGAGTAGGGGTGTCCTGACTGGTCAGTCCAGATCCCAGGACACTGTCAGTAAGAGTAGGGGTGTCATGACTGGTCAGTCCAGATCCCAGGACACTGTCAGTAAGAGTAGGGGTGTCCTGACTGCTGGTCAGTCCAGATCCCAGGACACTGTCAGTAAGAGTAGGGGTGTCCTGACTGGTCAGTCCAGATCCCAGGACACTGTCAGTAAGAGTAGGGGTGTCCTGACTGCTGGTCAGTCCAGATCCCAGGTCACTGTCAGTAAGAGTAGGGGTGTCCTGACTGCTGGTCAGTCCAGATCCCAGGACACTGTCGGTAAGAGTAGGGGTGTCCTGACTGCTGGTCAGTCCAGATCCCAGGACACTGTCAGTATGAGTAGGGGTGTCCTGACTGCTGGTCAGTCCAGATCCCAGGACACTGTCAGTATGAGTAGGGGTGTCCTGACTGGTCAGTACAGATCCCAGGACACTGTCAGTAAGAGTAGGGGTGTCCTGACTGCTGGTCAGTACAGATCCCAGGACACTGTCAGTAAGAGTAGGGGTGTCCTGACTGGTCAGTACAGATCCCAGGACACTGTCAGTAAGAGTAGGGGTGTCCTGACTGCTGGTCAGTCCAGATCCCAGGACACTGTCAGTAAGAGTAGGGGTGTCCTGACTGCTGGTCAGTCCAGATCCCAGGACACTGTCAGTATGAGTAGGGGTGTCCTGACTGCTGGTCAGTCCAGATCCCAGGACACTGTCAGTAAGAGTAGGGGTGTCCTGACTGCTGGTCAGTACAGATCCCAGGACACTGTCAGTAAGAGTAGGGGTGTCCTGACTGCTGGTCAGTCCAGATCCCAGGACACTGTCAGTAAGAGTAGGGGTGTCCTGTCCGCTGGTCAGTACAGATCCCAGGACACTGTCAGTATGAGTAGGGGTGTCCTGACCGCTGGTCAGTACAGATCCCAGAACACTGTCAGTAAGAGTTGGGGTGTCCTGACTGCTGGTCAGTCCAGATCCCAGGACACTGTCAGTAAGAGTAGGGGTGTCCTGACTGGTCACTCCAGATCCCAGGACACTGTCAGTAAGAGTAGGGGTGTCCTGACTGGTCAGTACAGATCCCAGGACACTGTCAGTAAGAGTAGGGGTGTCCTGACTGCTGGTCAGTCCAGATCCCAGGACACTGTCGGTAGGAGTAGGGGTGTCCTGACTGCTGGTCAGTACAGATCCCAGGACACTGTCAGTAAGAGTAGGGGTGTCCTGACTGCTGGTCAGTCCAGATCCCAGGACACTGTCAGTAAGAGTAGGGGTGTCCTGACTGGTCAGTACAGATCCCAGGACACTGTCAGTAAGAGTAGGGGTGTCCTGACTGCTGGTCAGTACAGATCCCAGGACACTGTCAGTAAGAGTAGGGGTGTCCTGACTGCTGGTCAGTCCAGATCCCTGAACACTGTCAGTATTGCACAGGTGATTCAGAGCTGTAGGAAACTGCACACAAGTACGTTGGGATCTCTGTACAGGTTATTCTGTGTGAGCAGGATGCTTGAGGACATACAGTAGCTATCTGTGCCGATTTGAAGTACAAAGTAGTTATACTTATGATTTCCAGTGCACTTAGAACACCTCACTTTGGTTAACATAATTTATCATTAAACATTATAGGAACAAGTAATAGGTTTATTCCATGCTTGAAAAGAGAAGAAAAAAACAACGTTTCAGCTGTGGAGCCTTCTTCAGGTGTGAGCAACGTGAACAAGGCTCACACCTCACACCTGAAGAAGGCACCACAGTCGAAACGTTGTGTTCTCTTTCTTCTCTTTTCAGCAGGAATAAACCTTTTACTTGTTCCTTTGCAGCCTACGCATGCTGGCGCAGCTCCCCACCAGAACTATTAAACTTTATATGTTACAGCCTTAGAAAGCGTCAAAGTAGAGTATGAAGACTTATTCCTGGTCTTAGGGCCTGTCATATATGGACAGTGTAAGGGAGCTGAATCTCTGCAGTGAAGAACTGAAGGATTGACAGGAGATGTGATCCGAGTATATCAAAACTTGGAGAGGATAGGTTGGGTCTGGTCTTTACCAGTCATGGCCTCCTGATCACCCCCCTCTCTGAACTGGCCCCATCACTCTGCTCTCCTCCCCACTGAGAGCTGGAGTGTGTGAGCGGACTGGAGCATCATCACACTGGGGGGGTGGAGGGGATCCCCAGTACTGGACAGTGCTGGGAGTGGAGTGTCCAGGAATGAGCTGTAGAAGTGTGAGGATATAATTATTCATCATGAAAAGGATGGAAAATAGGAGGTGTGGGTGTCTGGAGCAAGGGCTAAGGTGTGAAAGCCCGTACTCTGGGTTCTCTTAAGGAAGGTGTCATACAGTTTCATCTTGATGTAGGGACCAACCGAGCCAGTTTAAACGTTAGTCTGCAATCTGAGTCGATCTGGAGCCCTGTAGCTCGAACAGCAAGATGTGGAGAGAAAATCACAAAATTCCCTCACAAAACAGCAGCAGTTTGCTAATCCTGGAGCAACAGCTGCCAGAGAGCAGATTGAAGCCTGACTCAGCGGAGAAGTGAATCAGCTGAAAGAGCTTCGTTGTACAACCGAGCACTTTCATTTCCTCTCTCCTGCTGTAACCTTTCACTTGCACAGCACTCGAGAGAGGCAGCTCTTCAGGGAGATGTTCATGCTGCTGTGAAGAAAAACGCTTGCCTCTGTGAAAAAAGTGCATGTGTGGTCTCGCCTCTCTGTGCTGGCAGGGAGACACCAGACTCCCAGACTCCTCCAGGTGGCAAGTCCAAGCTGGGCGAGCCCAGACTCAAGGAGGCACTGTGCTGTCAAGGAGACACCAGACTCCCAGACTCCTCCAGGTGGCAAGTCCAAGCTGGGCGAGCCCAGACTCAAGGAGGCACTGTGCTGTCAAGGAGACACCAGACTCCCAGACTCCTCCGGGTGGCAAGTCCAAGCTGGCCGAGCCCAGACTCAATTTGCCTGCACTTTAAATGGAGACTCCAGTGGAAGAGCCCCGTGGATCCTCCACGCAGTCTAATTTCGGTTGTTAACATTGCGCTCGTGTTCAATGGGAAAACACTGCATAGACAGAATATCTGCTAAATCTGGCCTAAATGCATCATTAAACCTTCTGGTTTAAAGACATCATGCAGCACGCTGCTGCCTGATGTAGGAGGTATCGATCCCTTGTGGAAAAGCTGCTGCGTGCTGAAGTTCAGTCACATATTCGGTCTTGACATACACAGGTCACTGCTGTCATTCCGAAACAGCTGTTTGTTCTCTGATGCTCATCAGGATGCTTTTCCTTTTTTGGTAAACCGCCTACTTTTGCACATATTTTGCACACACCTAACTCTATATTTCAATTTTGTATTGCTGTACTTATTTTATTTTGATTTTCAGTCTATTCTGATGTCTGTTTTTGCAGCTGGGCTGCTGTAACACCTCAGTTTCCCTGCGGGATCAATAAAGTCTTATCTATCTATCTGCTCCTGGCAGCCAAGGGCGCAGAGCTCCCGATGGGACACCAGCCCACAGCGTCAAGGCCAGCAGGCCAGGCAGGGAGAGCACGCGGCTGCGCTCGGGGGCTGCTGACGAGCAGCAGGGTGTGCCAGCGGTGGAGGAAACCTGAGGCCTGGTGGGGCTCTTGGCCTTCACAGCTGCAACAGAGTAACACAGAGTAACACAGAAGGTGGGGGGCAGCGAAAGGGGCTATTTCAGAGCACCAGCGTTTCAGAAGAGGAAGCGCTGCCAGCCTCTCCCACTCTCGCTTTGACGGCGATGTGGACAAAACCGCTCGTCAGCCGGTTGGCCCCTGGTATAAAAGTGGGGCCAGCAGGCGGCCCGCTCACCCTCGGGCTCGTTCTGATTTAGCACCTCGTGCGTCTGGAGGCGGAGCTGCAGCGCTGAAGCCCGGGCTCTGTGATGAGGCTGCTTTCCATGTTGTGGACTTTCACCCTGTGGACTCTCGCCCGTAAGTACTTCTTGGGAATTTCCCCGATACCGCACAGCCGCTGTTTTCTGTAGTCCGCGGAAAGGGAGAGTAAAGGCCTCCGACCGATCCAGCTGCGCGTGTACTTTAAAACTGGGCGTCTTCGCTGGTCCCACGCTGCCTTACCGTGCCAAACGGGGAGAGTTCGTTAAGACTTTGTCTGCCAAGGCGCCCACTTAACAAACCTCCGCCCAGTAGGTTAGGGATCCAACTTGAATCACCAGGGAAGTTTCCTTCGTGTCAGGGGCGACTGGTGACCCCTCCCTGGTCATGACTGACTGGCGCTGGGCTGTCTGCCGAGCTGGGTCACCAGATTCCAGCAGCAGAGTGAGCAGCTTGAGGTCACTCTGAGGAGCCTGACCCCTCCCTGGTCATGACTGACCGGCGCAGGACTGTCCACCGAGCTGGGTCAGCCGACTCCAGGAACAGAGTGAGCAGCCCGAGGTCACTCTGAGGAGCCTGACACCTCCCTGGTCCTGACTGACCGGGGCAGGGCTGTCCGCCGAGCTGGGTCACGAGAGGAGAGGCTGTAGAGGGAATGAGCCCACACTACTGAGCTGTACATCAAGGGGTCTGGCAAACCATGACTGTCGTCATATTGAAGACGCAGGAGTTGACTGTTCAGGTGGAGTGTTTTCAGACTTCTCTTCCAAGTGTGTGTTTACACTGTTTCCATACTGGAAAAGTACAAAATAGTTCACTTCCATGTTAACAAGTGCAATAACTAATTTTTTTCCATTCCATTTATTCCCATTCTTACTTCATTCAGCTGGACATAAGTACAAGTCTATCCACAGCGAAGGCCTCGGTACGAGTCTGATTCACTCACAGTCTCCATCAGCCCTCAGGCTTGTGTCCCACTGTGACATGAAGTCACTGAATCTGGTGCAGAAAGAAATTCATGTCAAGACTGAGCAGCAGCTTGCCCAACAGTTGTGAGTTGTCTGCTGGTGTCAGAATGTAGTTCATGGTTCACAGATCATAGTTCATAGATCCTACTAGAGGACACCTGTGGCCCTGTGCTGCTCATTATTTCTAAAGAAACTCCAGACGTGTCTTCAGCCCTCTGGAGAATTTCAAACACACCGTGGTCTACAACAGGGCTACTGATCCTGTGACCCGTTGGTGATCTGTTTCATGTGTGAGAAGATTCTCTCTGTCCTTCTGTACAGAACAGCAGTAGAGCCTGACTGGTCAATATCAGTGATCAGATCAGCTTCATGTACCTGAAAACACACAATTCACCAATCAGGGAGCCAACAGATTAATCTTGTATTGGCGTTTCCTGAGATCTCCTGTGTTCAGCTCCAGAGTCATCTGTCAGACTGTTTCTTGTTGAGACACAGCAGACCAGCAGTTGTCTGAACTGGCCTGTCCACTGGGATTCACAGTGTTATTGTATTGCAGGTGCAGCTGAGTTCTGGGGAACTACAGGTAAGATTTTCACTCCCTTCTCTATATGAAAAGACATTTTCTATATCTATTTGTTATTATATTTTTCTACCTTGTTTCATGTCAGTTTGAGAATCAGCAATATTCATGTTAGAAAGTAAAGGATGTCGATTCTCACAGCACAGCAGCTTGAGCAGTTTCAGACTGGAGCAGCTGTAGTCTGTCACTGAAGCAACAGCAGGTGATTGTTCTCTCATCTGAAGCCCTTGTGCAGGAGCAGTCATGTACAGTTCAGATCTGTCCACCTTTCTCTCTCTCCCCGAGCCCACAAGATGTGGATCAGAGAGCTCAGCCAGCACTCGGCTGGGTGAGACACCTGAGAGCCCAGAGCACTGTCCTTGTAGGAGAGAGAGCTCTCTCAGAGCCCACTGGAAGCTCTGCTGATGGTGATGGCAGAGAGCTACAGGAGGGTCGACTCGGAGCTGAGTCTGACAGCTGGAGCACCTTTCATACTGCCTTCTGCCTAGATGACTGTGTGGGAGTCTGGAGCCACTGCAGTCAGCAGAAAGAGCCTCCAGGACATGTTCAGTCTTTTAAACATTATTGTCCTTCATCAACAGCAACAGTATTCATCTCCTACACACAGAGACTGTCGCTATTACACAGATTGTATCCATGGTGTTTATTATCCTGTAATTATTAAATCAATCCTTTTCCCTTTCAGAAATCCCAGATCTCTGGCAGACTGCAGGTATGTATCTTCTGACCAAACAGCAAATCGTCCCAGTGGAATCAGTCTGGGCAGCACAGCCGTGGGTCAGTTAGGAGTGCTGCTTCACTGGTCCTGGGTCCTGGGTTCAATTCCAGACACAGACGCCCAGCGTGTGGAGTCTGCATGGCCTCCATTGTATCCTCAGTTCATGAGTGTGTGTGAGCGCCCTGTGATGGGCTGGAGTCCTATAGTGTGTGTATAGACTGTGTGTGAGTGCCCTGCGATGGGCTGGAGTCCTATAGAGTGTGTATAGACTGTGTGTGAGCGCCCTGCGATGGGCTGGAGTCCTATAGAGTGTGTACAGGCTGTGTGTGAGTGCCCTGCGATGGGCTGGAGTCCTATAGAGTGTGTATAGACTGTGTGTGAGTGCCCTGTGATGGGCTGGAGTCCTATAGAGTGTGTATAGACTGTGTGTGAGTGCCCTGTGATGGGCTGGAGTCCTATAGAGTGTGTATAGACTGTGTGTGAGCGCCCTGTGATGGGCTGGAGTCCTATAGAGTGTGTATAGATTGTGTGTGAGCGCCCTGTGATGGGCTGGAGTCCTATAGAGTGTGTATAGACTGTGTGTGAGCGCCCTGTGATGGGCTGGAGTCCTATAGAGTGTGTATAGATTGTGTGTGAGCGCCCTGTGATGGGCTGGAGTCCTATAGAGTGTGTATAGACTGTGTGTGAGTGCCCTGCGATGGGCTGGAGTCCTATAGTGTGTGTATAGACTGTGTGTGAGCGCCCTGCGATGGGCTGGAGTCCTATAGAGTGTGTACAGGCTGTGTGTGAGCGCCCTGTGATGGGCTGGAGTCCTATAGAGTGTGTATAGATTGTGTGTGAGTGCCCTGTGATGGGCTGGAGTCCTATAGAGTGTGTACAGGCTGTTGTCCTGCTTGCGTCCTCTCAGTGCTATGATGTGATTGAAATCATCCAACCCGCTGCCTGTGTGAGCCTGTATCTTACTGACTGTGTCTGATTTCCACAGCAACAGACACGGTCCAGACAACAGAATTCAGTGCTCCCTCTTCAGACACTCCCTCTGCTGAAGTTGAGTTTCACCTGGTTGTTTTCTAGATTGTGTTTAATATCCCTAAAATGTTCACCACTGACTTTTCTACCAGAAGCACATGAGAACTGATTTACGTCAATTTCTAAATAAGCATGCCATTCCCACAGTGAACTGGGGATGTGGCAGCAGAGCTCTCTGTCAGATCCTCTTCACTACAGAGTCAATACCAACAGTGGGAGTCAGTTTAGAAGCCTGGTGTAGATGGAGCCTCTTAACAATTATATACACTTATATAGCAATTATGGAACTCTACTTAGCAATTATAGACACTTGGCAGAGCAGCCTATGAAGGGGCTGGTATTACAGCAGAACTTCTAGCAGAGGCTACCAAAGCACCTCTTCTTGGTGTTTAAAGGACTTGGTCAGTCATAGTGGTGTATGGAATTTATCTGAATGCTCTCTTCTTTGTTGTAGCAATCACATATTTTGTAGTAAAGCCTTCTGCACCAGCTTGAGTCTGTATCTTTTTTTAGTCTGAGTTTTTTCAACAGCACCAGAGATTGAAAACTCTTGTTACGTCGACTTCTGAATGAACGTGCTCTTCCCACAGTGAACTGGGGATGTGGCAGCAGAGCTCTCTGTCAGATCCTCTTCATTACAGAGCCAGTAACATCAGTGGGAGTCAGTTTAGAAGCCTGGTGTAGATGGAGCTTCTGTTGTTTCTCAGTGTCCAGTTTTTGAACTGTTATGTTTGAGACACAGAGAAACTGCCATGAGTGTGGAACATGTAGAATAAGTTGATGCTGAGTTTGGCAGTGTGGCTGAGTCTTATCAAACTGGTTCCTTTGTGTCTTTAATCTACTGTAGGAATAAAACCCAGTGTGGTCTTCACAAGGGTGTAGTTCTTCTTAGCAATTTTATACACTGTGGCAGAGCAGCCTATGAAGGGGCTGGTGTTACAGCAGAACTTCTAGCAGAGGCTGCCAAAGCACCTCTTCTTGGTGTAAAGAGACACACAGGGTGCTGAACTTTTAATTATGTATAATCTGCGTGGAAGTTGTTAGGGCACTTTGTTAATTTGGGGTTTTGATTGGTATTTAAAGGGCTTGGTCAGTCATAGTGGTGTATGGAACTTACCTGAATGCTCATTTCTTTGTTCTAGCAACTACACATTCTTTAGTAAAGCCTTCTGCACTAGCTTGAACTGTCAACGTGGAGTTTTTCCTGAGTGTGCAGATTTAAAGGACTATGTTAAGTTTATTTGTCAGTCCCGCCATATAGAAGTACACAGAGGAGCGAGATATCGTTCTCTAGGTCTACGGTGCAAATACAGACAAGACACTGACAAGACAATGCTATCGACGATGTAGACATACACTGTAGACATTCCTGACAGGGTACAGGGTGCAAGGTAAATAAAGTGCGATGTGCATAGTGCAATTTACCTTACAGGACTGTGCAAAGATTTGTGCAAAGAATACATCAGACAGTTTGCCTGAAGTTAGGCAAAAATGAACTAAGTTTCCAGATTTGGAGGAAGTGCAGTAGGTACCAGGGTGTTGAGGGGCCTGACAGCTGTTACAGAGTCTGGTGGAGCTGGCCCGTATACTAGGATACCCTTTACCAGATGGTAGGAGGACAAAGAGGTTGCAGGAGGGGTGGGAAGGATCATCCACAATACTGGAGGCTTTGTGTGTGCAGCGTGTGTGGTAGATGTCCTGAATGGACAGGAGGGAGGCTCCAGTGATGTTTCCTGCTGTATTGACAATTCGTTGCAGGGACTTGCGGTCTGAGACCTTACAATTCCAAAACCCAACAATGATACAGCTGGTCAAGATGCTCTCGATGGTACTGTGCCTCTATAGAATGTGGACAGTACGGGGGAGGGGGAAGGTTTGCCCTTCTCAGTCGCTGCAGGAAGTGGAGAAGTTGTTGTGCTTTTTTAGCTAGGGAGGTAGTGTTCATGGTCCAAGTGAGGTCATCTGTGATATGCCCACCAAGAAACAGTACTTCTGGCTGTCTCCACAGAGGAGCCGTTCATGTGCAGTGAGGAGTGATCAGTGCGGGCCCTCCTGAAGTCAGTTATCATCTCTTTTGTCTTATCAACATTCAGAGACAGATTGTTGTTTAGGCACCAGTCCACTAGTTGCTCCACCTCCTCTCTGTATGGTGCCTCATCGTGGTTACTAATGAGGCCCACCACTGTCATGTCATCAGCAAATTTGATGATGTCATTTGCACTGTGCTTAGCAGTGCAGTCAGGTCAGTGCAGTGCAGTGAGGTCTCTCTGTCAGAAAGTCCAGAATCTTTCACAGATGTCTGTCTCACGGTGTAAGAATTTTCCTACTGTCTTATTCCACAGGCAGCAGGAGAGTCCGACTCGTCGATGGACACAACAACTGCTCTGGGAGAGTGGAGGTCTACCACCACGGGCTTTGGGGGACAGTGTGTGATGATGACTGGGACCAGTCTGATGCTCAGGTTGTCTGCAGAGAGGTGGGCTGTGGGGAGGCTGGAGCTCCTGTAGCTCTAGGAAGTGCCAGATTTGGAGCAGGAAGTGGCCCCATTCTTCTGGATGATGTCCGCTGTAGAGGGAATGAGCCCACACTGCTGAGCTGTACATCAAGGGGTCTGGCAAACCATGACTGTCGTCATATTGAAGATGCAGGAGTTGACTGTTTAGGTGGAGTGTTTTCAGCCTTCTCTTCCAAGTGTGTGTTGACATTGTTTCCATACTGGAAATGTATTAAATAGTTCATTTCCATGTTAAGAAATGCGATAACTCATTTATTTCCATTCAATTTATTCCCATTCATACTCTATTTAGCTGGACATAAGTACAAGTCTATCCACAGCGAAGGCCTCAATATGAGTCTGATTCACTCACAGTCTCCATCAGCCCTCAGGCTTGTGTCTCAGTGTGACATGAAGTCACTGAATCTGGTGTAGAAAGAAATTAATGTCAAGACTGAGCAGCAGCTTGCCCATCAGTTGTGAGTTGTCTGCTGGTGTCAGAATGTAGTTCATGGTTCACACATCATAGTTCATAGATCCTACTAGAGGACACCTGTGGCTCTGTGCTGCTCATTATTTCTAAAGAAACTCCAGACGTGTCTTCAGCCCTCTGGAGAATTTCAAACACACCGTGGTCTACAACAGGGCTTCTGATCCTGTGACCCGTTGGTGATCTCTCTCATGTGTGAGAAGATTCTCTCTTTCCTTCTGTACAGACAGCAGTAGAGCCTGACTGGTCAGTATTGGTGATCAGATCAGCTTCATGTACCTGAAAACACACAATTCACCAATCAGGGAGCCAACAGATTAGTCTTGTATTGGCGTTTCCTGAGATCTCCTGTGTTCAGCTCCAGAGTCATCTGTCAGACTGTTTCTTGTTGAGACACAGCAGACCAGCAGTTTGCCTGAACTGGCCTGTCCACTGGGATTCACAGTGTTATTGTATTTCAGGTGCAGCTGAGTTCTGGGGAACTACAGGTAAGATTTTCTCTCCCTTCTCTATATGAAAAGACATTTTCTATATCTGCTTGTCATGACATTTTTCTACCTTGTTTCAAGTCAGTTTGAGAATCAGCAATATTCATGTTAGAAAGTAAAGGATGTCGATTCTCAAAGCACAGCAGCTTGAGCAGTTTCAGACTGGAGCAGCTGTAGTCTGTCACAGAAGCAACAGGAGGTGCTTGTTCTCTCATCTGAAGCCCTTGTGCAGGAGCAGTCATGTACGGTTCAGATCTGTCCACCTTTCTCTCCCCGAGCCCACAAGATGTGGATCAGAGAGCTCAGCCAGCACTCGGCTGGGTGAGACACCTGAGAGCCCAGAGCACTGTCCTTGTAGGAGAGAGAGCTCTCTCAGAGCCCACTGGAAGCTCTGCTGATGGTGATGGCAGAGAGCTACAGGAGGGTCGACTCGGAGCTGAGTCTGACAGCAGGAGCACCTTTCATACTGCCTTCTGCCTAGATGACTGTGTGGGAGTCTGGAGCCACTGCAGTCAGCAGAAAGAGCCTCCAGGACATGTTCAGTCTTTTAAACATTATTGTCCTTCATCAACAGCAACAGTATTCATCTCCTACACACAGAGACTGTCTCTATTACAAATATTGTATCCATGGTGTTTATTATCCTGTAATTATTAAATCAATCGTTTTCTCTTTCAGAAATCCCAGATCTCTGGCAGACTGCAGGTACGTATCTTCTGATCAAACAGCAAATCATCCCAGTGGAATCAGTCTGGGCAGCACAGCCATGGGTCATTTAGGAGTTCTGCTTCACTGGTCTTGGGTCCTGGGTTCAATTCCAGACACAGACACCCAGCGTGTGGAGTCTGTATGACCTCCATTGTTTCCTCAGTTCATGAGTGTGTATAGACTATGTGTGAGCGCCCTGTGTTGGGCTGGAGTCCTATAGTGTGTATAGATTGTGTGTGAGCGCCCTGCGATGGGCTGGAGTCCTATAGAGTGTGTATAGACTGTGTGTGAGCGCCCTGCGATGGGCTGGAGTCCTATAGAGTGTGTATAGATTGTGTGTGAGCGCCCTGCGATGGGCTGGAGTCCTATAGAGTGTGTATAGACTGTGTGTGAGCGCCCTGCGATGGGCTGGAGTCCTATAGAGTGTGTATAGATTGTGTGTGAGCGCCCTGCGATGGGCTGGAGTCCTATAGAGTGTGTATAGACTGTGTGTGAGTGCCCTACGATGGGCTGGAGTCCTATAGAGTGTGTATAGACTGTGTGTGAGCGCCCTGCGATGTGCTGGAGTCCTATAGAGTGTGTATAGACTGTGTGAGCGCCCTGCGATGGGCTGGAGTCCTATAGAGTGTGTATAGATTGTGTGTGAGTGCCCTGTGATGGGCCTGAGTCCTATAGAGTGTGTATAGACTGTGTGTGAGTGCCCTGCGATGTGCTGGAGTCCTATAGAGTGTGTATAGACTGTGTGTGAGTGTCCTGTGATGGGCTGGAGTCCTATAGAGTGTGTACAGGCTGTTGTCCTGCTTGCGTCCTCTCAGTGCTGGATAACTGATGATTGTCAGTGTTGTGACCTTGAGGGCCCCAGTGTTTGTCCTTCATGCTGCTTGTGTCCCTGTGTTTGTGTGGCTCTGCCTCAGTGTCAGTGCAATGTGTGGGACCTGAAATGTGCCGTCATGTCTGCTTCTGACTCACCGCTGTGCAGATCACAGGTGCATCTTGATGGCTCAGAAATGAGCGACTCCTCAGCAGCCTTAAGTAGCTGAAGTGTTGTGACATGACTATGATACGATTGAAATCATACAACCCACTGCCTGTGTGAGTCTGTATTTTACTGATTGTGACTGATTTCCACAGCAACAGACACGGTCCAAACAACAGAATTCACTGCTCCCTCTTCAGACACTCCCTCTGCTGAAGGTGAGTTTCACACCTGGTTCTTTTCTAGATTGTGTTTAATATCCCTAAAATGTTCACCACTGACTTTTCTACCAGAAGCACATGAGAACTCATTTACGTCCACTTCTGAATAAGCGTGCCATTCCCACAGTGAACTGGGGATGTGGCAGCAGAGCTCTCTGTCAGATCCTCTTCACTACAGAGTCAATACCAAGAGTGGGAGTCAGTTTAGAAGCCTGGTGTAGATGGAGCCTCTTAACAATTATATACACTTATATAGCAATTATGGAACTCTACTTAGCAATTATAGACACTTGGCAGAGCAGCCTATGAAGGGGCTGGTATTACAGTGGAACTTCTAGCAGAGGCTGCCAAAGCACCTTTTCTTGGTGTAAAGAGACACACAGGGTGCTGAACTTTTAATTATGTATAATCTGCGTGGAAGTTGTTAGGGCACTTTGTTAATTTGGGGTTTTGATTGGTATTTAAAGGACTTGGTCAGTCATAGTGGTGTATGGAATATATCTGAATGCTCATTTCTTTGTTCTAGCAACTACACATTCTTTAGTAAAGCCTTCTGCACTAGCTTGAACTGTCAACGTGGAGTTTTTCCTGAGTGTGCAGATTTAAAGGACTATGTTAAGTTTATTTGTCAGTCCCGCCATATAGAAGTACACAGAGGAGCGAGATATCGTTCTCTAGGTCTACGGTGCAAATACAGACAAGACACTGACAAGACAATGCTATCGACGATGTACACATACACTGTAGACATTCCTGACAGGGTACAGGGTGCAAGGTAAATAAAGTGCGATGTGCATAGTGCAATTTACCTTACAGGACTGTGCAAAGATTTGTGCAAAGAATACATCAGACAGTTTGCCTGAAGTTAGGCAAAAATGAACTAAGTTTCCAGATTTGGAGGAAGTGCAGTAGGTACCAGGGTGTTGAGGGGCCTGACAGCTGTTACAGAGTCTGGTGGAGCTGGCCCGTATACTAGGATACCCTTTACCAGATGGTAGGAGGACAAAGAGGTTGCAGGAGGGGTGGGAAGGATCATCCACAATACTGGAGGCTTTGTGTGTGCAGCGTGTGTGGTAGATGTCCTGAATGGACAGGAGGGAGGCTCCAGTGATGTTTCCTGCTGTATTGACAATTCGTTGCAGGGACTTGCGGTCTGAGACCTTACAATTCCAAAACCCAACAATGATACAGCTGGTCAAGATGCTCTCGATGGTACTGTGCCTCTATAGAATGTGGACAGTACGGGGGAGGGGGAAGGTTTGTTAGGGCACTTTGTTAATTTGGGGTTTTGATTGGTATTTAAAGGACTTGGTCAGTCATAGTGGTGTATGGAATATATCTGAATGCTCATTTCTTTGTTCTAGCAACTACACATTCTTTAGTAAAGCCTTCTGCACTAGCTTGAACTGTCAACGTGGAGTTTTTCCTGAGTGTGCAGATTTAAAGGACTATGTTAAGTTTATTTGTCAGTCCCGCCATATAGAAGTACACAGAGGAGCGAGATATCGTTCTCTAGGTCTACGGTGCAAATACAGACAAGACACTGACAAGACAATGCTATCGACGATGTACACATACACTGTAGACATTCCTGACAGGGTACAGGGTGCAAGGTAAATAAAGTGCGATGTGCATAGTGCAATTTACCTTACAGGACTGTGCAAAGATTTGTGCAAAGAATACATCAGACAGTTTGCCTGAAGTTAGGCAAAAATGAACTAAGTTTCCAGATTTGGAGGAAGTGCAGTAGGTACCAGGGTGTTGAGGGGCCTGACAGCTGTTACAGAGTCTGGTGGAGCTGGCCCGTATACTAGGATACCCTTTACCAGATGGTAGGAGGACAAAGAGGTTGCAGGAGGGGTGGGAAGGATCATCCACAATACTGGAGGCTTTGTGTGTGCAGCGTGTGTGGTAGATGTCCTGAATGGACAGGAGGGAGGCTCCAGTGATGTTTCCTGCTGTATTGACAATTCGTTGCAGGGACTTGCGGTCTGAGACCTTACAATTCCAAAACCCAACAATGATACAGCTGGTCAAGATGCTCTCGATGGTACTGTGCCTCTATAGAATGTGGACAGTACGGGGGAGGGGGAAGGTTTGCCCTTCTCAGTCGCTGCAGGAAGTGGAGAAGTTGTTGTGCTTTTTTAGCTAGGGAGGTAGTGTTCATGGTCCAAGTGAGGTCATCTGTGATATGCCCACCAAGAAACAGTACTTCTGGCTGTCTCCACAGAGGAGCCGTTCATGTGCAGTAGAGAGTGATCAGCGCGGGCCCTCCTGAAGTCAATAATCATCTCTTTTGTCTTATCGACATTCAGAGACAGATTGTTGTTCAGGCACCAGTCCACTAGTTGCTCCACCTCCTCTCTGTATGGTGCCTCATCGTTGTTCCTAATGAGGCCCACCACTGTCATGTCATCAGCAAACTTGATGATGTCATTTGCAATGTGCTTAGCAGTGCAGTCATGAGTCATCAGCGTGAACAGGAGTGGGCTGAGTACACAGCCCTGGGGGGTTCCCGTGTTGACTATCGTGGTACTAGAGATGTTGTTTCCAATCTGGACTGTCTGAGGTCTCTCTGTCAGAATGTCCAGAATCTTTCACAGATGTCTGTCTCACGGTGTAAGAATTTTCCTCCTGTCTTATTCCACAGGCAGCAGGAGAGTCCGACTCGTCGATGGACACAACTGCTCTGGGAGAGTGGAGGTCTACCACCGCGGTCAGTGGGGGACAGTGTGTGATGATGACTGGGACCAGTCTGATGCTCAGGTTGTCTGCAGGGAGGTGGGCTGTGGGGAGGCTGGAGCTCCTGTAGCTCTAGGAAGTGCCAGGTTTGGAGCAGGAAGTGGCCCCATTCTTCTGGATGATGTCTACTGTAGAGGGAATGAGTCCACACTGCTGAGCTGTACATCAAGGGGTCTGGGAAATCACAACTGTGGTCATTCTGAAGACGCAGGAGTCGACTGTTCAGGTGGAGTGTTTCTAGATTCACGCTCACGTGTGTTTGTTTACAGGGTAATCAAAAACATCAAGTACAACTTTTGATAAAAGGTTATATATGAAGTTATATTAACTTTTCAAAATTGTTTATCTGATAAAACTGAATTTTATCAGCTCAAAGAAATGCAATTTCTTACTTTTCGTTAAATTTGAGTGCCTGGCAAATATGTGGCTCAGTAGGATCCTAGAACCAACGCACCGCACATCTTCTCAGCGACAGGAGCGTGCCTTTCAGTTCACGAACATCCCACACCTGAACATTGTCAGATCCTACTGGTGTCTGATCTGTCGGGCTGGTGCAGGACGTTTCTTCTCTCTTGACACGTCCTCTGGTGTTAGCAGCCCCTGTGTCAGTGCACGTGCGTGTGACCAGTCCCTGCTGCGCCTGGGCTCCTGTGTGTGAGGAAGTGCCTCTTGCAGAGAGATACAGCAGCCAAGCTCTTGCGCAGAGCGAGGGAGCGCTTGTCTCTGACGAAAGGCTTCTGCAGAGACTTGTGGGAACTAGAATAAGGCGCGTCAATAGCTGCAGTGACCTAGGGGCTGCTGTGTCTCTTTCGGCGTTCTTCTGAGTCTCCTCCAGGAACAGGATCCACCTTCTGAGGGGGCAGCTGTTTTCTGCTTCAGCAATCCTGTCCCTGACCATCTTTACTCAGGTTTTCCATTTTAGGAGTTCTTTCCAAATCCTGAATATTCATGAAGATCATTCAGGCCCATATCCCTGTATCAGAGTACCTGCTTAGAGGTACAGGCTGCATCGACTCACTGAGGCACGCACTCAGCAGCTGGGTCTGTAACTGATTAAAAGCAGCACAACACACACAGTGATCGCAGTCACAAGCCCTGCAGAGCGGAGCAGAGCCCCGGCTGGTGTCACTCGGACTGCAGGCTGCACCCTCCTGCAAGTCACTCCCTGTCACCCCTCTCCCTTCCCCTCCCGTCTGCATGCAGCTGAGTCACCTCCTGTTCCAGCTCAGCACTGCAGTCCCAGTGGCGCCACTGGACTGGACCTGGTGCCTCATGGGCACGTGGGAAGAAGACACCACTGGTGTCGCAGTGGACAGTGGGAGTACAGGGGTGCCTGGGAGTGACGTCAACCTAGAGAAATACAGATGCTGTCTGCTTGGATCAGTACTCCTGAGCAAGGGCATTGTGTCTATTTAACCAACCCTTGAACTTTTCAATATGTTGTTGTTGCTGAAGGCGACATGTTGGCACAGTGGCCAACATTGCTGTCTCGCAGTGCTGGGGCCCTGGGTTCAATTCCAGACCTGGAGTGCTGTTTGTGTGGAGTTTGTATGTTCTCCCTGTGATCGCATGAGTTTCCTGCAGTTGCTTCCGATTCCTCCTACCGTCCAAAGACATGCTGGGAGGTTAATTATCTTCTGGGAAAACTGGCCCTGTTGTGAGTGTGTGTCTGTGTCTGGTGTGAGTGTCTCTGTCTCTACCCTCCGATGGGCTACTGTCTTGTCCACAATATACTCTGCTTTGTACCTGTTGCTTGCTGGGATAGGCTCTGGCTCCCCATTGACCCTGAACTGGAAGAAGGAGTTAGAAAATGGATATTGTCTTTAAATGCCTCATGCTCATTTACCAATTAATGATGTTACTCTCCTGGTTCTAAGAATTTTCCTCCTGTCTTCATCCACAGGCATCAGGGGAGTCCGACTGGTCAATGGAACCAATAGCTGCTCTGGGAGAGTGGAGGTGTACCACCGCGGTCAGTGGGGGACAGTGTGTGATGATGACTGGGACCAGTCTGATGCTCAGGTTGTCTGCAGAGAGGTGGGCTGTGGGGAGGCTGGAGCTCCTGTAGCTCTAGGAAGTGCCAGGTTTGGAGAAGGAAGTGGCCCCATTCTTCTGGATGATGTCCGCTGTAGAGGGAATGAGCCCACACTGCTGAGCTGTACATCAAGGGGTCTGGGAAATCACAACTGTGGTCATTCTGAAGACACAGGAGTCGACTGTACAGGTAGAATCTCTCCAGATTTATGTTGTGTGTATTTCTGTTTTTCACATTTAGGAAATGTACAACAAATTCTGTATTAATATATAGATAAAAATAGCTCTAATTATACTCTATTGATCAGGACATAACTGCAAGTCTATCCACAGCAAAGGCCTCGGTATGAGTCTGATTCACTCACAGTCTCCATCAGCCCTCAGGCTTGTGTCCCAGTGTGACATGAAGTCACTGAATCTGGTGCAGAAAGAAATTCATGTCAAGACTGAGCAGCAGCTTGCCCATCAGTTGTGAGTTGTCTGCTGGTGTCAGAATGTAGTTCATGGTTCACAGATCATAGTTCATAGATCCTACTACAGGACACCTGTGGCCCTGTGCTGCTCATTATTTCTAAAGAAACTCCAGACGTGTCTTCAGCCCTCTGGAGAATTTCAAACACACCGTGGTCTACAACAGGGCTGCTGATCCTGTGACTCGTCGGTGATCTCTTTCATGGTGTGAGAAGATTCTCTCTGTCCTTCTGTACAGACGCAGCAGAGCCAGACTGGTCAGTATCAGTGATCAGATCAGCTTCATGTACCTGAAAACACACAATTCAGCAGGACAACGAGCGAACAGATTAGTCTTGTATTGGCGTTTCCTGAGATCTCCTGTGTTCAGCTCTAGAGTCATCTGTCAGACTGTTTCTTGTTGAGACACAGCAGACAAGCAGTTTCTTGAATAAGTTTTCAGTGTCGCTCAGTGTCCAGTGTTGACACAGGGGAGGCTTGGAAAGACCAGCTGGAGAAACAGGAGTGTGTGCTGAAGCTGCAGAACAAAGAGAATCTAATTCAACTGGAAGTACTCCACATCAACTTCCCTTGTCTTGTCAATCTCCTACAGCGCACTCTGGTCTCTATATGTTTGTCCTTGTCTGTCATGGTGTAAGAACATCCTTGCTATCATTATCCACAGGAAGAAGAGTCCGATTGGTCAATGGACACAACAACTGCTCTGGGAGAGTGGAGGTCTACCACCGCGGTCAGTGGGGGACAGTGTGTGATGATGACTGGGACCAGTCTGATGCTCAGGTTGTCTGCAGGGAGGTGGGCTGTGGGGAGGCTGGAACTCCTGTAGCTCTAGGAAGTGCCGTGTTTAGAGAAGGAAGAGGCCCCATTCTTCTGGATAATGTCCGCTGTAGAGGGAATGAGTCCACACTGCTGAGCTGTACAACAAGGGGTCTGGGAAAAAACAACTGTGCTCATTCTGAAGACGCAGGAGTCGACTGTTCAGGTAGAATCATGTCAAAATTGCTTAATATATGGAACCATCTGATGTTCAGCTCCAGAGTCATCTGTCAGACTGTTTCTTGTTGAGACACAGCAGACCAGCAGTTTACCTGAACTCGCCTGTCCTCTGGGATTCACAGTGTTATTGTATTGTAGGTACAGCAGGCACAGTTCTGGGGAAGGACTTTGTTCTCTCCCTTCTTTATATGAAAAGACATGTGCTATACCTGCTTGTCATGACATTTTTCTACCTTGCTTCAAGTCAGTTTGAAAATCAGCAATATTCATGTTAGAAAGTAAAGAATAACAAATCTTACAACACAGCAGCTTGAGCAGTTTCAGACTGGAGCAGCTGTAGTCTGTCACAGAAGCAACAGCAGGTGCTTGTTCTCTCATCTGAAGCCCTTGTGCAGGAGCAGTCATGTACAGTTCAGATCTGTCCACCTTTCTCTCCCCGAGCCCACAAGATGTGGATCAGAGAGCTCAGCCAGCACTCGGCTGGGTGAGACACCTGAGAGCCCAGAGCACTGTCCTTGTAGGAGAGAGAGCTCTCTCAGAGCCCACTGGAAGCTCTGCTGATGGTGATGGCAGAGAGCTACAGGAGGATCGACTCGGAGCTGAGTCTGACAGCTGGAGCACCTTTCATACTGCCTTCTGCCTAGATGACTGTGTGGGAGTCTGGAGCCACTGCAGTCAGCAGAAAGAGCCTCCAGGACATGTTCAGTCTTTTAAACATTATTGTCCTTCATCAACAGCAACAGTATTCATCTCCTACACACAGAGACTGTCTCTATTACACAGATTGTTTTTTCAATGTCCTATTTAAATTATGCAATAATACCTTTCAACTGTCAGCATACCCAGTTGTCCAGCAGACTGCAGAAACTTCTTCAGTGTTTTCAGCAATCTGCCACAGTATAAATATCTGGACAGAACAACTGTGAGGCAGTTAGGAGAGCTCCTTCACCTGTCTTGGGTCATGGGTTCAAGTCTGGGGGCACACTCTGTACGATGTCACCACTATTTTTTTACCATAAGAAGTGTGGTTAATTCTCCTCCTGAGTAAAAGTTTCATTCTCACAACCCACTGGAGGTGTGGCAACAGAGCTCCACAACAGACCCTCCACTAAGATTAGTTTTGAGCCGGTAAAATCAGCAGGATGCAGTTTATCACACTAGTGTGGATTGAGCCTCTGTCTTCTCTCAGTGTGCAATCTTTGTACTGGTGTGTTTGAGGCATGGAGTAGCTGTGTGCTCTGACTATAGAACATGTAGAACAAGCTGAAACTGATTATGACTATGGGTGAATCTTTCAGATCGGGTTCTCTTCTGTCTTAAGTCTGCAGAACAAATTAAACAGACACGACAGTGTGGTCTGTACAATTAAAGACACTACAGGAGGGCAGACTAAGAAGGTGCTGTACTTACAGCAGAAGTGCCAGCAGAGGCCGCCAAAGCACCTCTTCTTGTTGTAAAGAGACACACTGGGAGATAATCTTTTATTTACTGTAACTAGAGTATTCATTGAAGTTGTTAGTGCAGTGTGCCATATGTTTTTATTCAGGGTTTTGATTTGTATATGAAGGGCTTGCTCAGTCATAGAGGTGTTTAGGATTCAATAGAGTGCTCTTTTTCTTTGATCGAACACTTACAAAGGCTGCTGCAAAGCCATCTGCAGTTGCTTCAACTGTCATCATGGAGGTTTCATGTGTGCAGATTCAAGGAGCTACCTGACCTAGAGTAGAGCCTGTCACAGATGTCTCTCTCATGGTCTAAGAATATAAATCTTGTCCTAATCCACAGATAACAGCGGAAGAGTCCGACTAGTCAAAGGACACAATAACTGCTCTGGGAGAGTGGAGGTGTACCACCGCGGTCAGTGGGGGTCAGTGTGTGATCATGACTGGGACCAGTCTGATGCTCAGGTTGTCTGCAGAGAGGTGGGCTGTGGGGAGGCTGGAGTTCCTGTAGCTTTAAGAAGTACGAGGTTTGGAGCAGGAAGTGGCCCCATTCTTCTGGATGATGTCCACTGTAGAGGGAATGAGCCCACACTGATGAGCTGTACATCAAGGGGTCTGGGAAACCACAACTGTCTTCATATTGAAGCTGCAGGAGTCGACTGTTCAGGTAGAGTAATTTTAGACTGCTCCTTCAAGTGTATTTTTTTTACAGTCAGGAACTGTACACAAATGCTAACCTCAATGTTAAACGATGAGATGATAGGAGCTCCCTTAATACTACATTAATCAGGACAGTGTTATCAGACTGCTCTCTCAAGTGTGTTTATATTGTTTCCGTTCTGGAAATGTAAACAAAAGTTCACTTCCATGTTAAGAAATGCGATAACTCATTTTTTTTCCATTCCATTTATTCCCATTCTTACTCCATTCAGCTGGACATAAGTACAAGTCTATCCACAGAGAAGGCCTCAATATGAGTCTGATTCACTCACAGTCTCCATCAGCCCTCAGGCTTGTGTCCCAGTGTGACATGAAGTCACTGAATCTGGTGCAGAAAGAAATTCATGTCAAGACTGAGCAGCAGCTTGCCCATCAGTTGTGAGTTGTCTGCTGGTGTCAGAATGTAGTTCATGGTTCACACATCATAGTTCATAGATCCTACTAGAGGACACCTGTGGCCCTGTGCTGCTCATTATTTCTAAAGAAACTCCAGACGTGTCTTCAGCCCTCTGGAGAATTTCAAACACACCGTGGTCTACAACAGGGCTGCTGATCCTCTGACCCGTTGGTGATCTCTCTCATGGTGTGAGAAGATTCTCTCTGTCCTTCTGTACAGACAGCAATAGAGCCTGACTGGTCAATATCAGTGATCAGATCAGCTTCATGTACCTGAAAACACACAATTCACCAATCAGGGAGCCAACAGATTAGTCTTGTATTGGCGTTTCCTGAGATCTCCTGTGTTCAGCTCCAGAGTCATCTGTCAGACTGTTTCTTGTTGAGACACAGCAGACCAGCAGTTTACCTGAACTGACCTGTCCACTGGGATTCACAGTGTTATTGTATTGCAGGTGCAGTTGATTTCTGGGGAACTACAGGTAAGATTTTCACTCCCTTCTCTATATGAAAAGATATATTCTATATCCGCTTGTCATGACATTTTTCTACCTTGCTTCAAGTCAGTTTGAGAATCAGCAATATTCATGTTAGAAAGTAAAGGATGTCGATTCTCACAGCACAGCAGCTTGAGCAGTTTCAGACTGGAGCAGCTGTAGTCTGTCACAGAAGCAACAGCAGGTGCTTGTTCTCTCATCTGAAGCCCTTGTGCAGGAGCAGTCATGTACAGTTCAGATCTGTCCACCTTTCTCTCCCCGAGCCCACAAGATGTGGATCAGAGAGCTCAGCCAGCACTCGGCTGGGTGAGACACCTGAGAGCCCAGAGCACTGTCCTTGTAGGAGAGAGAGCTCTCTCAGAGCCCACTGGAAGCTCTGCTGATGGTGATGGCAGAGAGCTACAGGAGGGTCGACTCGGAGCTGAGTCTGACAGCTGGAGCACCTTTCATACTGCCTTCTGCCTAGATGACTGTGTGGGAGTCTGGAGCCACTGCAGTCAGCAGAAAGAGCCTCCAGGACATGTTCAGTCTTTTAAACATTATTGTCCTTCATCAACAGCAACAGTATTCATGTTCTACACACAGAGACTGTCGCTATTACACTTAATTTATCATTGGTGTGTATTAAATAGTAATTATCCCTTCATACTTTTTCAACTGTCTGGATACCCAGTTGACTGGCAGACTGCAAGTAAGTTTCTTCAGTGCTTCCAGCAATCTGTGACTGCTCTTGGCCTTGGTCCTGGGTTCAATTGCAGACTGGGACACACTCTTTATAAAGTCACCACTACCTTTTCTGCCATAATCACATGACACATGTGGTTGATTCTGCTCCTGAGTAAAAGTTTCATTGTCACAGAGCTGTTTGTCACTGGGATTGTGGCAGCAGAGCTCTCTAACAGAACCTCTGCACTAAGCTTAGTATAGAGCCGTTAATATCAGCAGGATGCAGTTTATCACACTAGTGTGGATTGAGCCTCTGTCTTCTCTCAGTGTGCAATCTTTGTACTGGTGTGTTTGAGGCATGGAGTAGCTGTGTGCTCTGACTATAGAACATGTAGAACAAGCTGAGACTTTGACTGTGAGTGAATCTTTCAGATCGGGTTCCCTTCTGTCTTAAGTCTGCTGAACAACTTAAACCCAGTGTGGTCTGTACACGAGTGTAACTCAGTTTGCAATTAAAGACACTACAGGAGGGCAGACTAAGAAGGTGCTGCAATTATAGCAGAAGTGCCAGTAGAGGCCGCCAAAGCACCCCTTCTTGTTGTAAAGAGACACATTGGGAGATAATCTTTTACTAAACTAGAGTATTCATTGAAGTTGTTAGTGCAGTTTGCCATATGTTTTTATTCAGGGTTTTGATTTGTATATGAAGGGCTTGCTCAGGCGTAGAGGTGTTTAGGATTCAATAGAGTGCTCTTTTTCTTTGATCGAACACTTACAAAGCCTTCTGCAGTTGCTTCAACTGTCATCATGGAGGTTTCATGTGTGCAGATTCAAGGAGCTACCTAACCTAGAGTAGAGCCTGTCACAGATGTCTCTCTCATGATGTGCAAGCTATCTCTCCTGTCTTATTCCACAGGCAGCAGGAGAGTCCGACTGGTCAACGGACTCAATAACTGCTCTGGGAGAGTGGAGGTGTACCACCGTGGTCAGTGGGGGACAGTGTGTGATGATGACTGGGGCCAGTCTGATGCTCAGGTTGTCTGCAGGGAGGTGGGCTGTGGGGAGGCTGGAGCTCCTGTAGCTTTAAGACGAGCCTTGTTTGGAGAAGGAAGTGGCCCCATTCTTCTGGATGATGTCCACTGTAGAGGGAATGAGTCCACACTGCTGAGCTGTACAACAAGGGGTCTAGAAAATCATAACTGTGGTCATTCTGAAGACGCAGGAGTTGACTGTTCAGGTAGAGTGTTTTCAGACTTCCCTTTTGAGTGTGTATTTATATTTTTTCATTCAGGAAATGTACAAAATGTGAAATTCCATGTTAATAAATGAGAAATCAATAGCTCCCATAATACTCTCTTGATCAGGACATAACTACAAGTCTGTCCACAGCGAAGGCCTCTTTATGTGTCTGATTCACTCACAGTCTCCATCAGCCCTCAGGCTTGTGTCCCAGTGTGACATGAAGTCACTGAATCTGGTGTAGAAAGAAATTCATGTCAAGACTGAGCAGCAGCTTGCCCATCAGTTGTGAGTTGTCTGCTGGTGTCAGAATGTAGTTCATGGTTCACACATCATAGTTCATAGATCCTACTAGAGGACACCTGTGGTTCTGTGCTGCTCATTATTTATAAAGAAACTCCAGACGTGTCTTCGGCCCTCTGGAGAATTTCAAAAACACTGTGGTCTACAACAGGGCTGCTGATCCTCTGACCCATTGGTGATCTCTTTCATGTGTGAGAAGATTCTCTCTGTCCTTCTGTACAGACAGCAGTAGAACCTGACTTGTCAGTATCAGTGATCAGATCAGCTTCATGTACCTGAAAACACACAATTCACCAATCAGGGAGCCAACAGATTAGTCTTGTATTGGCATTTCCTGAGATCTCCTGTGTTCAGATCCAGAGTCATCTGTCAGACTGTTTCTTGTTGAGACACAGCAGACCAGCAGTTTACCTGAACTGGCCTGTCCACTGGGATTCACAGTGTTATTGTATTGCAGGTGCAGTTGATTTCTGGGGAACTACAGGTAAGATTTTCACTCCCTTTTCTATATGAAAAGACATTTTCTATATCTGCATGTCATTACATTTTTCTACCTTGTTTCAAGTCAGTTTGATAATCAGCAATATTCATGTTGTCATCCATTGACACCAGCAGTATTCATCTTCTACACACAGAGACTGTCTATATTACACATATATAATATGTGTCATAGTACACATCACACTCATTCAAGGTCCCTCAGGACAATTCCAGATCACCCAGATGGCATCTTGTACCTCCAGCAACTTTATTTACTGGATCTCTTGCAGTAAATGCCCCAGCCATCTACATTGGGGAAACAGAAAGGAGACTCGGAGACCGCTTCAGAGAACACGTCAGGGCTGTGAAGATTAAAGATCTCTCCAAGCCCATTGTTTCCCATTTCACCTCTGACGGCCACGACCACTCTAATCTCTCCGTCTGTGTTCTCAAAGACGGTTTTCCAAACTCGTACATCAGAAACACTACAGAAACCAAAATTATCCTGCAGCTAGGATCACAGCTTCCCCCTTCTCTTAACGACAGACTACTGTTCTTCTAAATTTTCTTTCTCCATTCATTGGAGGTTTTTCTTTCACACCTTTCTTCACTATCCTGACTTCACACCTCCTGACTGGCCTCTCTTTCTGTCCCCTGCTCCCGCCTCTCGCTCCTCCTCTCTCCCAGGTCTTGTTCTCCTGCTACATTACCTTTGCTTACTGCCCTGTCTTCCTCACACCTGAAGAAGGCTCCACGGCCGAAACCTTGTGTTTTCTTTCTTCTCTTTTCAGCATGGAATAAACCCATTACTTGTTCCTTATATTACACATATTGTTGTTTCACTGAGACAGACAAACACACTCACACCATACACCGACAGTAACACTCACACCACACACAGACACTCACTCACACTGGATAATCAAACTCACACCAGAAACAGACACACGCAATCACACCAGACATAATCACACACACCGACACCATGGACAATTTTCCAGGAACCCAGTTAACCTGTTCAGTGTTGTATAGTTGTAATAATGCTAACATTTGTGTCCTTCTTTGGCAGCAACAGTATTCACACTCCACACCTCGAGACCATCTGTGTTACTCATATTGTATCATTAGTGTGTATTAAATTGTAATTATCCCTTCATGCCTTTTCCCCTTTCAGGAATCCCAGATGTCTGGCAGACTGCAGGTACGTATCTTCAGGCCTCACAGCAAATTGTCCCAGTAGAAACAGTTTAGAAGCCTGGTGTAGATGGAGCCTCTGTTGTTTCTCAGTGTGCAGTTTATGTAGTGCTGTGTTTGAGACATAGGGATACTGCTGTGAGTGTAGAACAAGCTGAGGCTGATTCTGACAGTGTGGCTGAGTCTTATGGAACCGGTTCCTTTGTGTCTTTAGTCTACTGTAGGAATTAAACCCAGTGTGCTCTCCACAAGGTTGTAGTTCTTCTTAGAAATTTTATACACTGTGGCAGAGCAGCCTATGAAGGGGCTGGTATTACAGCAGAACTTTAACAGAGGCTACCAAAGCACCTCTTCTTGGTGTAAAGAGACACACAGGGTGATGAACTTTCAATTATGTAGAATCTGCGTGGAAGTTGTTAGGGCACTTTGTTAATTTGGGATTTTGATTGGTATTTAAAGGCCTTGGTCAGTCATAGTGGTGTATGGAATTTATCTAAATGCTCATTTCTTTGTTGAAACAACTACAAATTGTGTAGTAAAGCCTTCTGCATTAGCTTGAGCTGTCAACATGGAGTTTTTGCAGAGTGTGCAGATTTAAAGGAAAACCTCATCTAAGGTAGAATCTTTCACAGATGTCTGTCCCACGGTGTAAGAATTTTCCTCCTGTCTTATTCCACAGGCAGCAGGAGAGTCCGACTGGTCAACGGACCCAATAACTGCTCTGGGAGAGTGGAGGTGTACCACCGCGGTCAGTGGGGGACAGTGTGTGATGATGACTGGGACCAGTCTGATGCTCAGGTTGTCTGCAGGGAGGTGGGCTGCGGGGAGGCTGGAGCTCCTGTAGCTCTAGGAAGTCTCAGGTTTGGAGCAGGAAGTGGCTCCATTCTTCTGGATGATGTCCGCTGTAGAGGGAATGAGTCCACACTGCTGAGCTGTACATCAAGGGGTCTGGGAAATCACGACTGTGGTCATTATGAAGACGCAGGAGTCGACTGTTCAGGTAGAGTGATGTCAGTTGGCTCTTTAAAGTCTGTGTTTATATTTTCTCCATACTGGAAATATACAAAAAATCTCACTTCCATGTTAACACATGTGACTCATTTATTTCCATTCCAATTGTTCCAATACATACTCCATTCATCAAGACATTCTATAACTACTGGACAAAACTACAAGTCTATCCACAGCGAAGGCCTTGATATGAGTCTGATTCACTCACAGTCTCCATCAGCCCTCAGGCTTGTGACATGAAGTCACTGAATCTGGTGTAGAAAGAAATTCATGTCAAGACTGAGCAGCAGCTTGCCCATCAGTTGTGAGTTGTCTGCTGGTGTCAGAATGTAGTTCATGGTTCACAGATCATAGTTCATAGATCCTACTAGAGGACACCTGTGGCCCTGTGCTGCTCATTATTTCTAAAGAAACTCCAGACGTGTCTTCAGCCCCCTGGAGAATTTCAAACACACCGTGGTCTACAACAGGGCTGCTGATCCTGTGACCCGTTGGTGATCTCTTTCATGGTGTGAGAAGATTCTCTCTGTCCTTCTGTACAGACAGCAATAGAGCCAGACTGGTCAGTATCAGTGATCAGATCAGCTTCATGTACCTGAAAACACACAATTCACCAATCAGGGAGCCAACAGATTAGTCTTGTATTGGCGTTTCCTGAGATCTCCTGTGTTCAGCTCCAGAGTCATCTGTCAGACTGTTTCTTGTTGAGACACAGCAGACAAGCAGTTTGCCTGAACTGGCCTGTCCACTGGGATTCACAGTGTTATTGTATTGCAGGTGCAGCTGAGTTCTGGGGAACTACAGGTAAGATTTTCACTCCCTTCTCTATATGAAAAGACATTTTCTATATCTGCTTGTCATGACATTTTTCTACCTTGTTTCAAGTCAGTTTGAGAATCAGCAATATTCATGTTAGAAAGTAAAGGATGTCGATTCTCACAGCACAGCAGCTTGAGCAGTTTCAGACTGGAGCAGCTGTAGTCTGTCACAGAAGCAACAGCAGGTGCTTGTTCTCTCATCTGAAGCCCTTGTGCAGGAGCAGTCATGTACAGTTCAGATCTGTCCACCTTTCTCTCCCCGAGCCCACAAGATGTGGATCAGAGAGCTCAGCCAGCACTCGGCTGGGTGAGACACCTGAGAGCCCAGAGCACTGTCCTTGTAGGAGAGAGAGCTCTCTCAGAGCCCACTGGAAGCTCTGCTGATGGTGATGGCAGAGAGCTACAGGAGGGTCGACTCGGAGCTGAGTCTGACAGCAGGAGCACCTTTCATACTGCCTTCTGCCTAGATGACTGTGTGGGAGTCTGGAGCCACTGCAGTCAGCAGAAAGAGCCTCCAGGACATGTTCAGTCTTTTAAACATTATTGTCCTTCATCAACAGCAACAGTATTCATCTCCTACACACAGAGACTGTCTCTATTACACAGATTGTATCCATGGTGTTTATTATCCTGTAATTATTAAATCAATCCTTTTCCCTTTCAGAAATCCCAGATCTCTGGCAGACTGCAGGTACGTATCTTCTGACCAAACAGCAAATCGTCCCAGTGGAATCAGTCTGGGCAGCACAGCCGTGGGTCAGTTAGGAGTGCTGCTTCACTGGTCTTGGGTCCCGGGTTCAATTCCAGACACAGACGCCCAGCGTGTGGAGTCTGCATGGCCTCCATTGTATCCTCAGTTCATGAGTGTGTATAGATTGTGTGTGAGCACTCTGCGATGGGCTGGAGTCCTATAGAGTGTGTATAGACTGTGTGTGAGCGCCCTGTGATGGGCTGGAGTCCTATAGAGTGTGTATAGACTGTGTGTGAGCGCCCTGTGATGGGCTGGAGTCCTATAGAGTGTGTATAGACTGTGTGTGAGCACCCTGTGATGGGCTGGAGTCCTATAGAGTGTGTATAGACTGTGTGTGAGCGCCCTGCGATGGGCTGGAGTCCTATAGAGTGTGTATAGACTGTGTGTGAGCACCCTGTGATGGGCTGGAGTCCTATAGAGTGTGTATAGACTGTGTGTGAGCGCCCTGCGATGGGCTGGAGTCCTATAGAGTGTGTATAGACTGTGTGTGAGCGCCCTGCGATGGGCTGGAGTCCTATAGAGTGTGTATAGACTGTGTGTGAGCGCCCTGCGATGGGCTGGAGTCCTATAGAGTGTGTATAGACTGTTTTTGAGCACCCTGCGATGGGCTGGAGTCCTATAGAGTGTGTATAGACTGTGTGTGAGCTCCCTGTGATGGGCTGGAGTCCTATAGAGTGTGTATAGTCTGTGTGTGAGCGCCCTGCGATGGGCTGGAGTCCTATAGAGTGTGTATAGACTGTGTGTGAGCGCCCTGCGATGGGCTGGAGTCCTATAGAGTGTGTATAGACTGTGTGTGAGCGCCCTGTGATGGGCTGGAGTCCTATAGAGTGTGTATAGACTGTGTGTGAGTGCCCTGCGATGGGCTGGAGTCCTATAGAGTGTGTATAGACTGTGTGTGAGTGCCCTGCGATGGGCTGGAGTCCTATAGAGTGTGTATAGACTGTGTGTGAGTGCCCTACGATGGGCTGGAGTCCTATAGAGTGTGTATAGACTGTGTGTGAGTGCCCTGTGATGGGCTGGAGTCCTATAGAGTGTGTATAGACTGTGTGTGAGCGCCCTGTGATGGGCTGGAGTCCTATAGAGTGTGTATAGATTGTGTGTGAGTGCCCTGTGATGGGCTGGAGTCCTATAGGGTGTGTATAGACTGTGTGTGAGTGCCCTGTGATGGGCTGGAGTCCTATAGAGTGTGTATAGACTGTGTGTGAGTGCCCTGTGATGGGCTGGAGTCCTATAGAGTGTGTATAGACTGTGTGTGAGCGCCCTGTGATGGGCTGGAGTCCTATAGAGTGTGTATAGACTGTGTGTGAGCGCCCTGTGATGGGCTGGAGTCCTATAGAGTGTGTACAGGCTGTTGTCCTGCTTGCGTCCTCTCAGTGCTGGATAACGGATGATTGTCAGTGTTGTGACCTTGAGGGCCCCAGTGTTTGTCCTTCTTGCTGCTTGTGTCCCTGTGTTTGTGTGGCTCTGCCTCAGTGTCAGTGCAATGTGTGGGACCTGAAATGTGCCGTCATGTCTGCTTCTGACTCACCGCTGTGCAGATCACAGCTGCAGCTTGATGGCTCAGAAATGAGCGACTCCTCAGCAGCCTTAAATAGCTGAAGTGTTGTGACATGACTATGATGTGATTGAAATCATACAACCCGCTGCCTGTGTGAGCCTGTATCTTACTGACTGTGTCTGATTTCCACAGCACCAGACACGGTCCAGACAACAGAATTCACTGCTCCCTCTTCAGACACTCCCTCTGCTGAAGGTGAGTTTCACCTGGTTCTTTTCTAGATTGTGTTTATTGTCCCTCACAAGGTCACCTTTTCTACCATAAACACATGAGAACTGTTGTTATGTCCACTGCTGAACTGGGATGTGGCAGCAGAGCTCTCTGTCAGATCCTCTTCATTACAGAGCCAGTAACATCAGTGGGAGTCAGTTTAGAAGCCTGGTGTAGATGGAGCCTCTGTTGTTTCTCAGTGTGCAGGTTTTGTGGTGCTGTGTTTGAGACACAAGGGATCTGCTGTGAGTGTGGAACATGTAGAACAAGCTGAGGCTGATTCTGACAGTGTGGCTGAGTCTTATGGAACCGGTTCCTTTGTGTCTTTAGTCTACTGTAAGACTTAAACCCAGTGTGGTCTTCACAAGGGTGTAGCTCTTCTTAGCAATTACAGGTATAGACACTGTGGCAGAGCAGCCTAAGATGGGGCTGGTGTTACAGCAGAACTTCTAGCAGAGGCTGCCAAAGCACCTCTTCTTGGTGTAAAGAGACACACAGGGTGATGAACTTTCAATTATGTAGAATCTGTGTGGAAGCTGTCTCCACAGAGGAGCCGTTCATGTGCAGTAGAGAGTGATCAGCGCGGGCCCTCCTGAAGTCAATTATCATCTCTTTTGTCATTCAGAGACAGATTGTTGTTTAGGCACCAGTCCACTAGTTGCTCCACCTCCTCTCTGTATGGTGCCTCATCGTTGTTACTAATGAGGCCCACCACTGTCGTGTCATCAGCAAACTTGATGATGTCATTTGCAATGTGCTTAGCAGTGCAGTCATGAGTCATCAGCGTGAACAGGAGTGGGCTGAGTACACAGCCCTGGGGGGTTCCCGTGTTGACTATCGTGGTACTAGAGATGTTGTTTCCAATCTGGACTGTCTGAGGTCTCTCGGTCAGAAAGTCCAGAATCTTTCACAGATGTATGTCTCACGGTGTAAGAATTTTCCTCCTGTCTTATTCCACAGGCAGCAGGAGAGTCCGACTCGTCGATGGACACAACAACTGCTCAGGGAGAGTGGAGGTCTACCACCACGGTCAGTGGGGGACAGTGTGTGATGATGACTGGGACCAGTCTGATGCCCAGGTTGTCTGCAGAGAGGTGGGCTGTGGGGAGGCTGGAGCTCCTGTAGCTCTAGGAAGTGCCAGGTTTGGAGCAGGAAGTGGCCCCATTCTTCTGGATGATGTCCGCTGTAGAGGGAATGAGCCCACACTGCTGAGCTGTACATCAAGGGGTCTGGGAAACCATGACTGTCGTCATATTGAAGACGCAGGAGTCGACTGTTCAGGTAGAGTGATGTCAGTTGGCTCTTTAAAGTCTGTGTTTATATTTTCTCCATACTGGAAATGTACAAAAAAGCTCACCTCCATGTTAACAAATGTGACTCATTTATTTCCATTCCAATTGTTCCAATACATACTCCATTCATCAAGACATTCTATAACTACTGGACAAAACTACAAGTCTATCCACAGCGAAGGCCTTGATATGAGTCTGATTCACTCACAGTCTCCATCAGCCCTCATTATTTCTAAAGAAACTCCAGACGTGTCTTCAGCCCTCTGGAGAATTTCAAAGACACCGTGGTCTACAACAGGGCTGCTGATCCTGTGACCCGTTGGTGATCTCTTTCATGTGTGAGAAGATTCTCTCTGTCCTTCTGTACAGAACAGCAGTACAGCCTGACTGGTCAGTATCAGTGATCAGATCAGCTTCATGTACCTGAAAACACACAATTCACCAATCAGGGAGCCAACAGATTAGTCTTGTATTGGCGTTTCCTGAGATCTCCTGTGTTCAGCTCCAGAGTCATCTGTCAGACTGTTTCTTGTTGAGACACAGCAGACCAGCAGTTTGCCTGAACTGGCCTGTCCACTGGGATTCACAGTGTTATTGTATTGCAGGTGCAGCTGAGTTCTGGGGAACTACAGGTAAGATTTTCACTCCCTTCTCTATATGAAAAGACATTTTCTATATCTGCTTGTCATTACATTTTTCTACCTTGTTTCAAGTCAGTTTGAGAATCAGCAATATTCATGTTAGAAAGTAAAGGATGTCGACTCTCACAGCACAGCAGCTTGAGCAGTTTCAGACTGGAGCAGCTGTAGTCTGTCACAGAAGCAACAGCAGGTGCTTGTTCTCTCATCTGAAGCCCTTGTGCAGGAGCAGTCATGTACAGTTCAGATCTGTCCACCTTTCTCTCCCCGAGCCCACAAGATGTGGATCAGAGAGCTCAGCCAGCACTCGGCTGGGTGAGACACCTGAGAGCCCAGAGCACTGTCCTTGTAGGAGAGAGAGCTCTCTCAGAGCCCACTGGAAGCTCTGCTGATGGTGATGGCAGAGAGCTACAGGAGGGTCGACTCGGAGCTGAGTCTGACAGCAGGAGCACCTTTCATACTGCCTTCTGCCTAGATGACTGTGTGGGAGTCTGGAGCCACTGCAGCCAGCAGAAAGAGCCTCCAGGACATGTTCAGTCTTTTAAACATTATTGTCCTTCATTGGCAGCAACAGTATTCATCTCCTACACACAGAGACTGTCGCTATTACACAGATTGTATCTATGGTGTTTATTATCCTGTAATTATTAAATCAATCCTTTTCCCTTTCAGAAATCCCAGATCTCTGGCAGACTACAGGTACGTATTTTCTGACCAAACAGCAAATCGTCCCAGTGGAATCAGTCTGGGCAGCACAGCCGTGGGTCAGTTAGGAGTGCTGCTTCACTGGTCTTGGGTCCTGGGTTCAATTCCAGACACAGACGCCCAGTGTGTGGAGTCTGCATGGCCTCCATTGTTTCCTCAGTTCATGAGTGTGTATAGATTGTGTGTGAGTGCCCTGTGATGGGCTGGAGTCCTATAGAGTGTGTATAGACTGTGTGTGAGCGCCCTGTGATGGGCTGGAGTCCTATAGAGTGTGTATAGACTGTGTGTGAGCGGCCTGCGATGGGCTGGAGTCCTATAGAGTGTGTATAGACTGTGTGTGAGCGGCCTGCGATGGGCTGGAGTCCTATAGAGTGTGTATAGACTGTGTGTGAGCGCCCTGCGATGGGCTGGAGTCCTATAGAGTGTGTATAGACTGTGTGTGAGCGCCCTGCGATGGGCTGGAGTCCTATAGAGTGTGTATAGACTGTGTGTGAGTGCCCTACGATGGGCTGGAGTCCTATAGAGTGTGTATAGACTGTGTGTGAGTGTCCTGTGATGGGCTGGAGTCCTATAGAGTGTGTATAGACTGTGTGTGAGTGCCCTGTGATGGGCTGGAGTCCTATAGAGTGTGTACAGGCTGTTGTCCTGCTTGCGTCCTCTCAGTGCTGGATAATGGATGATTGTCAGTGTTGTGACCTTGAGGGCCCCAGTGTTTGTCCTTCTTGCTGCTTGTGTCCCTGTGTTTGTGTGGCTCTGCCTCAGTGTCAGTGCAATGTGTGGGACCTGAAATGTGCCGTCATGTCTGCTTCTGACTCACCGTTGTGCAGCTTGATGGCTCAGAAATGAGCGACTCCTCGGCAGCCTTAAATAGCTGAAGTGTTGTGACATGACTATGATGTGATTGAAATCATACAACCCGCTGCCTGTGTGAGCCTGTATCTTACTGACTGTGACTGATTTCCACAGCACCAGACACGGTCCAGACAACAGAATTCACTGCTCCCTCTTCAGACACTCCCTCTGCTGAAGGTGAGTTTCACCTGGTTCTTTTCTAGATTGTGTTTATTGTCCCTCACAAGGTCACCTTTTCTACCATAAACACATGAGAACTGTTGTTACGTCCACTGCTGAACTGGGATGTGGCAGCAGAGCTCTCTGTCAGATCCTCTTCATTACAGAGCCAGTAACATCAGTGGGAGTCAGTTTAGAAGCCTGGTGTAGATGGAGCCTCTGTTGTTTCTCAGTGTGCAGGTTTTGTGGTGCTGTGTTTGAGACACAAAGGATCTGCTGTGAGTGTGGAACATGTAGAACAAGCTGAGGCTGATTCTGACAGTGTGGCTGAGTCTTATGGAACCGGTTCCTTTGTGTCTTTAGTCTACTGTAAGACTTAAACCCAGTGTGGTCTTCACAAGGGTGTAGCTCTTCTTAGCAATTACAGGTATAGACACTGTGGCAGAGCAGCCTATGATGGGGCTGGTGTTACAGCAGAACTTCTAGCAGAGGCTGCCAAAGCACCTCTTCTTGGTGTAAAGAGACACACAGGGTGATGAACTTTCAATTATGTAGAATCTGTATGGAAGCTGTCTCCACAGAGGAGCCGTTCATATGCAGTAGAGAGTGATCAGCACGGGCCCTCCTGAAGTCAGTTATCACCTCTTTTGTCTTATCGACATTCAGAGACAGATTGTTGTTTAGGCAGCAGTCCACTAGTTTGTCCACCTCCTCTCTTTATGGTGCCTCATCGTTGTTCCTAATGAGGCCCACCACTGTCATGTCATCAGCAAACTTGATGATGTCATTTGCAATGTGCTTAGCAGTGCAGTCATGAGTCATCAGCGTGAACAGGAGTGGGCTGAGTACACAGCCCTGGGAGGTTCCCGTGTTGACTATTGTGGTACTAGAGATGTTGTTTCCAATCTGGACTGTCTGAGGTCTCTCGGTCAGAAAGTCCAGAATCTTTCACAGATGTCTGTCCCACGGTGTAAGAATTTTCCTCCTGTCTTATTCCACAGGCAGCAGGAGAGTCCGACTCGTCGATGGACACAACAACTGCTCAGGGAGAGTGGAGGTCTACCACCACGGTCAGTGGGGGACAGTGTGTGATGATGACTGGGACCAGTCTGATGCCCAGGTTGTCTGCAGAGAGGTGGGCTGTGGGGAGGCTGGAGCTCCTGTAGCTCTAGGAAGTGCCAGGTTTAGAGCAGGAAGTGGCCCCATTCTTCTGGATGATGTCCACTGTAGAGGGAATGAGCCCACACTGCTGAGCTGTACATCAAGGGGTCTGGCAAACCATGACTGTCGTCATATTGAAGACGCAGGAGTCGACTGTTCAGGTAGAGTGATGTCAGTTGGCTCTTTAAAGTCTGTGTTTATATTTTCTCCATACTGGAAATGTACAAAAAAGCTCACCTCCATGTTAACAAATGTGATAACTCATTTATTTCCATTCCAATTGTTCCAATACATACTCCATTCATCAAGACATTCTATAACTACTGGACAAAACTACAAGTCTATCCACAGCGAAGGCCTTGATATGAGTCTGATTCACTCACAGTCTCCATCAGCCCTCATTATTTCTAAAGAAACTCCAGACGTGTCTTCAGCCCTCTGGAGAATTTCAAAGACACCGTGGTCTACAACAGGGCTGCTGATCCTGTGACCCGTTGGTGATCTCTTTCATGGTGTGAGAAGATTCTCTCTGTCCTTCTGTACAGACAGCAATAGAGCCTGACTGGTCAGTATCAGTGATCAGATCAGCTTCATGTACCTGAAAACACACAATTCACCAATCAGGGAGCCAACAGATTAGTCTTGTATTGGCGTTTCCTGAGATCTCCTGTGTTCAGCTCTAGAGTCATCTGTCAGACTGTTTCTTGTTGAGACACAGCAGACCAGCAGTTTACCTGAACTGGCCTGTCCAGTGGGATTCACAGTGTTATTGTATTGCAGGTGCAGCTGAGTTCTGGGGAACTACAGGTAAGATTTTCACTCCCTTCTCTATATGAAAAGACATTTTCTATATCTGCTTGTCATTACATTTTTCTACCTTGTTTCAAGTCAGTTTGAGAATCAGCAATATTCATGTTAGAAAGTAAAGGATGTCGACTCTCACAGCACAGCAGCTTGAGCAGTTTCAGACTGGAGCAGCTGTAGTCTGTCACAGAAGCAACAGCAGGTGCTTGTTCTCTCATCTGAAGCCCTTGTGCAGGAGCAGTCATGTACAGTTCAGATCTGTCCACCTTTCTCTCCCCGAGCCCACAAGATGTGGATCAGAGAGCTCAGCCAGCACTCGGCTGGGTGAGACACCTGAGAGCCCAGAGCACTGTCCTTGTAGGAGAGAGAGCTCTCTCAGAGCCCACTGGAAGCTCTGCTGATGGTGATGGCAGAGAGCTACAGGAGGGTCGACTCGGAGCTGAGTCTGACAGCTGGAGCACCTTTCATACTGCCTTCTGCCTAGATGACTGTGTGGGAGTCTGGAGCCACTGCAGTCAGCAGAAAGAGCCTCCAGGACATGTTCAGTCTTTAAAACATTATTGTCCTTCATCAACAGCAACAGTATTCATCTCCTACACACAGAGACTGTCTCTATTACACAGATTGTATCCATGGTGTTTATTATCCTGTAATTATTAAATCAATCCTTTTCCCTTTCAGAAATCCCAGATCTCTGGCAGACTGCAGGTACGTATCTTCTGACCAAACAGCAAATGGTCCCAGTGGAATCAGTCTGGGCAGCACAGCCGTGGGTCAGTTAGGAGTGCTGCTTCACTGGTCTTGGGTCCTGGGTTCAATTCCAGACACAGATGCCCAGCGTGTGGAGTCTGCATGGCCTCCATTGTATCCTCAGTTCATGAGTGTGTATAGATTGTGTGTGAGCGCCCTGCGATGGGCTGGAGTCCTATAGAGTGTGTATAAATTGTGTGTGAGCGCCCTGTGATGGGCTGGAGTCCTATAGAGTGTGTATAGATTGTGTGTGAGCACCCTGCGATGGGCTGGAGTCCTATAGAGTGTGTATAGACTGTGTGTGAGCGCCCTGCGATGGGCTGGAGTCCTATAGAGTGTGTATAGACTATGTGTGAGTGCCCTGCGATGGGCTGGAGTCCTATAGAGTGTGTATAGACTGTGTGTGAGTGCCCTGTGATGGGCTGGAGTCCTATAGAGTGTGTATAGACTGTGTGTGAGCGCCCTGCGATGGGCTGGAGTCCTATAGAGTGTGTATAGACTGTGTGTGAGTGCCCTGTGATGGGCTGGAGTCCTATAGAGTGTGTATAGACTGTTTTTGAGCACCCTGCGATGGGCTGGAGTCCTATAGAGTGTGTATAGACTGTGTGTGAGCGCCCTGTGATGGGCTGGAGTCCTATAGAGTGTGTATAGACTGTGTGTGAGCGCCCTGCGATGGGCTGGAGTCCTATAGAGTGTGTATAGACTGTGTGTGAGCGCCCTGTGATGGGCTGGAGTCCTATAGAGTGTGTATAGACTGTGTGTGAGTGCCCTGCGATGGGCTGGAGTCCTATAGAGTGTGTATAGACTGTGTGTGAGTGCCCTGCGATGGGCTGGAGTCCTATAGAGTGTGTATAGACTGTGTGTGAGCGCCCTGTGATGGGCTGGAGTCCTATAGAGTGTGTATAGATTGTGTGTGAGTGCCCTGTGATGGGCTGGAGTCCTATAGAGTGTGTATCGACTGTGTGAGAGTGCCCTGTGATGGGCTGGAGTCCTATAGAGTGTGTATAGACTGTGTGTGAGCGCCCTGTGATGGGCTGGAGTCCTATAGAGTGCTGGATAACGGATGATTGTCAGTGTTGTGACCTTGAGGGCCCCAGTGTTTGTCCTTCATGCTGCTTGTGTCCCTGTGTTTGTGTGGCTCTGCCTCAGTGTGAGTGCAATGTGTGGGACCTGAAATGTGCCGTCATGTCTGCTTCTGACTCAGCGCTGTGCAGCTTGATGGCTCAGAAATGAGCGACTCCTCAGCAGCCTTAAAAAGCTGGTGTTGTGACATGACTATGATGTGATTGAAATCATACAACCCGCTGCCTGTGTGAGCCTGTATCTTACTGACTGTGACTGATTTCCACAGCAACAGACACGGTCCAGACAACAGAATTCACTGCTCCCTCTTCAGACACTCCCTCTGCTGAAGGTGAGTTTCACCTGGTTGTTTTCTAGATTGTGTTTAATGTCCCTCACAAGGTCACCTTTTCTACCATAAACACATGAGAACTGTTGTTATGTCCACTGCTGTACTGGGATGTGGCAGCAGAGCTCTCTGTCAGATCCTCTTCATTACAGAGCCAGTAACATCAGTGGGAGTCAGTTTAGAAGCCTGGTGTAGATGGAGGCTCTGTTGTTTCTCAGTGTTCAGGTTTTGTGGTGCTGTGTTTGAGACACAAAGGATCTGCTGTGAGTGTGGAACATGTAGAACAAGCTGAGGCTGATTCTGACAGTGTGGCTGAGTCTTATGGAACCGGTTCCTTTGTGTCTTTAGTCTACTGTAAGACTTAAGCCCAGTGTGGTCTTCACAAGGGTGTAGCTCTTCTTAGCAATTACAGGTATAGACACTGTGGCAGAGCAGCCTATGAGGGGGCTGGTGTTACAGCAGAACTTCTAGCAGAGGCTGCCAAAGCACCTCTTCTTGGTGTAAAGAGACACACAGGGTGATGAACTTTCAATTATGTAGAATCTGTGTGGAAGCTGTCTCCACAGAGGAGCCGTTCATGTGCAGTAGAGAGTGATCAGCGCGGGCCCTCCTGAAGTCAGTAATCATCTCTTTTGTCTTATCGACATTCAGAGACAGATTGTTGTTTAAGCACCAGTCCACTAGTTGCTCCACCTCCTCTCTGTATGGTGCCTCATCGTTGTTCCTAATGAGGCCCACCACTGTCATGTCATCAGCAAACTTGATGATGTCATTTGCAATGTGCTTAGCAGTGCAGTCATGAGTCATCAGCGTGAACAGGAGTGGGCTGAGTACACAGCCCTGGGAGGTTCCCATGTTGACTATCGTGGTACTAGAGATGTTGTTTCCAATCTGGACTGTCTGAGGTCTCTCGGTCAGAAAGTCCAGAATCTTTCACAGATGTCTGTCCCACGGTGTAAGAATTTTCCTCCTGTCTTATTCCACAGGCAGCAGGAGAGTCCGACTCGTCGATGGACACAACAACTGCTCAGGGAGAGTGGAGGTCTACCACCACGGTCAGTGGGGGACAGTGTGTGATGATGACTGGGACCAGTCTGATGCCCAGGTTGTCTGCAGAGAGGTGGGCTGTGGGGAGGCTGGAGCTCCTGTAGCTCTAGGAAGTGCCAGGTTTGGAGCAGGAAGTGGCCCCATTCTTCTGGATGATGTCCGCTGTAGAGGGAATGAGCCCACACTGCTGAGCTGTACATCAAGGGGTCTGGGAAACCATGACTGTCGTCATATTGAAGACGCAGGAGTCGACTGTTCAGGTAGAGTGATGTCAGTTGGCTCTTTAAAGTCTGTGTTTATATTTTCTCCATACTGGAAATGTACAAAAAAGCTCACCTCCATGTTAACAAATGTGATAACTCATTTATTTCCATTCCAATTGTTCCAATACATACTCCATTCATCAAGACATTCTATAACTACTGGACAAAACTACAAGTCTATCCACAGCGAAGGCCTTGATATGAGTCTGATTCACTCACAGTCTCCATCAGCCCTCATTATTTCTAAAGAAACTCCAGACGTGTCTTCAGCCCTCTGGAGAATTTCAAAGACACCGTGGTCTACAACAGGGCTGCTGATCTGTGACCCGTTGGTGATCTCTTTCATGTGTGAGAAGATTCTCTCTGTCCTTCTGTACAGAACAGCAGTAGAGCCTGACTGGTCAGTGTCAGTGATCAGATCAGCTTCATGTACCTGAAAACACACAATTCACCAATCAGGGAGCCAACAGATTAGTCTTGTATTGGCGTTTCCTGAGATCTCCTGTGTTCAGCTCCAGAGTCATCTGTCAGACTGTTTCTTGTTGAGACACAGCAGACCAGCAGTTTGCCTGAACTGGCCTGTCCACTGGGATTCACAGTGTTATTGTATTGCAGGTGCAGCTGAGTTCTGGGGAACTACAGGTAAGATTTTCACTCCCTTCTCTATATGAAAAGACATTTTCTATATCTGCTTGTCATGACATTTTTCTACCTTGTTTCAAGTCAGTTTGAGAATCAGCAATATTCATGTTAGAAAGTAAAGGATGTCGATTCTCACAGCACAGCAGCTTGAGCAGTTTCAGACTGGAGCAGCTGTAGTCTGTCACAGAAGCAACAGCAGGTGCTTGTTCTCTCATCTGAAGCCCTTGTGCAGGAGCAGTCATGTACAGTTCAGATCTGTCCACCTTTCTCTCCCCGAGCCCACAAGATGTGGATCAGAGAGCTCAGCCAGCACTCGGCTGGGTGAGACACCTGAGAGCCCAGAGCACTGTCCTTGTAGGAGAGAGAGCTCTCTCAGAGCCCACTGGAAGCTCTGCTGATGGTGATGGCAGAGAGCTACAGGAGGGTCGACTCGGAGCTGAGTCTGACAGCTGGAGCACCTTTCATACTGCCTTCTGCCTAGATGACTGTGTGGGAGTCTGGAGCCACTGCAGTCAGCAGAAAGAGCCTCCAGGACATGTTCAGTCTTTTAAACATTATTGTCCTTCATTGGCAGCAACAGTATTCATCTCCTACACACAGAGACTGTCTCTATTACACAGATTGTATCCATGGTGTTTATTATCCTGTAATTATTAAATCAATCCTTTTCCCTTTCAGAAATCCCAGATCTCTGGCAGACTACAGGTACGTATTTTCTGACCAAACAGCAAATCGTCCCAGTGGAATCAGACTGGGCAGCACAGCCGTGGGTCAGTTAGGAGTGCTGCTTCACTGGTCTTGGGTCCTGGGTTCAATTCCAGACACAGACGCCCAGTGTGTGGAGTCTGCATGGCCTCCATTGTTTCCTCAGTTCATGAGTGTGTATAGATTGTGTGTGAGTGCCCTGTGATGGGCTGGAGTCCTATAGAGTGTGTATAGACTGTGTGTGAGCGCCCTGTGATGGGCTGGAGTCCTATAGAGTGTGTATAGACTGTGTGTGAGTGCCCTGTGATGGGCTGGAGTCCTATAGAGTGTGTATAGATTGTGTGTGAGCGCCCTGTGATGGGCTGGAGTCCTATAGAGTGTGTATAGACTGTGTGTGAGCGCCCTGCGATGGGCTGGAGTCCTATAGAGTGTGTATAGACTGTGTGTGAGTGCCCTACGATGGGCTGGAGTCCTATAGAGTGTGTATAGACTGTGTGTGAGCGCCCTGCGATGGGCTGGAGTCCTATAGAGTGTGTACAGGCTGTTGTCCTGCTTGCGTCCTCTCAGTGCTGGATAATGGATGATTGTCAGTGTTGTGACCTTGAGGGCCCCAGTGTTTGTCCTTCATGCTGCTTGTGTCCCTGTGTTTGTGTGGCTCTGCCTCAGTGTCAGTGCAATGTGTGGGACCTGAAATGTGCCGTCATGTCTGCTTCTGACTCACCGTTGTGCAGCTTGATGGCTCAGAAATGAGCGACTCCTCGGCAGCCTTAAATAGCTGAAGTGTTGTGACATGACTATGATGTGATTGAAATCATACAACCCGCTGCCTGTGTGAGCCTGTATCTTACTGACTGTGACTGATTTCCACAGCAACAGACACGGTCCAGACAACAGAATTCACTGCTCCCTCTTCAGACACTCCCTCTGCTGAAGGTGAGTTTCACCTGGTTGTTTTCTAGATTGTGTTTAATGTCCCTCACAAGGTCACCTTTTCTACCATAAACACATGAGAACTGTTGTTATGTCCACTGCTGAACTGGGATGTGGCAGCAGAGCTCTCTGTCAGATCCTCTTCATTACAGAGCCAGTAACATCAGTGGGAGTCAGTTTAGAAGCCTGGTGTAGATGGAGCCTCTGTTGTTTCTCAGTGTGCAGGTTTTGTGGTGCTGTGTTTGAGACACAAAGGATCTGCTGTGAGTGTGGAACATGTAGAACAAGCTGAGGCTGATTCTGACAGTGTGGCTGAGTCTTATGGAACCGGTTCCTTTGTGTCTTTAGTCTACTGTAAGACTTAAACCCAGTGTGGTCTTCACAAGGGTGTAGCTCTTCTTAGCAATTACAGGTATATACACTGTGGCAGAGCAGCCTATGATGGGGCTGGTGTTACAGCAGAACTTCTAGCAGAGGCTACCAAAGCACCTCTTCTTGGTGTAAAGAGACACACAGGGTGATGAACTTTCAATTATGTAGAATCTGTATGGAAACTGTCTCCACAGAGGAGCCGTCATGTGCAGTAGAGAGTGATCAGCGCGGGCCCTCCTGAAGTCAATTATCATCTCTTTTGTCATTCAGAGACAGATTGTTGTTTAGGCACCAGTCCACTAGTTGCTCCACCTCCTCTCTGTATGGTGCCTCATCGTTGTTCCTAATGAGGCCCACCACTGTCGTGTCATCAGCAAACTTGATGATGTCATTTGCAATATGCTTAGCAGTGCAGTCATGAGTCATCAGCGTGAACAGGAGTGGGCTGAGTACACAGCCCTGGGAGGTTCCCGTGTTGACTATCGTGGTACTAGAGATGTTGTTTCCAATCTGGACTGTCTGAGGTCTCTCGGTCAGAAAGTCCAGAATCTTTCACAGATGTCTGTCCCACGGTGTAAGAATTTTCCTCCTGTCTTATTCCACAGGCAGCAGGAGAGTCCGACTCGTCGATGGACACAACAACTGCTCAGGGAGAGTGGAGGTCTACCACCACGGTCAGTGGGGGACAGTGTGTGATGATGACTGGGACCAGTCTGATGCCCAGGTTGTCTGCAGAGAGGTGGGCTGTGGGGAGGCTGGAGCTCCTGTAGCTCTAGGAAGTGCCAGGTTTAGAGCAGGAAGTGGCCCCATTCTTCTGGATGATGTCCGCTGTAGAGGGAATGAGCCCACACTGCTGAGCTGTACATCAAGGGGTCTGGGAAACCATGACTGTCGTCATATTGAAGACGCAGGAGTCGACTGTTCAGGTAGAGTGATGTCAGTTGGCTCTTTAAAGTCTGTGTTTATATTTTCTCCATACTGGAAATGTACAAAAAAGCTCACCTCCATGTTAACAAATGTGATAACTCATTTATTTCCATTCCAATTGTTCCAATACATACTCCATTCATCAAGACATTCTATAACTACTGGACAAAACTACAAGTCTATCCACAGCGAAGGCCTTGATATGAGTCTGATTCACTCACAGTCTCCATCAGCCCTCATTATTTCTAAAGAAACTCCAGACGTGTCTTCAGCCCTCTGGAGAATTTCAAACACACTGTGGTCTACAACAGGGCTGCTGATCCTGTGACCCGTTGGTGATCTCTTTCATGTGTGAGAAGATTCTCTCTGTCCTTCTGTACAGACAGCAATAGAGCCTGACTGGTCAGTATCAGTGATCAGATCAGCTTCATGTACCTGAAAACACACAATTCACCAATCAGGGAGCCAATAGATTAGTCTTGTATTGGCGTTTCCTGAGATCTCCTGTGTTCAGCTCCAGAGTCATCTGTCAGACTGTTTCTTGTTGAGACACAGCAGACCAGCAGTTTACCTGAACTGGCCTGTCCACTGGGATTCACAGTGTTATTGTATTGCAGGTGCAGCTGAGTTCTGGGGAACTACAGGTAAGATTTTCACTCCCTTCTCTATATGAAAAGACATTTTCTATATCTGCTTGTCATGACATTTTTCTACCTTGTTTCAAGTCAGTTTGAGAATCAGCAATATTCATGTTAGAAAGTAAAGGATGTCGATTCTCACAGCACAGCAGCTTGAGCAGTTTCAGACAGGAGCAGCTGTAGTCTGTCACAGAAGCAACAGCAGGTGCTTGTTCTCTCATCTGAAGCCCTTGTGCAGGAGCAGTCATGTACAGTTCAGATCTGTCCACCTTTCTCTCCCCGAGCCCACAAGATGTGGATCAGAGAGCTCAGCCAGCACTCGGCTGGGTGAGACACCTGAGAGCCCAGAGCACTGTCCTTGTAGGAGAGAGAGCTCTCTCAGAGCCCACTGGAAGCTCTGCTGATGGTGATGGCAGAGAGCTACAGGAGGGTCGACTCGGAGCTGAGTCTGACAGCTGGAGCACCTTTCATACTGCCTTCTGCCTAGATGACTGTGTGGGAGTCTGGAGCCACTGCAGTCAGCAGAAAGAGCCTCCAGGACATGTTCAGTCTTTTAAACATTATTGTCCTTCATTGGCAGCAACAGTATTCATCTCCTACACACAGAGACTGTCTCTATTACACAGATTGTATCCATGGTGTTTATTATCCTGTAATTATTTAATCAATCCTTTTCCCTTTCAGAAATCCCAGATCTCTGGCAGACTGCAGGTACGTATCTTCTGACCAAACAGCAAATCGTCCCAGTGGAATCAGTCTGGGCAGCACAGCCATGGGTCAGTTAGGAGTGCTGCTTCACTGGTCTTGGGTCCTGGGTTCAATTCCAGACACAGACGCCCAGCGTGTGGAGTCTGCATGGCCTCCATTGTTTCCTCAGTTCATGAGTGTGTATAGATTGTGTGTGAGCGCCCAGCGATGGGCTGGAGTCCTATAGAGTGTGTATAGACTGTGTGTGAGTGCCCTGCGATGGGCTGGAGTCCTATAGAGTGTGTATAGACTGTGTGTGAGTGCCCTACGATGGGCTGGAGTCCTATAGAGTGTGTATAGACTGTGTGTGAGCGCCCTGCGATGGGCTGGAGTCCTATAGAGTGTGTATAGACTGTGTGTGAGTGCCCTGCGATGTGCTGGAGTCCTATAGAGTGTGTATAGACTGTGTGTGAGTGCCCTGTGATGGGCTGGAGTCCTATAGAGTGTGTATAGACTGTGTGTGAGTGCCCTGCGATGTGCTGGAGTCCTATAGAGTGTGTATAGACTGTGTGTGAGCGCCCTGCGATGGGCTGGAGTCCTATAGAGTGTGTATAGACTGTGTGTGAGTGCCCTGTGATGGGCTGGAGTCCTATAGAGTGTGTATAGACTGTGTGTGAGTGCCCTACGATGGGCTGGAGTCCTATAGAGTGTGTATAGACTGTGTGTGAGTGTCCTGTGATGGGCTGGAGTCCTATAGAGTGTGTACAGGCTGTTGTCCTGCTTGCGTCCTCTCAGTGCTGGATAACGGATGATTGTCAGTGTTGTGACCTTGAGGGCCCCAGTGTTTGTCCTTCTTGCTGCTTGTGTCCCTGTGTTTGTGTGGCTCTGCCTCAGTGTCAGTGCAATGTGTGGGACCTGAAATGTGCCGTCATGTCTGCTTCTGACTCACCGCTGTGCAGATCACAGCTGCAACTTGATGGCTGAGATATGAGCAACTCCACAGCAGCCTTAAATAGCTGAAGTGTTGTGACATGACTATGATGTGATTGAAATCATCCAACCCGCTGCCTGTGTGAGTCTGTATCTTACTGACTGTGTCTGATTTCCACAGCACCAGACACGGTCCAGACAACAGAATTCACTGCTCCCTCTTCAGACACTCCCTCTGCTGAAGGTGAGTTTCACCTGGTTGTTTTCTAGATTGTGTTTAATGTCCCTAAAATGGTCACCACTAACTTTTCTACCAGAAGCACATGAGGACTGTGGTTAATTCTGCTGCCGAGTAAAAGTTTCATTGTCACAGAGCACTGGAGTTATGGCATTAGAGCTCTCTAACAGATCATCTCCACTTAGATCAGTACAGAGCCATCAGCTTCTGTGGGAATCAGTTAAACAGCCTGGTGTAGTTGTAGCCTCTGTTGTCTGACAGTGTACAGTTTTTATACTGACATGTTTGAGACACAGAGCAGCTGTTTGCTCTGAATGGAGAATAAGCTGAGGCTGAGTTTATAGTGGAGCTGAGTCTTTCAGATTTGGTTCTCTTTGTCTGTATTCAATTCAACATACTTTACTCATCCCTGGATGGGAAATTTAGTCTCTTAAAGATGTTAAACATGGTATAGTCTTCACAAGGGTATTGGTCTTGTTGGTAATTAAAGACACTGTGGCAAAACATCTTAAAAAGGGGCTGTAATTTCAGTAGTAATACAAGCAGAGGTCACCAAAGCACATTGTGTTACTGTAAAGAGCCACACTGGGTGACGATGATTTAATTGAATAGATTATTCATGGAAGTTGGTTGTTAATGTTGTCACACAGGATAGTTAGGGTTTGGATGAGAATGTGAAGGGCTTGCTCAGACACAGTGGTGGTTTGGTTGTATTTGAGTGCTCTTTTACTTTGTTCTGACAATTAAAAAGCCTTTAATAAGGCCTTCCACACCTGCTTTCATGGCCCTCATAGAGAGTTTGTGTGCAGATTCAAGGGACTACCTAAACTAGGGTAGAGTCTGTCACAGACGTCTTTCTCACGGTGTAAGAACATCCCCCCTGTTTTGATCCACAGGCATCAGGAGAGTCCGACTGGTCAATGGACACAACAGCTGCTCTGGGAGAGTGGAGGTGTACCACCGCGGTCAGTGGGGGACAGTGTGTGATGATGACTGGGACCAGTCTGATGCTCAGGTTGTCTGCAGGGAGGTGGGCTGCGGGGAGGCTGGATCTCCTGTAGCTCTAGGAAGTGCCAGGTTTGGAGCAGGAAGTGGCCCCATTCTTCTGGATGATGTCCGCTGCAGAGGGAATGAGCCCACACTGCTGAGATGCAGATCACTAGGGCTGGAAAATCACAACTGTGTTCATTCTGAAGATGCTGGAGTCAACTGTTCAGGTAGTGTCATGTCAGAATTGTTAGTGTGTATACTTAAGCTCTATGCTGTCATATCCCTCTCTATAAGAACCTGTGTTGTCATGATCTGCATTATCATGAATTCTCTGGGCTCTTGCAAGCCTGTGTGTGAAACTCTGGAAGCTCTGTGCTGTCACGAACCCCGCTCTCGGAAACTGTCAGGGTTCTGTGCTGTCCTTCTCCTCTCTGTCAGAAACTGTTGGGGCTCTTTGTTGTTCCGAACCCCTCTGTCAGAACCTCTGGGTGCTCACACTCACACCAGACAGAATCACACACACTCACACCAGACAGACACCAGACAGACACAGACAGTCAAACACACACCAAACAGAATCATACTCACATCATACCAGACACCAACACTGACACCAGACACAGACAGATAATCAAACACACACCAGACACAATCATACACACATCATACCAGACACAATCACTCCAGATACAATCACACACACTCACACCAGACAGACACCAGACAGACACCAGACAGACACAGTCAAACACACACCAGACACAATCATACACACATCATACCTGACACACTCACACCAGACACAATCACACACACAGCATACATAGACATGCACACTGACACCATGGCCAATTTTCCAGGAACCCTGTTAACCTGATCAGTGTTTAATTGTAATAATTTTCGTCCTTCTTTGGCAGCAACAGTATTCACACTCCACACCTCGAGACCATCTGTGTTACTCATATTGTATCATTAGTGTGTATTGAATTGTAATTATCCCTTCATGCCTTTTCCCCTTTCAGGAATCCCAGATGTCTGGCAGACTGCAGGTACATATCTTGAGGGCCCCTGTGTTTGTCCTTCATGCTGCTTGTGTCCCTGTGTTTGTGTGGCTCTGCCTCAGTGTCAGTGCAATGTGTGGGACCTGAAATGTGCCGTCATGTCGTCTTCTGACTCACCGCTGTGCAGATCACAGCTGCAGCTTGATGGCTCAGAAATGAGCGACTCCTCAGCAGCCTTAAATAGCTGAAGTGTTGTGACATGACTATGATGTGATTGAAATCATACAACCCGCTGCCTGTGTGAGCCTGTATCTTACTGACTGTGTCTGATTTCCACAGCACCAGACACGGTCCAGACAACAGAATTCACTGCTCCCTCTTCAGACACTCCCTCTGCTGAAGGTGAGTTTCACACCTGGTTCTTTTCTAGATTGTGTTTAATGTCCCTAAAATGGTCACCACTAACTTTTCTACCAGAAGCACATGAGAACTGTGGTTAATTCTGCTGCCGAGTAAAAGTTTCATTGTCACAGAGCACTGGAGTTATGGCATTAGAGCTCTCTAACAGATCATCTCCACTTAGATCAGTGCAGAGTCATCAGCTTCTGTGGGAATCAGACAGCCTGGTGTAGTTGTAGCCTCTGTTGTCTGACAGTGTACAGTTTTTATACTGACATGTTTGAGACACAGAGCAGCTGTTTGCTCTGAATGGAGAATAAGCTGAGGCTGAGTTTTATAGTGTAGCTGAGTCTTTCAGATTTGGTTCTCTTTGTCTGTATTCAATTCAACATACTTTACTCATCCCTGGGTGGGAAATTTAGGTCTCTTAAAGATGTTAAACACAGTATAGTCTTTACAAGGGTGTAGGTCTTGTTGGTAATTAAAGACACTGTGGCAAAACATCTTAAAAAGGGGCTGCAATTTCAGTACTAATACAAGCAGAGGTCACCAAAGCACATTGTGTTACTGTAAAGAGCCACACTGGGTGATGATGATTTAATTGAATAGATTATTCATGGAAGTTGGTTGTTAATGTTGTCACACAGGATAGTTAGGGTTTGGATGAGAATGTGAAGGGCTTGCTCAGACACAGTTGTGGTTTGGTTGTATTTGAGTGCTCTTTTACTTTGTTCTGACAATTAAAAAGCCTTTAATAAGGCCTTCCACACCTGCTTTCATGGCCCTCATAGAGAGTTTGTGTGCAGATTCAAGGGACTACCTAAACTAGGGTAGAGTCTGTCACAGACGTCTTTCTCACAGTGTAAGAACATCCCTCCTGTTTTGATCCACAGGCATCAGGAGAGTCCGACTGGTCAATGGACACAGTAACTGCTCTGGGAGAGTGGAGGTGTACCACCGCGGTCAGTGGGGGACAGTGTGTGATGATGACTGGGACCAGTCTGATGCTCAGGTTGTCTGCAGGGAGGTGGGCTGCGGGGAGGCTGGAGCTCCTGTAGCTTTAGTAAGTGCCAGGTTTGGAGCAGGAAGTGGCCCCATTCTTCTGGATGATGTCCGCTGCAGAGGGGATGAGCCCACACTACTGAGATGCAGATCACTAGGGCTGGAAAATCACAACTGTGTTCATTCTGAAGATGCTGGAGTCGACTGTTCAGGTAGTGTCATGTCAGAATTGTTAGTGTATACTTAAGCTCTATGCTGTCATATCCCTCTCTATAAGAACTTGTGTTGTCATGCTCTGCGTTATCATGAATTCTCTGGGCTCTTGCAAGCCTGTGTGTGAAACTCTGGAAGCTCTGTGCTGTCACGAACCCCGCTCTCGGAAACTGTCAGGGTCCTGTGCTGTCCTTCTCCTCTCTGTCAGAAACTGTTGGGGCTCTTTGTTGTTCCGAACCCCTCTGTCAGAACCTCTGGGTGCTCACACTCACACCAGACAGAATCACACACACTCACACCAGACAGACACCAGACAGACACAGACAGTCAAACACACACCAAACACAATCATACTCACATCATACCAGACACCAACACTGACACCAGACACAGACAGATAATCAAACACACACCAGACACAATCATACACACATCATACCAGACACAATCACTCCAGATACAATCACACACACTCACACCAGACAGACACCAGACAGACACAGTCAAACACACACCAGACACAATCATACACACATCATACCAGACACAATCACACCAGACACAATCACACACACTCACTCCAGATACAGTCACACACACTCACACCAGACAGACACAGACAGTCAAACACACACCAGACACAATCATACACACATCATACCTGACAGAATCACACCAGACACAATCACACACCAGACAGTCACACACACACCATACATAGACATGCACACTGACACCATGGCCAATATTCCAGGAACCCAGTTAACCTGTTCAGTGTTGTATAGTTGTAATAATGTTAACATTTGTGTCCTTCTTTGGCAGCAACAGTATTCACACTCCACACCTCGAGACCATCTGTGTTACTCATATTGTATCATTAGTGTGTATTGAATTGTAATTATCCCTTCATGCCTTTTCCCCTTTCAGGAATCCCAGATGTCTGGCAGACTGCAGGTACATATCTTGAGGGCCCCTGTGTTTGTCCTTCATGCTGCTTGTGTCCCTGTGTTTGTGTGGCTCTGCCTCAGTGTCAGTGCAATGTGTGGGACCTGAAATGTGCCGTCATGTCTGCTTCTGACTCACCGCTGTGCAGATCACAGGTGCAGCTTGATGGCTCAGAAATGAGCAACTCCACAGCAGCCTTAAATAGCTGAAGTGTTGTGACATGACTATGATGTGATTGAAATCATACAACCCGCTGCCTGTGTGAGCCTGTATCTTACTGACTGTGTCTGATTTCCACAGCACCAGACACGGTCCAGACAACAGAATTCACTGCTCCCTCTTCAGACACTCCCTCTGCTGAAGGTGAGTTTCACCTGGTTGTTTTCTAGATTGTGTTTAATGTCCCTAAAATGGTCACCACTAACTTTTCTACCAGAAGCACATGAGGACTGTGGTTAATTCTGCTGCCGAGTAAAAGTTTCATTGTCACAGAGCACTGGAGTTATGGCATTAGAGCTCTCTAACAGATCATCTCCACTTAGATCAGTACAGAGCCATCAGCTTCTGTGGGAATCAGTTAAACAGCCTGGTGTAGTTGTAGCCTCTGTTGTCTGACAGTGTACAGTTTTTATACTGACATGTTTGAGACACAGAGCAGCTGTTTGCTCTGAATGGAGAATAAGCTGAGGGTGAGTTTATAGTGGAGCTGAGTCTTTCAGATTTGGTTCTCTTTGTCTGTATTCAATTCAACATACTTTACTCATCCCTGGATGGGAAATTTAGTCTCTTAAAGATGTTAAACATGGTATAGTCTTCACAAGGGTATTGGTCTTGTTGGTAATTAAAGACACTGTGGCAAAACATCTTAAAAAGGGGCTGTAATTTCAGTAGTAATACAAGCAGAGGTCACCAAAGCACATTGTGTTACTGTAAAGAGCCACACTGGGTGACGATGATTTAATTGAATAGATTATTCATGGAAGTTGGTTGTTAATGTTGTCACACAGGATAGTTAGGGTTTGGATGAGAATGTGAAGGGCTTGCTCAGACACAGTGGTGGTTTGGTTGTATTTGAGTGCTCTTTTACTTTGTTCTGACAATTAAAAAGCCTTTAATAAGGCCTTCCACACCTGCTTTCATGGCCCTCATAGAGAGTTTGTGTGCAGATTCAAGGGACTACCTAAACTAGGGTAGAGTCTGTCACAGACGTCTTTCTCACGGTGTAAGAACATCCCCCCTGTTTTGATCCACAGGCATCAGGAGAGTCCGACTGGTCAATGGACACAACAGCTGCTCTGGGAGAGTGGAGGTGTACCACAGCGGTCAGTGGGGGACAGTGTGTGATGATGACTGGGACCAGTCTGATGCTCAGGTTGTCTGCAGAGAGGTGGGCTGTGGGGAAACTGGTTTTGCTGTCGCTCTTAAGAAAGCCTACTTCGGAGCAGGAAGTGGCCCCATTCTTCTGGATGATGTCCGCTGTAGAGGGAATGAGCCCACACTGCTGAGCTGTACATCAAGTGGTCTGGGAAATCACAACTGTGCTCATTCTGAAGATGCAGGAGTCAACTGTTCAGGTAGAGTCCTTTCAGACTGCACTTTCAGCTGTTTTTACAGGGTATCTGGAGTCATATAACTCTCTGTTTCTCACTTACCCATCTGCCCTTCTGTTAGAAACTTTATGTGCTCTGTGCTGTCACAAACCCCGCTGTCAGAAACTCTCTGTGCTCTGTGCTGTTATTTACCCCTCCTGTCAGAAAGTCTCAGGGCTCTGTGCTGTCATGTACCCCTCCTGTCAGAAACTCTCTGTGCTCTGTGCTGTCATGTACCCCTCCTCTCAGAAACTCTCAGGGCTCTGTGCTGTCATGTACCCCTCCTCTCAGAAACTCTCAGGGCTCTGTGCTGTCATGTACCCCTCCTGTCAGAAACTCTCTGTGCTCTGTGCTGTCATGTACCCCTCCTCTCAGAAACTCTCAGGGCTCTGTGCTGTCATGTACCCCTCCTCTCAGAAACTCTCAGGGCTCTGTGCTGTCATGTACCCCTCCTGTCAGAAACTCTCTGTGCTCTGTGCTGTCATGTACCCCTCCTGTCAGAAACTCTCTGTGCTCTGTGCTGTCATGTACCCCTCCTCTCAGAAACTCTCAGGGCTCTGTGCTGTCATGTACCCCTCCTCTCAGAAACTCTCAGGGCTCTGTGCTGTCATGTACCCCTGCTGTCAGAAACTCTCAGGGCTCTGTGCTGTCATGTAAAAGATTAACTCAGTGGCTTGAGTGGTGCAGAGCAGAGAGAGGAGAAACCACAGCGTTCAGGGGTGTGAGGAAATGGTTTTCCATTTTATCTTCTTCTCAGTGTGGTAGTTCCATATCATATGGTACATCTGTATCACTTATTCTTGCACATCACACATCCATCCTGCCGTCTTCTAAACACTTCATCTAATGCAGAGTTGTGGGGGAGGCAGAGTCTATCCCTGCCTGCACCAGGCACCAGGCAGGGTACACCCTGGATGGGACATCAGTCCATCACAGGACACACACTGACACAGACACACACACTCACACCTGACACAGTCACACAGACACAAACTGTCACCAGACACAGAAACACACACTCACACCTGACACAGCCACACACACCAGACACACAGACACAAACTGTCACCAGACACAGAAACACACAGTCACACACACCAGACACACAGACACAAACTGTCACCAGACACAGACACACACACTCACACCTGACACAGTCACAAACACCAGACACACAGACACAAACTGTCACCAGACACAGACACACACACTCACACCTGACACAGTCACACACACCAGACACACAGACACAGCCACCAGACACAGACACACACACTCACACCTGACACAGTCACACACACCAGACACACAGACACAAACTGTCACCAGACACAGACACACACACTCACACCTGACACAGTCACACACACCAGACACACAGACACAAACTGTCACCAGACAGACACACACACTCACACCTGACACAGTCACACACACCAGACACACAGACACAAACTGTCACCAGACACAGACACACACACACTCACACCTGACACAGACACACAGACACAAACTGTCACCACTCACGCCAGTCTCACACACTCATGCATGACAGGCAGCAGGAGACTGGAGCCCCTGTGTGAAAGGGCTGGGCTTTGTGCCGGGACGTCTAGGAAACGCCACAGGGCCTCATTCATCAGCCCGAGAGGCCGGCGCTCTGCAGGCTCACAGCTGTCCCTCTGTCTCCCAGATGAGGGGCTCTTCCGGAGGCCGAGGGGGGCCGCAGGGGGCCGCTGAGCCGCAGACGGAGCTCCGTGTCCAGTCCAGAGCCCTCGAGCGCTGGTCATCGCCCTGAAGCCCTGGCCACGCGGCCTTGCTCGACAGCGCTGCGGCGCACTGCTTCTGCTCTCTGTCACGCTATTAAAAATGATATTGTGGGATTCAAACGAGTTCGGTGACGGTGCTGGTTGCTCTGCTGGGCGTCGGTCACACAGCTACATGGTCACTCAGCCACTGTCACTCGCTCACACGGTCTCTCAGCCACACAGTGAACACAGTCACACAGTGAACACAGTCACACGGTCACACGGCCTCTCAGCCACACAGTGAACACAGTCACACAGTGAACACAGTCACACGGTCTCTCAGCCACACAGTCACACAGTGAACACAGTCACACGGTCACACGGTCTCTCAGCCACACAGTGAACACAGTCACACAGTGAACACAGTCACACAGTCACACGGTCTCTCAGCCACACAGTGAACACAGTCACACAGTAACACAGTCACACAGTCACACGGTCTCTCAGCCACACAGTGAACACAGTCACACAGTGAACACTGTCACACAGTCACACGGTCTCTCAGCCACACAGTGAACACAGTCACACAGTGAACACAGTCACACGGTCTCTCAGCCACACAGTGAACACAGTCACACGGTCTCTCAGCCACACAGTGAACACGGTCTCTCAGTGAACACGGTCTCTCAGTCACACGGTCACACAGTGAACACGGTCACACAGTGAACACGGTCTCTCAGTCATACGGTCACACAGTGAACACGGTCACACAGTGAACACGGTCACACAGCCACACGGTCTCTCAGCCACACAGTGAACACGGTCTCTCAGCCACACAGTCACTCGCTCACACGGTCTCTCGGCCACACTTTCACTCTCTCACATGGTCACTCGCTCATATGGTCTCCAGGTCACTGGGCTGCTGCCAGCGGCCCCTCTCCTCAGCAGTGGGACAGTGTCCAGTATCCAGTGGGAGTTTGTGATTTGCTCCCGTTCCTCTTCTATCATTTTAACGTGACCTGAGCGACACTTCCCCTGTCCACCACTGCATCCACCCACCTCCTGAGGGCCAGGACACTGACCGGAGCAGGGGAGAAACAGCATGACCTCTCGGTCCTCAAGCCCGCAGTCTTCTACAGGGGGGGAAGTGGGGTTCGCTTCTGTTGTCTTCATGAAGCCACACCTCTGAGCCAGCAGCTGTATCCCCCTGCAGCTCACAGACAGCCCACTGGAGCTCAGGGTGAGCCTGGCCAGTACCTGGGAGAGGTGTGAGTGGGGCCAGCAGGGGGCACTCACCCTGCGGTCTGTGTGGGTCCTAATGCCCCAGTATAGTGACGGGGACACTAGACTGTAAACAAGGCGTCCTCCTTCAGATGAGACGTAAAACTGAGGTCCTGTCTCTCTGTGGTCAGTAAAGACCCCAGGGTGTCTCTCAGAAAGAGTAGGGGTGTGACCCCAGTGTCCTGGACAGACCCCCCCCTGGTCTTTACCAGTCATGGCCTCCTGATCACCCCCCTCTCTGAACTGGCCTCATCACTCTGCTCTCCTCCCCACTGAGAGCTGGAGTGTGCGAGCGGACTGGAGCATCATCACACTGGGGGGGTGGAGGGGATCCCCAGTACTGGACAGCGCTGGGAGAGGAGGGTCCAGAAAGGCGCTATAGAGGAGGAAGGGTATTATACACTTACAGCCCACATGCAGGCCCCTTGCCTCAGCGGACACCTGGCATCTGCGGTACAGGCCAAGCCCAGAGAGAGCTGCCGCAGCGAAGGAAGGGCTTCGGAGAGCCAGCCCTCAGCTCAGAGCTGCTGTCAGACCGGCCCTCAAGGAGGCCTGCGGCCAAGAACCGACACGCCTGCGAAGGCTGATGTCCACCCGTCTGAATCGCGACCGGCAGGAACAGGGTCTCAGGTCCAGGTGTCTGCGCCACCCTGTGTGATCCAGGCTACCCCCGACACGCCACTGCGCTGCTCAGAACACCACCCACCACGTCCAAGGTCCCAGCCGTTACAGAACTGCCAGGAGGGGTCAGTGAGGGTCTGGGGGGACCAGGTCGGTCTCCGAGTCACCTCAGCAGGGGGTCGCAGGTGGGTTCTAAATACAACCCCGTCTTCACGGAGGTCTGATCCATTTCGATCTGCAGCTTGTGAACGAGCTCCCGGGTCCTGGGGAGCCCCAGTCCAGCAGGACCAGTCACCCTGAAATCCTCACTCTGTGCATGACTTTAGACTGGGGGACCCCAGCCCTGATCCTGGGGAGCCCCAGTCCAGCAGGACCAGTCGCCCTGAACTCATCCATTAATCGTGGCTGTGCGACAGCCCAGCCAGGAAGAAACTGCTCCTCACAGATTTCATCTCATCAGATCAAATCAAATTTATTTTCTTAAATAAAACAGCTGTAGAAAATGAATCTCCGCGAGTCCGGGAGCTGCAGTCGGACCTCTCCACAGCAGCGCGGCCGCCCGGCGCCCTGTCTACATGTTCTTGGGTTTGGAGATGACCCCGTCAGGGTACCTCTTCTTGAACCGAGCGACAACGTCCGGGTCCAGCAGGTGGATCCCGTCCAGCTGGTTCCCCAGCGTGACCCTGAAGCACAGAGCGGTCAGTACAGACACTCAGCGGATAGAGAAGGTCTCCACACCCTTACTGAAAGGGCAGGCTGATTATGAAATCAAGATAACATCATGTCAGACATTTTTCCCCATCTTTCATGTGACCTTGCAACTAGTGCTGGGCGATAATTCGATGACGCTAATTATCGCGATATAATTTTCCTCCATATAATTTTAACAAAAGTTCGATAAACGTTCAATATATATGTTTATGCTTTGCGCATGATACGTGTATGCGCACAAAATACTGCGCGAGTGTGTGTGCGTGTTGCAGACTGGGCAGCTGACGTGGTGTTGTTGACCCACACGGTGGTGGCTGACAGGATTGTAGTTAGAGCGGAAAAATGAGCGACACTGAAGCAAATGTACTGCTGCCGATGACCAGCTCGAAGGACGATGCATCGTCGACAGAAAAGGTCATTCAACTTCGGTAATTTGGAGATATTTTGGCTTTTTACGATCAGACATAAAACAGAGCACTTTAAACTTTGCAGTCTGTCTGAGCCATCTTCTGTGTGTGTTTTATCACACAGCAGTATTTAATTTTTCTATTAAGATATTTATTTTGTAAATTTTACTCATGCATATTTTGACATAAAAAAGACTTGGAATACTCTCTACCTCAGATTTCTTTAATGTTTCTGCTGTTTGGCAAGTGTTTGTTGTGTTCTTAGAATAAAGAGTTGTTTCATTTACCAATTAACCGTCTGGTTTCTTCAACTTTCACTCAGGAGGAAACAATCTGCCTTTAAACTTGAAAGAAATAACGATTTGACATTTATCGTGGTGATGATCGATATCGACTGATATGAACATTTTTATCGTGATCATGTTTTTGGCCCTACTTGCAACCAACAAAATTCAAGAGAAAAACAAATAATTATTAGGAAAAATAATTGAAATGAACTCTCAGTGCAGTGTTAATGTACTGGAGTGTCCAGTCAGTGTGTCTGTATGAACCCCTCTCTCTCAGTGCAGTGTTAATGTACTGGAGTGTCCAGTCAGTCAGTGTGTCTGTATGAACCCCTCTCTCTCAGTGCAGTGTTAATGTACTGGAGTGTCCAGTCAGTGTGTCTGTATGAACCCCTCTCTCTCAGTGCAGTGTTAATGTACTGGAGTGTCCGGTCAGTGTGTCTGTATGAACCCCTCTCTCTCAGTGCAGTGTTAATGTACTGGAGTGTCCAGTCAGTCAGTGTGTCTGTATGAACCCCTCTCTCTCAGTGCAGTGTTAATGTACTGGAGTGTCCAGTCAGTGTGTCTGTATGAACCCCTCTCTCTCAGTGCAGTGTTAATGTACTGGAGTGTCCAGTCAGTCAGTGTGTCTGTATGAACCCCTCTCTCTCAGTGCAGTGTTAATGTACTGGCCAGCGCTGTGAGGCTCTCTCTCTCCCCAAATACCCCTTGTCTGTCTGTCTCTCTCTACCGCCCTCAGAGGTAGTGCCTGTCTGTCTGTCCCTCAGTGAGTGTCTGTCTCTCTCTCTCCCTCAGAGCGAGTGCCTGTCTCTCTTGCTCTCTCCCTCAGAGCGAGTGCCTGTCTCTCTCTCTCTCCCTCAGTGCCAGTGCCTGTCTCAATCTCTCTCCCTCAGAGCGAGTGCCTGTCTCTCTTGCTCTCTCCCAAAGCGCCAGTGCCTGTCTCTCTCTCTCTCCCTCAGCACCAGTGCCTGTTTCTCTCTCTCCCTCAGTGCCAGTGCCTGTCTCTCTCTCTCCCTCAGAGCGAGTGCCTGTCTCTCTCTCTCTCTCCCTCAGCACCAGTGCCTGTTTCTCTCTCTCTTCCTCAGTGCCAGTGCCTGTCTCTCTCTCTCTCTCCCTCAGAGCGAGTGCCTGTCTCAATCTATCTCCCCCTCAGTGCCAGTGCCTGTCTCTCTCTCTCCTCTCTCCCTCAGCGCCAGTGCCTGTCTCTCTCTCCCCCCCAGTGCCAGTGCCTGTCTCTCTCTCCCTCAGAGCGAGTGCCTCTCTCTCTCTCTCCCTCAGAGCGAGTGCCTGTCTCTCTCTCTCTCCCTCAGTGCCAGTGCCTGTCTCTCTCTCTCTCTCCCTCAGAGCAAGTGCCTGTCTCTCTCTCTCTCTCTCTCTCTCTCTCTCCCTCAGAGCGAGTGCCTGTCTCTCTCTCTCTCTCCCTCAGTGCCTGTCTCTCTCTCTCTCCCTCAGAGCAAGTGCCTGTCTCTCTCTCTCTCTCTCTCTCTCTCCCTCAGTGCCAGTGCCTGTCTCAATCAATTCAAGGTGCTTTATTAGCATGACCGATGGGTACAATCAGTGTTGCCAAAGCAAATGAAAGTAATGATATTTACATGAAACAAAACAACAAATAGAAGTAAAATAAAATCTACAGACATGTTACAGACATTTACAACAAAGACATATAAAATATTGACATATTCTGTAGGCGGCTGGAGCATTATTGGGAGACAGACTCACTGTTCCTCAGGCTGTGACAGGAGATCACATACTGGGCTGCCAGTTCAACTGAGTTCCCTCCTCCCTCTCCCAGTAGGATTGGGACCCGTTGTGATTCTGGCAGGTGTGGGAACTCTGGGATTAGATAGATAGATAGATACTTTATTGATCCCGTGAGGGAAATTGCAGTGCAACAGCAGCTTAACACACACAACACAGCCACAATGTAACGAATTATATAATAATAGTACAATACATACAATACAATACAAGAGTTACTCACAGTCCAGACGCACAAGAACAAACTAGAACAGAACAGTACACAGAAAATCGTATCACACTCATATCACACATATGAATATAAATATAGATGTAACTGTAGATATAAATATAAATGTATTGCACAGGTCCCTGGCATATATTGCACAGAAAGTGGTTGTAAACGGGAAAAAGAAAAAGAAAAAGAAGAAGAAGAGAACAGATGTAGCAGTAGATGTGTAGATGCGTTTAATCCAGATACAGGTCACTGTCGATGTTGCCTCTGCCAAGACGCAAGGTGGATGGGTTGTACAGTCTTATGGCAGAAGGCAAGAATGACCTCCTGTAGCGCTCCCTGTCGCACCGTGGATGAATCAGTCTATTGCTGAACGCGCTCTTCATTCCTGCAAGCCTGTCATAGAGGGGATGGGAGAAGTTGTCCATGATGGCCTCTAGTTTGGACATCATTCTCCTCTCAGCCACTACCTCCAGGGGGTCCAGGTCAGACCCAATGACAGAGCTTGCTCTCCTGATGAGCTTGTTCAGCCTTTTGGAATCTACTGCTCTAATCCCAGAGCCCCAGCACACCACTGCGTAGAAAATGGCACTCGCTACCACCGACTGATAGAACATGTGTAGCATCTTACTACACACATTGAAGGACTTGAGCCTCCTCAAGAAGTAGAGTCGGCTCTGTCCCTTCTTATAGATGGCCTCAGTGTTCTTAGACCATTCCAGTCTATCGTCGATGTGCACTCCCAGGTACTTGTACGAGTCCACCATCTCCACGCCACTCCCATGGATGTAGACAGGAGTAGGTTTGACCTTTTTCCTCCTGAAATCTACCACCAGTTCCTTTGTCTTCGTCACATTCAGTTCCAAGTGGTTCACCCCACACCACTCCACAAAGCTGCTGACCAGTCCTCTGTACTCCTCCTCCTGTTCACCCTTGATACATCCCACAATTGCAGAGTCATCTGAGAACGTCTGCAGGTGGCATGACTCTGAGTTGTACTTAAAGTCCGAAGTATAGAGGGTGAAGAGGAATGGAGAAAGAACTGTCCCTTGAGGTGCCCCTGTGTTACTCACTACCTGTTCAGACACACAGTTCTGAAGTCTCACAGACTGTGGTCTGCCTGTCAGGTAGTCAGTGATCCACGAGGTCGTGGAGGCATCGACTTGCATCTCTTCCAGCTTCCTCCTTAGAAGTAAGGGCTGGATGGTATTGAAGGCACTGGAGAAGTCGAAAAACATGATCCTTACAGTGTTGCCAGCCCTGTCCAGGTGTGAGTAGGCCCTTTGCAGCATGTAGATGATCGCATCCTCCACACCAACACTGGGCTGGTAGGCAAACTGTAGGGTGTCCAGTGATGAGCTGACCAGGGGTCTCAGGTGGGATAAGATTTCTGAGTTTAGGGTAGAATGTTTCTCTAATCCCAGAGTATCTGTCACAGTGCAGTAGGAAGTGCACCTCTGTCTCTATTTCTCCCCGCTGGCAGTGGGAGCACAGCCTGTCCTCTCTGGACAGCCAGGTCTGTCTGTGTCCAGTGTCTGTGTCCAGGCTGTGGTCACTGAGCCTGTCCTCTCTGGGCAGCCAGGTCTGCCTGTGTCCAGTTTCTGTGTCCAGGCTGTGGTCACTGAGCCTGTCCTCTCTGGGCAGCCAGGTCTGTCTGTGTCCAGTGTCTGTGTCCAGGCTGTGGTCACTGAGCCTGTACTTCGTCAGGGTCTGTTTCTGTTTGTTATTTTTTATTTTGGTCAAATATTCAGCTAGTGTGTATTGTCTGTTTAAGGTTCTGTAACATTCCAGTTTATGTTGTGTTTGTGTGTGTGTGTCCCAGTGTGTGAGATATTGCTGTTTGATCTCTGCTGTGATGTGGTTGAGTCTGGGTTGTGGTGCTCTAGCAGTGCTGTCCTGAGGCTGGTTAGTGTCGGTGTGGCTCAGGTCAGTGAGCCTCAGGACCAGCTGGCTCAGGGGGCTCTGTTTTGGGCTCAGCTCTTGGCTCAATCTCTCTCTCCCTCAGTGCCAGTGCCTGTCTCTCTCTCCCTCAGAGCGAGTGCCTGTCTCAATCTCTCTCTCCCTCAGTGCCAGTGCCTGTCTCAATCTCTCTCTCCCTCAGAGCGAGTGCTGGAAAGAGGAGAACGAGAGAGTGGGTGGGACAGACCCGGGGGGTGGGGAGATCTTTCGGGCCGACAGTCGCTGCTTCTTCTCCAGCCTGACGAGGGAGGTGTGTGCCTCTGTGTCCGCCGTCCTGGCTGTGACCCGGCTCTGAGCGCCCGTGGCCTCACCCTCCTCCTCTCTCCTGCTCTCCCTCAGAACCTCCCCCTGTCTCACAGCCCCATCGTGGCTCGGTGCTACAGACACAGGTGTACCGGACTGAACCAGTACCAGATCAGGGTGTCCGGGTCGGGCTGGGTCGAGTGTCCGACTGGCAAAACCGTGCAGGTAATGACAACAGTGGGCTGAGACTGGGATGCCCCGAGCAGCTCTGCCCATCTTGCTGAGCCTGACAGGAATTGAGCTTTACTGGGCTCAGGTTCAATGCTGTCAGTGACAGAGACACACTGCTCCTCCAATCAGGGCTCACTCTGTCAGTGAAAGACACACTGCTCCTCCAATCAGAGCTCACTCTGTCAGTGTGACACACTGCTCCTCCAATCAGGGCTAACTCTGTCAGTGAGAGACACACTGCTCCTCCAATCAGTGCTCACTCTGTCAGTGAGACACACTGCTCCTCCAATCAGGGCTCACTCTGTCAGTGAGACACAATGCTCCTCCAATCAGGGCTCACTCTGTCAGTGAGAGACACTGCTCCTCCAATCAGGGCTCACTCTGTCAGTGAGAGACACCCTGCTCCTCCAATCAGGGCTCACTCTGTCAGTGAGACACACTGCTCCTCCAATCAGAGCTCACTCTGTCAGTGAGAGACACACTGCTCCTCCAATCAGAGTCCACTCTGTCAGTGAGACTGGGTTATCTTCTCTCTCTCAGGTGCCTGGTTATCGCGGTCTTGTGTTTTGCCCTGATAAGAGGTTTTGCCATGCTGCAGCCCCGTCCCCAGGTGACCAGTCTCCTCCCAGTCTCAACATGACGTCAGAATGGTCTGTCCCTGTCCACACCCCCAGTGGGAGGTAAGTCGCATGTTGTGTTTAAAGCACACTGTTCAGCAGTATCCTGGCTGTCCACTCTGTCTCTATTGAGGTGTAAAATCCAATTTATGTTATAGTTTCCACTTTGCAGTGTATCTATCTAACCCCTCTCTCTCTCAGTGCAATGTTAATGTACTGGAGTGTCCAGTCAGTCAGTGTGTCTGTATGAACCCCTCTCTCTCAGTGCAGTGTTAATGTACTGGAGTGTCCAGTCAGTGTGTCTGTATGAACCCCTCTCTCTCAGTGCAGTGTTAATGTACTGGAGTGTCCAGTCAGTGTGTCTGTATGAACCCCTCTCTCTCAGTGCAGTGTTAATGTACTGGAGTGTCCAGTCAGTCAGTGTGTCTGTATGAACCCCTCTCTCTCAGTGCAGTGTTAATGTACTGGAGTGTCCAGTCAGTCAGTGTGTCTGTATGAACCCCTCTCTCTCAGTGCAGTGTTAATGTACTGGAGTGTCCAGTCAGTCAGTGTGTCTGTATGAACCCCTCTCTCTCAGTGCAGTGTTAATGTACTGGTGTGTCCAGTCAGTCAGTGTGTCTGTATGAACCCCTCTCTCTCAGTGCAGTGTTAATCCTGTTAAACTCCCCGGCTTCTCCTGACCGGCAGCTCCAGCCACCCCTTGTCCACAGGGAGCACCCCACTGACTATGACCTGAAATATTTGTGAAGGAAACTGATATAGCACCATTATAGATGGGCTGGGGCTTGGTCTGAATTGGATGAGACAAGTAGTATAGAGAACGAGGAAGTGATGTCGCCCCTCCTGACGGAGTTGATCCTGGGAAGTGATGTCGCCCCTCCTGACGGAGTTGATCCTGGGAAGTGATGTCGGCCCTCGTGACGGAGTTGACAGGGGAGAAGGACGAGCTCAGTCCTCTTCCTGTTCCTCCTGAGGCAGCTGTGTGCCGGTGACTGCAGTGTGCCTGTCCCGGGACAGTGTCAGTGACCGCACCCTCCTGCGGGTGAGGACGTTATGTTTTCCAGGTTGCTGTGTCACAACGTTTGGGGACCTGCCAGTAGGAAGGACGCTGGTCTTGACGGCTCCTGCTGTCGGATGGCTGTCCTCACTGGGCTGGCCTGATCCGCGGGCGTTGCTGTTGTCTGGAGTCCTCCCAGCTCCCCCAGTCGGGGACTGACGTCTCTCACCCACAGCTCTGCGCCGCCAACCGCAGTTTTCACCTGTAGTCATATGACAAAGGTTTTGGGTTCAGTCTGGGGCTGGGGTCACCTTCTGGGTGGAGTCTGCATGTTCTCTCCACCCACCTCAAAGGTATTGGGTGATTTCTGGGCTGGGGTCACCTTTTGGATGTTGTCTGCCTGTTCTCTTCACCCCCTTCACATGCCCTGGGTTCAGCTATGGTAAACTTCTGGGTGGAGTCTGTCATGTTCTCTCGACACCCTCACATGTCCTGGGCTGAACTCTAGGCCAGGGGCACTTCTGGGTGGAGTCCGCATGTTCTCGACACCCTCACGTGTCCTGGGCTGAGCTCTGGGCCAGGGGCACCTTCTGGGTGGAGTCTGCATGTTCTCTATACCCACTCATGGGTCTTGGGTTCAGTTCTGGGCCAGGGGCACCTTCTGGGTGGAGTCTGCATGTTCTCTCCACCCCCTCATGGGTCCTGGGTTCAGCTCTGGGCTGGGGGCACCTTCTGGGCGGTGTCAGGCGGGATGACCATGCAGTTGTTTTCTGATTGGTGTCTGTAAATTGTCTGTGCGTAGGGATGCTCTCCGTGTCGCGGGCTGGTGTCCCCTCCAGCCCTGCCCGGGAGAAACCATGGACCTCTAATAAATCATTTTTGTGGTTTTATTCTGGAATCAAAGGACTGACTGTGAATAAAGGGGGAGGGGTGGGCGTTTTCTTTCACGAAAATCATCGACCTTTCCTCTGAAAACCCATCTGAGTCTGATACCCAGTCACGTGTAATGTATCGGAATCTAAACGCTGTCCTCGTCAGACATGCGCGTGGATATTAAGGTTCTGCTGAGGGATTTGCGGGCCTGTCGCTCTGACACTCTGCGGTGTGTGGGCCGAGGTCCCTCAGCGGAGCGGCTCGTACAGCAGGGCTGGTCCTGCAGGGGGCGCTGTGTCCGCAGGTCTCCCAGGTCTCCTCAAAGCAGCAGCACCTGAGGAGCTGTCAGGAGCTGGGAAGAGCTGGGAGAAGCTGGGGGAGCTGGGCCAGTCGAGCTGATTGAGTGCAGTAAGAGATGAGTTTTACAAATATTATTACTTTGTTATAAAAATGAGATATTCAATCAATCAAAGTTTATTTACGCACAACAATACAGCGTGCAGCAGCAGTTGCTGGCAGTGGAATGTCTTTTCTATGAGCTAGTTTTTCCCAGGAGTCTCCCCTCCAGGTACTGGCCAGGCTCACACCTGCTGAGCTCCAGCGGGGCTGCCAGCTGGGAGCTGCAGGGTGACGTGGCTGCTGGTTTATAGATGAGAAATCCCTCCTTACTGCTGGAGGTGAATGTCTTAGTTTCCACTCCCACCAACAAGTAAAGACATTCATTGTGAGACACTTCGCAGTATCTGTCCTTCTAAGCCATTCCCGAGTATGCTGAACTTGGACTGGAACGCGAGTCCGATATTGAAACGACTGAACACGTTTTTTCCCCTCATGCCTTCACACAACAGCTTTCTTGGTTAAGTGACGGAGTTTGTACCGATTTTGTGACTTTGAAGGGCGTGGTTCTCCGGGTTCCGAATAAAAGTGAAGAAAAGAAAATAAAAAGTGCAGGCTTACTCCCTGCTGAACAGAGAAGGAAGGAAACGACCTTCCGGGCGTCAGTGCAGAGTGCGACAACCGCTGCCGGCTGCAGACAGTTAACACACTCTTTCACGTTTTACTCAGATTCTTTACAAACATCTTTAAAACTCCCCCCCCCCCGGAGAAGTGGTGTACAGAAACGCCTCGGATACAAGCTTCTTATTCAACGCCACTTCGCGATGTAACCTCCACATTGTCGATACGGTCCTAACCGCCTTGTTGTGCTGCTTCGCCGACGTGATGTTGTCTTTGTATAGCCACGGTACGCGCCCTTGAGTGCTCGTGTTTGGTGTTGTGGCGGGATGAAGTGTTTAAAATGATCACGCTCGGAGGCGGCGAGCGGAACACGCAGGCGCGCCCCCCCACTGCGTCATTTCCGGCAGGGTGTGAGGCCGGGCGCGAGTGCCTCGAGGGCGCGTCGGTTGGCGGCTGTGGCGCAGTTTTAATTCTGCGCGTCCGGTCGGCGAGTCGCGACGCTGATCCAGCCCGTTAAATCACTCGGGCTTCGCCGCGGACAGGAGGAGCCCTGCTCCCCGGCGTGTCTGAAACCCGAAAATACTCCTGCGGTACGACTTGTTTGTTTGTCGCGTATTAGACGTGGTGTACGTTACTTCCAAAAAAAATGTAAGAGTAGGGGTGTCCTGACGGCTGGCCAGTATAGATACAGACACTGTCAGTAAGAGTAGGGGTGTCCTGACTGCTGGTCAGTCCAGATCCCAGGACACTGTCAGTATGAGTAGGGGTGTCCTGACTGCTGGTCAGTCCAGATCCCAGGACACTGTCAGTATGAGTAGGGGTGTCCTGACTGCTGGTCAGTCCAGATCCCAGGACACTGTCAGTATGAGTAGGGGTGTCCTGACTGCTGGTCAGTACAGATCCCAGGACACTGTCAGTAAGAGTAGGGGTGTCCTGACTGCTGGTCAGTACAGATCCCAGGACACTGTCAGTAAGAGTAGGGGTGTCCTGACTGCTGGTCAGTACAGATCCCAGGACACTGTCAGTAAGAGTAGGGGTGTCCTGTCCGCTGGTCAGTACAGATCCCAGGACACTGTCAGTAAGAGTAGGGGTGTCCTGACTGCTGGTCAGTCCAGATCCCAGGACACTGTCAGTAAGAGTAGGGGTGTCCTGACTGGTCAGTCCAGATCCCAGGACACTGTCGGTAAGAGTAGGGGTGTCCTGACTGCTGGTCAGTCCAGATCCCAGGACACTGTCAGTATGAGTAGGGGTGTCCTGACTGCTGGTCAGTACAGATCCCAGGACACTGTCAGTAAGAGTAGGGGTGTCCTGACTGCTGGTCAGTCCAGATCCCAGGACACTGTCAGTAAGAGTAGGGGTGTCCTGACTGCTGGTCAGTACAGATCCCAGGACACTGTCAGTAAGAGTAGGGGTGTCCTGTCCGCTGGTCAGTACAGATCCCAGGACACTGTCAGTAAGAGTAGGGGTGTCCTGACTGCTGGTCAGTCCAGATCCCAGGACACTGTCAGTAAGAGTAGGGGTGTCCTGACTGCTGGTCAGTCCAGATCCCAGGACACTGTCAGTAAGAGTAGGGGTGTCCTGACTGCTGGTCAGTCCAGATCCCAGGACACTGTCAGTATGAGTAGGGGTGTCCTGACTGCTGGTCAGTCCAGATCCCAGGACACTGTCAGTAAGAGTAGGGGTGTCCTGTCCGCTGGTCAGTACAGATCCCAGGACACTGTCAGTATGAGTAGGGGTGTCCTGACTGCTGGTCAGTACAGATCCCAGGACACTGTCAGTAAGAGTTGGGGTGTCCTGACTGCTGGTCAGTCCAGATCCCAGGACACTGTCAGTAAGAGTAGGGGTGTCCTGACTGGTCAGTCCAGATCCCAGGACACTGTCAGTAAGAGTAGGGGTGTCCTGACTGGTCAGTACAGATCCCAGGACACTGTCAGTAAGAGTAGGGGTGTCCTGACTGCTGGTCAGTCCAGATCCCTGAACACTGTCAGTAAGAGTAGGGGTGTCCTGACTGCTGGTCAGTACAGATCCCAGGACACTGTCAGTAAGAGTAGGGGTGTCCTGACTGCTGGTCAGTACAGATCCCAGGACACTGTCAGTAAGAGTAGGGGTGTCCTGACTGCTGGTCAGTCCAGATCCCTGAACACTGACAGTATTGCACAGGTGATTCAGAGCTGTAGGAAACTGCACACAAGTACGTTGGGATCTCTGTACAGGTTATTCTGTGTGAGCAGGATGCTTGAGGACATACAGTAGCTATCTGTGCCGATTTGAAGTCCAAAGTAGTTATACTTATGATTTCCAGTGCACTTAGAACACCTCACTTTGGTTAACATAATTTATCATTAAACATTATAGGAACAAGTAATAGGTTTATTCCATGCTTGAAAAGAGAAGAAAAAAACAACGTTTCAGCTGTGGAGCCTTCTTCAGGCGTGAGCAACGTGAACAAGGCTCACACCTCACACCTGAAGAAGGCACCACAGTCGAAACGTTGTGTTCTCTTTCTTCTCTTTTCAGCAGGAATAAACCTTTTACTTGTTCCTTTGCAGCCTACGCATGCTGGCGCAGCTCCCCACCAGAACTATTAAACTTTATATGTTACAGCCTTAGAAAGCGTCAAAGTAGAGTATGAAGACTTATTCCTGGTCTTAGGGCCTGTCATATATGGACAGTGTAAGGGAGCTGAATCTCTGCAGTGAAGAACTGAAGGATTGACAGGAGATGTGATCCGAGTATATCAAAACTTGGAGAGGATAGGTTGGGTCTGGTCTTTACCAGTCATGGCCTCCTGATCACCCCCCTCTCTGAACTGGCCCCATCACTCTGCTCTCCTCCCCACTGAGAGCTGGAGTGTGTGAGCGGACTGGAGCATCATCACACTGGGGGGGTGGAGGGGATCCCCAGTACTGGACAGTGCTGGGAGTGGAGTGTCCAGGAATGAGCTGTAGAAGTGTGAGGATATAATTATTCATCATGAAAAGGATGGAAAATAGGAGGTGTGGGTGTCTGGAGCAAGGGCTAAGGTGTGAAAGCCCGTACTCTGGGTTCTCTTAAGGAAGGTGTCATACAGTTTCATCTTGATGTAGGGACCAACCGAGCCAGTTTAAACGTTAGTCTGCAATCTGAGTCGATCTGGAGCCCTGTAGCTCGAACAGCAAGATGTGGAGAGAAAATCACAAAATTCCCTCACAAAACAGCAGCAGTTTGCTAATCCTGGAGCAACAGCTGCCAGAGAGCAGATTGAAGCCTGACTCAGCGGAGAAGTGAATCAGCTGAAAGAGCTTCGTTGTACAACCGAGCACTTTCATTTCCTCTCTCCTGCTGTAACCTTTCACTTGCACAGCACTCGAGAGAGGCAGCTCTTCAGGGAGATGTTCATGCTGCTGTGAAGAAAAACGCTTGCCTCTGTGAAAAAAGTGCATGTGTGGTCTCGCCTCTCTGTGCTGGCAGGGAGACACCAGACTCCCAGACTCCTCCAGGTGGCAAGTCCAAGCTGGGCGAGCCCAGACTCAAGGAGGCACTGTGCTGTCAAGGAGACACCAGACTCCCAGACTCCTCCAGGTGGCAAGTCCAAGCTGGGCGAGCCCAGACTCAAGGAGGCACTGTGCTGTCAAGGAGACACCAGACTCCCAGACTCCTCCGGGTGGCAAGTCCAAGCTGGCCGAGCCCAGACTCAATTTGCCTGCACTTTAAATGGAGACTCCAGTGGAAGAGCCCCGTGGATCCTCCACGCAGTCTAATTTCGGTTGTTAACATTGCGCTCGTGTTCAATGGGAAAACACTGCATAGACAGAATATCTGCTAAATCTGGCCTAAATGCATCATTAAACCTTCTGGTTTAAAGACATCATGCAGCACGCTGCTGCCTGATGTAGGAGGTATCGATCCCTTGTGGAAAAGCTGCTGCGTGCTGAAGTTCAGTCACATATTCGGTCTTGACATACACAGGTCACTGCTGTCATTCCAAAACAGCTGTTTGTTCTCTGATGCTCATCAGGATGCTTTTCCTTTTTTGGTAAACCACCTACTTTTGCACATATTTTGCACACACCTAACTCTATATTTCAATTTTGTATTGCTGTACTTATTTTATTTTGATTTTCAGTCTATTCTGATGTCTGTTTTTGCAGCTGGGCTGCTGTAACACCTCAGTTTCCCTGCGGGATCAATAAAGTCTTATCTATCTATCTGCTCCTGGCAGCCAAGGGCGCAGAGCTCCCGATGGGACACCAGCCCACAGCGTCAAGGCCAGCAGGCCAGGCAGGGAGAGCACGCGGCTGCGCTCGGGGGCTGCTGACGAGCAGCAGGGTGTGCCAGCGGTGGAGGAAACCTGAGGCCTGGTGGGGCTCTTGGCCTTCACAGCTGCAACCGAGTAACACAGAGTAACACAGAAGGTGGGGGGCAGCGAAAGGGGCTATTTCAGAGCACCAGCGTTTCAGAAGAGGAAGCGCTGTCAGCCTCTCCCACTCTCACTTTGACGGCGATGTGGACAAAACCGCTCGTCAGCCGGTTGGCCCCTGGTATAAAAGTGGGGCCAGCAGGCGGCCCGCTCACCCTCGGGCTCGTTCTGATTTAGCACCTCGTGCGTCTGGAGGCGGAGCTGCAGCGCTGAAGCCCGGGCTCTGTGATGAGGCTGCTTTCCATGTTGTGGACTTTCACCCTGTGGACTCTCGCCCGTAAGTACTTCTTGGGAATTTCCCCGATACCGCACAGCCGCTGTTTTCTGTAGTCCGCGGAAAGGGAGAGTAAAGGCCTCCGACCGATCCAGCTGCGCGTGTACTTTAAAACTGGGCGTCTTCGCTGGTCCCACGCTGCCTTACCGTGCCAAACGGGGAGAGTTCGTTAAGACTTTGTCTGCCAAGGCGCCCACTTAACAAACCTCCGCCCAGTAGGTTAGGGATCCAACTTGAATCACCAGGGAAGTTTCCTTCGTGTCAGGGGCGACTGGTGACCCCTCCCTGGTCATGACTGACTGGCGCTGGGCTGTCTGCCGAGCTGGGTCACCAGATTCCAGCAGCAGAGTGAGCAGCTTGAGGTCACTCTGAGGAGCCTGACCCCTCCCTGGTCATGACTGACCGGCGCAGGACTGTCCACCGAGCTGGGTCAGCCGACTCCAGGAACAGAGTGAGCAGCCCGAGGTCACTCTGAGGAGCCTGACACCTCCCTGGTCCTGACTGACCGGGGCAGGGCTGTCCGCCGAGCTGGGTCACGAGAGGAGAGGCTGTAGAGGGAATGAGCCCACACTACTGAGCTGTACATCAAGGGGTCTGGCAAACCATGACTGTCGTCATATTGAAGACGCAGGAGTTGACTGTTCAGGTGGAGTGTTTTCAGACTTCTCTTCCAAGTGTGTGTTTACACTGTTTCCATACTGGAAAAGTACAAAATAGTTCACTTCCATGTTAACAAGTGCAATAACTAATTTTTTTCCATTCCATTTATTCCCATTCTTACTTCATTCAGCTGGACATAAGTACAAGTCTATCCACAGCGAAGGCCTCGGTACGAGTCTGATTCACTCACAGTCTCCATCAGCCCTCAGGCTTGTGTCCCACTGTGACATGAAGTCACTGAATCTGGTGCAGAAAGAAATTCATGTCAAGACTGAGCAGCAGCTTGCCCAACAGTTGTGAGTTGTCTGCTGGTGTCAGAATGTAGTTCATGGTTCACAGATCATAGTTCATAGATCCTACTAGAGGACACCTGTGGCCCTGTGCTGCTCATTATTTCTAAAGAAACTCCAGACGTGTCTTCAGCCCTCTGGAGAATTTCAAACACACCGTGGTCTACAACAGGGCTACTGATCCTGTGACCCGTTGGTGATCTGTTTCATGTGTGAGAAGATTCTCTCTGTCCTTCTGTACAGAACAGCAGTAGAGCCTGACTGGTCAATATCAGTGATCAGATCAGCTTCATGTACCTGAAAACACACAATTCACCAATCAGGGAGCCAACAGATTAATCTTGTATTGGCGTTTCCTGAGATCTCTTGTGTTCAGCTCCAGAGTCATCTGTCAGACTGTTTCTTGTTGAGACACAGCAGACCAGCAGTTTACCTGAACTGGCCTGTCCACTGGGATTCACAGTGTTATTGTATTGCAGGTGCAGCTGAGTTCTGGGGAACTACAGGTAAGATTTTCACTCCCTTCTCTATATGAAAAGACATTTTCTATATCTATTTGTTATTATATTTTTCTACCTTGTTTCATGTCAGTTTGAGAATCAGCAATATTCATGTTAGAAAGTAAAGGATGTCGATTCTCACAGCACAGCAGCTTGAGCAGTTTCAGACTGGAGCAGCTGTAGTCTGTCACTGAAGCAACAGCAGGTGATTGTTCTCTCATCTGAAGCCCTTGTGCAGGAGCAGTCATGTACAGTTCAGATCTGTCCACCTTTCTCTCCCCGAGCCCACAAGATGTGGATCAGAGAGCTCAGCCAGCACTCGGCTGGGTGAGACACCTGAGAGCCCAGAGCACTGTCCTTGTAGGAGAGAGAGCTCTCTCAGAGCCCACTGGAAGCTCTGCTGATGGTGATGGCAGAGAGCTACAGGAGGGTCGACTCGGAGCTGAGTCTGACAGCTGGAGCACCTTTCATACTGCCTTCTGCCTAGATGACTGTGTGGGAGTCTGGAGCCACTGCAGTCAGCAGAAAGAGCCTCCAGGACATGTTCAGTCTTTTAAACATTATTGTCCTTCATCAACAGCAACAGTATTCATCTCCTACACACAGAGACTGTCGCTATTACACAGATTGTATCCATGGTGTTTATTATCCTGTAATTATTAAATCAATCCTTTTCCCTTTCAGAAATCCCAGATCTCTGGCAGACTGCAGGTATGTATCTTCTGACCAAACAGCAAATCGTCCCAGTGGAATCAGTCTGGGCAGCACAGCCGTGGGTCAGTTAGGAGTGCTGCTTCACTGGTCCTGGGTCCTGGGTTCAATTCCAGACACAGACGCCCAGCGTGTGGAGTCTGCATGGCCTCCATTGTATCCTCAGTTCATGAGTGTGTGTGAGCGCCCTGTGATGGGCTGGAGTCCTATAGAGTGTGTATAGACTGTGTGTGAGTGCCCTGCGATGGGCTGGAGTCCTATAGTGTGTGTATAGACTGTGTGTGAGCGCCCTGCGATGGGCTGGAGTCCTATAGAGTGTGTACAGGCTGTGTGTGAGCGCCCTGTGATGGGCTGGAGTCCTATAGAGTGTGTATAGACTGTGTGTGAGCGACCTGTGATGGGCTGGAGTCCTATAGAGTGTGTATAGATTGTGTGTGAGCGCCCTGTGATGGGCTGGAGTCCTATAGAGTGTGTATAGACTGTGTGTGAGCGCCCTGTGATGGGCTGGAGTCCTATAGAGTGTGTATAGATTGTGTGTGAGCGCCCTGTGATGGGCTGGAGTCCTATAGAGTGTGTATAGACTGTGTGTGAGTGCCCTGCGATGGGCTGGAGTCCTATAGTGTGTGTATAGACTGTGTGTGAGCGCCCTGCGATGGGCTGGAGTCCTATAGAGTGTGTACAGGCTGTGTGTGAGCGCCCTGTGATGGGCTGGAGTCCTATAGAGTGTGTATAGATTGTGTGTGAGTGCCCTGTGATGGGCTGGAGTCCTATAGAGTGTGTACAGGCTGTTGTCCTGCTTGCGTCCTCTCAGTGCTATGATGTGATTGAAATCATCCAACCCGCTGCCTGTGTGAGCCTGTATCTTACTGACTGTGTCTGATTTCCACAGCAACAGACACGGTCCAGACAACAGAATTCAGTGCTCCCTCTTCAGACACTCCCTCTGCTGAAGTTGAGTTTCACCTGGTTGTTTTCTAGATTGTGTTTAATATCCCTAAAATGTTCACCACTGACTTTTCTACCAGAAGCACATGAGAACTGATTTACGTCAATTTCTAAATAAGCATGCCATTCCCACAGTGAACTGGGGATGTGGCAGCAGAGCTCTCTGTCAGATCCTCTTCACTACAGAGTCAATACCAACAGTGGGAGTCAGTTTAGAAGCCTGGTGTAGATGGAGCCTCTTAACAATTATATACACTTATATAGCAATTATGGAACTCTACTTAGCAATTATAGACACTTGGCAGAGCAGCCTATGAAGGGGCTGGTATTACAGCAGAACTTCTAGCAGAGGCTACCAAAGCACCTCTTCTTGGTGTTTAAAGGACTTGGTCAGTCATAGTGGTGTATGGAATTTATCTGAATGCTCTCTTCTTTGTTGTAGCAATCACATATTTTGTAGTAAAGCCTTCTGCACCAGCTTGAGTCTGTATCTTTTTTTAGTCTGAGTTTTTTCAACAGCACCAGAGATTGAAAACTCTTGTTACGTCGACTTCTGAATGAACGTGCTCTTCCCACAGTGAACTGGGGATGTGGCAGCAGAGCTCTCTGTCAGATCCTCTTCATTACAGAGCCAGTAACATCAGTGGGAGTCAGTTTAGAAGCCTGGTGTAGATGGAGCTTCTGTTGTTTCTCAGTGTCCAGTTTTTGAACTGTTATGTTTGAGACACAGAGAAACTGCCATGAGTGTGGAACATGTAGAATAAGTTGATGCTGAGTTTGGCAGTGTGGCTGAGTCTTATCAAACTGGTTCCTTTGTGTCTTTAATCTACTGTAGGAATAAAACCCAGTGTGGTCTTCACAAGGGTGTAGTTCTTCTTAGCAATTTTATACACTGTGGCAGAGCAGCCTATGAAGGGGCTGGTGTTACAGCAGAACTTCTAGCAGAGGCTGCCAAAGCACCTCTTCTTGGTGTAAAGAGACACACAGGGTGCTGAACTTTTAATTATGTATAATCTGCGTGGAAGTTGTTAGGGCACTTTGTTAATTTGGGGTTTTGATTGGTATTTAAAGGGCTTGGTCAGTCATAGTGGTGTATGGAACTTACCTGAATGCTCATTTCTTTGTTCTAGCAACTACACATTCTTTAGTAAAGCCTTCTGCACTAGCTTGAACTGTCAACGTGGAGTTTTTCCTGAGTGTGCAGATTTAAAGGACTATGTTAAGTTTATTTGTCAGTCCCGCCATATAGAAGTACACAGAGGAGCGAGATATCGTTCTCTAGGTCTACGGTGCAAATACAGACAAGACACTGACAAGACAATGCTATCGACGATGTAGACATACACTGTAGACATTCCTGACAGGGTACAGGGTGCAAGGTAAATAAAGTGCGATGTGCATAGTGCAATTTACCTTACAGGACTGTGCAAAGATTTGTGCAAAGAATACATCAGACAGTTTGCCTGAAGTTAGGCAAAAATGAACTAAGTTTCCAGATTTGGAGGAAGTGCAGTAGGTACCAGGGTGTTGAGGGGCCTGACAGCTGTTACAGAGTCTGGTGGAGCTGGCCCGTATACTAGGATACCCTTTACCAGATGGTAGGAGGACAAAGAGGTTGCAGGAGGGGTGGGAAGGATCATCCACAATACTGGAGGCTTTGTGTGTGCAGCGTGTGTGGTAGATGTCCTGAATGGACAGGAGGGAGGCTCCAGTGATGTTTCCTGCTGGATTGACAATTCGTTGCAGGGACTTGCGGTCTGAGACCTTACAATTCCAAAACCCAACAATGATACAGCTGGTCAAGATGCTCTCGATGGTACTGTGCCTCTATAGAATGTGGACAGTACGGGGGAGGGGGAAGGTTTGCCCTTCTCAGTCGCTGCAGGAAGTGGAGAAGTTGTTGTGCTTTTTTAGCTAGGGAGGTAGTGTTCATGGTCCAAGTGAGGTCATCTGTGATATGCCCACCAAGAAACAGTACTTCTGGCTGTCTCCACAGAGGAGCCGTTCATGTGCAGTGAGGAGTGATCAGTGCGGGCCCTCCTGAAGTCAGTTATCATCTCTTTTGTCTTATCAACATTCAGAGACAGATTGTTGTTTAGGCACCAGTCCACTAGTTGCTCCACCTCCTCTCTGTATGGTGCCTCATCGTGGTTACTAATGAGGCCCACCACTGTCATGTCATCAGCAAATTTGATGATGTCATTTGCACTGTGCTTAGCAGTGCAGTCAGGTCAGTGCAGTGCAGTGAGGTCTCTCTGTCAGAAAGTCCAGAATCTTTCACAGATGTCTGTCTCACGGTGTAAGAATTTTCCTACTGTCTTATTCCACAGGCAGCAGGAGAGTCCGACTCGTCGATGGACACAACAACTGCTCTGGGAGAGTGGAGGTCTACCACCACGGGCTTTGGGGGACAGTGTGTGATGATGACTGGGACCAGTCTGATGCTCAGGTTGTCTGCAGAGAGGTGGGCTGTGGGGAGGCTGGAGCTCCTGTAGCTCTAGGAAGTGCCAGATTTGGAGCAGGAAGTGGCCCCATTCTTCTGGATGATGTCCGCTGTAGAGGGAATGAGCCCACACTGCTGAGCTGTACATCAAGGGGTCTGGCAAACCATGACTGTCGTCATATTGAAGATGCAGGAGTTGACTGTTTAGGTGGAGTGTTTTCAGCCTTCTCTTCCAAGTGTGTGTTGACATTGTTTCCATACTGGAAATGTATTAAATAGTTCATTTCCATGTTAAGAAATGCGATAACTCATTTATTTCCATTCAATTTATTCCCATTCATACTCTATTTAGCTGGACATAAGTACAAGTCTATCCACAGCGAAGGCCTCGATATGAGTCTGATTCACTCACAGTCTCTATCAGCCCTCAGGCTTGTGTCTCAGTGTGACATGAAGTCACTGAATCTGGTGTAGAAAGAAATTAATGTCAAGACTGAGCAGCAGCTTGCCCATCAGTTGTGAGTTGTCTGCTGGTGTCAGAATGTAGTTCATGGTTCACACATCATAGTTCATAGATCCTACTAGAGGACACCTGTGGCTCTGTGCTGCTCATTATTTCTAAAGAAACTCCAGACGTGTCTTCAGCCCTCTGGAGAATTTCAAACACACCGTGGTCTACAACAGGGCTTCTGATCCTGTGACCCGTTGGTGATCTCTCTCATGTGTGAGAAGATTCTCTCTTTCCTTCTGTACAGACAGCAGTAGAGCCTGACTGGTCAGTATTGGTGATCAGATCAGCTTCATGTACCTGAAAACACACAATTCACCAATCAGGGAGCCAACAGATTAGTCTTGTATCGGCGTTTCCTGAGATCTCCTGTGTTCAGCTCCAGAGTCATCTGTCAGACTGTTTCTTGTTGAGACACAGCAGACCAGCAGTTTGCCTGAACTGGCCTGTCCACTGGGATTCACAGTGTTATTGTATTTCAGGTGCAGCTGAGTTCTGGGGAACTACAGGTAAGATTTTCTCTCCCTTCTCTATATGAAAAGACATTTTCTATATCTGCTTGTCATGACATTTTTCTACCTTGTTTCAAGTCAGTTTGAGAATCAGCAATATTCATGTTAGAAAGTAAAGGATGTCGATTCTCAAAGCACAGCAGCTTGAGCAGTTTCAGACTGGAGCAGCTGTAGTCTGTCACAGAAGCAACAGGAGGTGCTTGTTCTCTCATCTGAAGCCCTTGTGCAGGAGCAGTCATGTACGGTTCAGATCTGTCCACCTTTCTCTCCCCGAGCCCACAAGATGTGGATCAGAGAGCTCAGCCAGCACTCGGCTGGGTGAGACACCTGAGAGCCCAGAGCACTGTCCTTGTAGGAGAGAGAGCTCTCTCAGAGCCCACTGGAAGCTCTGCTGATGGTGATGGCAGAGAGCTACAGGAGGGTCGACTCGGAGCTGAGTCTGACAGCAGGAGCACCTTTCATACTGCCTTCTGCCTAGATGACTGTGTGGGAGTCTGGAGCCACTGCAGTCAGCAGAAAGAGCCTCCAGGACATGTTCAGTCTTTTAAACATTATTGTCCTTCATCAACAGCAACAGTATTCATCTCCTACACACAGAGACTGTCTCTATTACAAATATTGTATCCATGGTGTTTATTATCCTGTAATTATTAAATCAATCGTTTTCTCTTTCAGAAATCCCAGATCTCTGGCAGACTGCAGGTACGTATCTTCTGATCAAACAGCAAATCATCCCAGTGGAATCAGTCTGGGCAGCACAGCCATGGGTCATTTAGGAGTTCTGCTTCACTGGTCTTGGGTCCTGGGTTCAATTCCAGACACAGACACCCAGCGTGTGGAGTCTGCATGGCCTCCATTGTTTCCTCAGTTCATGAGTGTGTATAGACTATGTGTGAGCGCCCTGTGTTGGGCTGGAGTCCTATAGTGTGTATAGATTGTGTGTGAGCGCCCTGCGATGGGCTGGAGTCCTATAGAGTGTGTATAGACTGTGTGTGAGCGCCCTGCGATGGGCTGGAGTCCTATAGAGTGTGTATAGATTGTGTGTGAGCGCCCTGCGATGGGCTGGAGTCCTATAGAGTGTGTATAGACTGTGTGTGAGCGCCCTGCGATGGGCTGGAGTCCTATAGAGTGTGTATAGATCGTGTGTGAGCGCCCTGCGATGGGCTGGAGTCCTATAGAGTGTGTATAGACTGTGTGTGAGTGCCCTACGATGGGCTGGAGTCCTATAGAGTGTGTATAGACTGTGTGTGAGCGCCCTGCGATGTGCTGGAGTCCTATAGAGTGTGTATAGACTGTGTGAGCGCCCTGCGATGGGCTGGAGTCCTATAGAGTGTGTATAGATTGTGTGTGAGTGCCCTGTGATGGGCCTGAGTCCTATAGAGTGTGTATAGACTGTGTGTGAGTGCCCTGTGATGTGCTGGAGTCCTATAGAGTGTGTATAGACTGTGTGTGAGTGTCCTGTGATGGGCTGGAGTCCTATAGAGTGTGTACAGGCTGTTGTCCTGCTTGCGTCCTCTCAGTGCTGGATAACTGATGATTGTCAGTGTTGTGACCTTGAGGGCCCCAGTGTTTGTCCTTCATGCTGCTTGTGTCCCTGTGTTTGTGTGGCTCTGCCTCAGTGTCAGTGCAATGTGTGGGACCTGAAATGTGCCGTCATGTCTGCTTCTGACTCACCGCTGTGCAGATCACAGGTGCATCTTGATGGCTCAGAAATGAGCGACTCCTCAGCAGCCTTAAGTAGCTGAAGTGTTGTGACATGACTATGATACGATTGAAATCATACAACCCACTGCCTGTGTGAGTCTGTATTTTACTGATTGTGACTGATTTCCACAGCAACAGACACGGTCCAAACAACAGAATTCACTGCTCCCTCTTCAGACACTCCCTCTGCTGAAGGTGAGTTTCACACCTGGTTCTTTTCTAGATTGTGTTTAATATCCCTAAAATGTTCACCACTGACTTTTCTACCAGAAGCACATGAGAACTCATTTACGTCCACTTCTGAATAAGCGTGCCATTCCCACAGTGAACTGGGGATGTGGCAGCAGAGCTCTCTGTCAGATCCTCTTCACTACAGAGTCAATACCAAGAGTGGGAGTCAGTTTAGAAGCCTGGTGTAGATGGAGCCTCTTAACAATTATATACACTTATATAGCAATTATGGAACTCTACTTAGCAATTATAGACACTTGGCAGAGCAGCCTATGAAGGGGCTGGTATTACAGTGGAACTTCTAGCAGAGGCTGCCAAAGCACCTTTTCTTGGTGTAAAGAGACACACAGGGTGCTGAACTTTTAATTATGTAGAATCTGCGTGGAAGTTGTTAGGGCACTTTGTTAATTTGGGGTTTTGATTGGTATTTAAAGGACTTGGTCAGTCATAGTGGTGTATGGAATATATCTGAATGCTCATTTCTTTGTTCTAGCAACTACACATTCTTTAGTAAAGCCTTCTGCACTAGCTTGAACTGTCAACGTGGAGTTTTTCCTGAGTGTGCAGATTTAAAGGACTATGTTAAGTTTATTTGTCAGTCCCGCCATATAGAAGTACACAGAGGAGCGAGATATCGTTCTCTAGGTCTACGGTGCAAATACAGACAAGACACTGACAAGACAATGCTATCGACGATGTACACATACACTGTAGACATTCCTGACAGGGTACAGGGTGCAAGGTAAATAAAGTGCGATGTGCATAGTGCAATTTACCTTACAGGACTGTGCAAAGATTTGTGCAAAGAATACATCAGACAGTTTGCCTGAAGTTAGGCAAAAATGAACTAAGTTTCCAGATTTGGAGGAAGTGCAGTAGGTACCAGGGTGTTGAGGGGCCTGACAGCTGTTACAGAGTCTGGTGGAGCTGGCCCGTATACTAGGATACCCTTTACCAGATGGTAGGAGGACAAAGAGGTTGCAGGAGGGGTGGGAAGGATCATCCACAATACTGGAGGCTTTGTGTGTGCAGCGTGTGTGGTAGATGTCCTGAATGGACAGGAGGGAGGCTCCAGTGATGTTTCCTGCTGTATTGACAATTCGTTGCAGGGACTTGCGGTCTGAGACCTTACAATTCCAAAACCCAACAATGATACAGCTGGTCAAGATGCTCTCGATGGTACTGTGCCTCTATAGAATGTGGACAGTACGGGGGAGGGGGAAGGTTTGCCCTTCTCAGTCGCTGCAGGAAGTGGAGAAGTTGTTGTGCTTTTTTAGCTAGGGAGGTAGTGTTCATGGTCCAAGTGAGGTCATCTGTGATATGCCCACCAAGAAACAGTACTTCTGGCTGTCTCCACAGAGGAGCCGTTCATGTGCAGTAGAGAGTGATCAGCGCGGGCCCTCCTGAAGTCAATAATCATCTCTTTTGTCTTATCAACATTCAGAGACAGATTGTTGTTTAGGCACCAGTCCACTAGTTGCTCCACCTCCTCTCTGTATGGTGCCTCATCGTTGTTCCTAATGAGGCCCACCACTGTCATGTCATCAGCAAACTTGATGATGTCATTTGCAATGTGCTTAGCAGTGCAGTCATGAGTCATCAGCGTGAACAGGAGTGGGCTGAGTACACAGCCCTGGGGGGTTCCCGTGTTGACTATCGTGGTACTTGAGATGTTGTTTCCAATCTGGATTGTCTAAGGTCTCTCTGTCAGAATGTCCAGAATCTTTCACAGATGTCTGTCTCACGGTGTAAGAATTTTCCTCCTGTCTTATTCCACAGGCAGCAGGAGAGTCCGACTCGTCGATGGACACAACTGCTCTGGGAGAGTGGAGGTCTACCACCGCGGTCAGTGGGGGACAGTGTGTGATGATGACTGGGACCAGTCTGATGCTCAGGTTGTCTGCAGGGAGGTGGGCTGTGGGGAGGCTGGAGCTCCTGTAGCTCTAGGAAGTGCCAGGTTTGGAGCAGGAAGTGGCCCCATTCTTCTGGATGATGTCTACTGTAGAGGGAATGAGTCCACACTGCTGAGCTGTACATCAAGGGGTCTGGGAAATCACAACTGTGGTCATTCTGAAGACGCAGGAGTCGACTGTTCAGGTGGAGTGTTTCTAGATTCACGCTCACGTGTGTTTGTTTACAGGGTAATCAAAAACATCAAGTACAACTTTTGATAAAAGGTTATATATGAAGTTATATTAACTTTTCAAAATTGTTTATCTGATAAAACTGAATTTTATCAGCTCAAAGAAATGCAATTTCTTACTTTTCGTTAAATTTGAGTGCCTGGCAAATATGTGGCTCAGTAGGATCCTAGAACCAACGCACCGCACATCTTCTCAGCGACAGGAGCGTGCCTTTCAGTTCACGAACATCCCACACCTGAACATTGTCAGATCCTACTGGTGTCTGATCTGTCGGGCTGGTGCAGGACGTTTCTTCTCTCTTGACACGTCCTCTGGTGTTAGCAGCCCCTGTGTCAGTGCACGTGCGTGTGACCAGTCCCTGCTGCGCCTGGGCTCCTGTGTGTGAGGAAGTGCCTCTTGCAGAGAGATACAGCAGCCAAGCTCTTGCGCAGAGCGAGGGAGCGCTTGTCTCTGACGAAAGGCTTCTGCAGAGACTTGTGGGAACTAGAATAAGGCGCGTCAATAGCTGCAGTGACCTAGGGGCTGCTGTGTCTCTTTCGGCGTTCTTCTGAGTCTCCTCCAGGAACAGGATCCACCTTCTGAGGGGGCAGCTGTTTTCTGCTTCAGCAATCCTGTCCCTGACCATTACTCAGGTTTTCCATTTTAGGAGTTCTTTCCAAATCCTGAATATTCATGAAGATCATTCAGGCCCATATCCCTGTATCAGAGTACCTGCTTAGAGGTACAGGCTGCATCGACTCACTGAGGCACGCACTCAGCAGCTGGGTCTGTAACTGATTAAAAGCAGCACAACACACACAGTGATCGCAGTCACAAGCCCTGCAGAGCGGAGCAGAGCCCCGGCTGGTGTCACTCGGACTGCAGGCTGCACCCTCCTGCAAGTCACTCCCTGTCACCCCTCTCCCTTCCCCTCCCGTCTGCATGCAGCTGAGTCACCTCCTGTTCCAGCTCAGCACTGCAGTCCCAGTGGCGCCACTGGACTGGACCTGGTGCCTCATGGGCACGTGGGAAGAAGACACCACTGGTGTCGCAGTGGACAGTGGGAGTACAGGGGTGCCTGGGAGTGACGTCAACCTAGAGAAATACAGATGCTGTCTGCTTGGATCAGTACTCCTGAGCAAGGGCATTGTGTCTATTTAACCAACCCTTGAACTTTTCAATATGTTGTTGTTGCTGAAGGCGACATGTTGGCACAGTGGCCAACATTGCTGTCTCGCAGTGCTGGGGCCCTGGGTTCAATTCCAGACCTGGAGTGCTGTTTGTGTGGAGTTTGTATGTTCTCCCTGTGATCGCATGAGTTTCCTGCAGTTGCTTCCGATTCCTCCTACCGTCCAAAGACATGCTGGGAGGTTAATTATCTTCTGGGAAAACTGGCCCTGCTGTGAGTGTGTGTCTGTGTCTGGTGTGAGTGTCTCTGTCTCTACCCTCCGATGGGCTACTGTCTTGTCCACAATATACTCTGCTTTGTACCTGTTGCTTGCTGGGATAGGCTCTGGCTCCCCATTGACCCTGAACTGGAAGAAGGAGTTAGAAAATGGATATTGTCTTTAAATGCCTCATGCTCATTTACCAATTAATGATGTTACTCTCCTGGTTCTAAGAATTTTCCTCCTGTCTTCATCCACAGGCATCAGGGGAGTCCGACTGGTCAATGGAACCAATAGCTGCTCTGGGAGAGTGGAGGTGTACCACCGCGGTCAGTGGGGGACAGTGTGTGATGATGACTGGGACCAGTCTGATGCTCAGGTTGTCTGCAGAGAGGTGGGCTGTGGGGAGGCTGGAGCTCCTGTAGCTCTAGGAAGTGCCAGGTTTGGAGTAGGAAGTGGCCCCATTCTTCTGGATGATGTCCGCTGTAGAGGGAATGAGCCCACACTGCTGAGCTGTACATCAAGGGGTCTGGGAAATCACAACTGTGGTCATTCTGAAGACACAGGAGTCGACTGTACAGGTAGAATCTCTCCAGATTTATGTTGTGTGTATTTCTGTTTTTCACATTTAGGAAATGTACAACAAATTCTGTATTAATATATAGATAAAAATAGCTCTAATTATACTCTATTGATCAGGACATAACTGCAAGTCTATCCACAGCAAAGGCCTCGGTATGAGTCTGATTCACTCAGAGTCTCGATCAGCCCTCAGGCTTGTGTCCCAGTGTGACATGAAGTCACTGAATCTGGTGCAGAAAGAAATTCATGTCAAGACTGAGCAGCAGCTTGCCCATCAGTTGTGAGTTGTCTGCTGGTGTCAGAATGTAGTTCATGGTTCACAGATCATAGTTCATAGATCCTACTAGAGGACACCTGTGGCCCTGTGCTGCTCATTATTTCTAAAGAAACTCCAGACGTGTCTTCAGCCCTCTGGAGAATTTCAAACACACCGTGGTCTACAACAGGGCTGCTGATCCTGTGACTCGTCGGTGATCTCTCTCATGTGTGAGAAGATCCTCTTTGTCCTTCTGTACAGACGCAGCAGAGCCAGACTGGTCAGTATCAGTGATCAGATCAGCTTCATGTACCTGAAAACACACAATTCAGCAGGACAACGAGCGAACAGATTAGTCTTGTATTGGCGTTTCCTGAGATCTCCTGTGTTCAGCTCTAGAGTCATCTGTCAGACTGTTTCTTGTTGAGACACAGCAGACAAGCAGTTTCTTGAATAAGTTTTCAGTGTCGCTCAGTGTCCAGTGTTGACACAGGGGAGGCTTGGAAAGACCAGCTGGAGAAACAGGAGTGTGTGCTGAAGCTGCAGAACAAAGAGAATCTAATTCAACTGGAAGTACTCCACATCAACTTCCCTTGTCTTGTCAATCTCCTACAGCGCACTCTGGTCTCTATATGTTTGTCCTTGTCTGTCATGGTGTAAGAACATCCTTGCTATCATTATCCACAGGAAGAAGAGTCCGATTGGTCAATGGACACAACAACTGCTCTGGGAGAGTGGAGGTCTACCACCGCGGTCAGTGGGGGACAGTGTGTGATGATGACTGGGACCAGTCTGATGCTCAGGTTGTCTGCAGGGAGGTGGGCTGTGGGGAGGATGGAACTCCTGTAGCTCTAGGAAGTGCCGTGTTTAGAGAAGGAAGAGGCCCCATTCTTCTGGATAATGTCCGCTGTAGAGGGAATGAGTCCACACTGCTGAGCTGTACAACAAGGGGTCTGGGAAAAAACAACTGTGCTCATTCTGAAGACGCAGGAGTCGACTGTTCAGGTAGAATCATGTCAAAATTGCTTAATATATGGAACCATCTGATGTTCAGCTCCAGAGTCATCTGTCAGACTGTTTCTTGTTGAGACACAGCAGACCAGCAGTTTACCTGAACTCGCCTGTCCTCTGGGATTCACAGTGTTATTGTATTGTAGGTACAGCAGGCACAGTTCTGGGGAAGGACTTTGTTCTCTCCCTTCTTTATATGAAAAGACATGTTCTATACCTGCTTGTCATTACATTTTTCTACCTTGCTTCAAGTCAGTTTGAAAATCAGCAATATTCATGTTAGAAAGTAAAGAATAACAAATCTTACAACACAGCAGCTTGAGCAGTTTCAGACTGGAGCAGCTGTAGTCTGTCACAGAAGCAACAGCAGGTGCTTGTTCTCTCATCTGAAGCCCTTGTGCAGGAGCAGTCATGTACAGTTCAGATCTGTCCACCTTTCTCTCCCCGAGCCCACAAGATGTGGATCAGAGAGCTCAGCCAGCACTCGGCTGGGTGAGACACCTGAGAGCCCAGAGCACTGTCCTTGTAGGAGAGAGAGCTCTCTCAGAGCCCACTGGAAGCTCTGCTGATGGTGATGGCAGAGAGCTACAGGAGGGTCGACTCGGAGCTGAGTCTGACAGCTGGAGCACCTTTCATACTGCCTTCTGCCTAGATGACTGTGTGGGAGTCTGGAGCCACTGCAGTCAGCAGAAAGAGCCTCCAGGACATGTTCAGTCTTTTAAACATTATTGTCCTTCATCAACAGCAACAGTATTCATCTCCTACACACAGAGACTGTCTCTATTACACAGATTGTTTTTTCAATGTCCTATTTAAATTATGCAATAATACCTTTCAACTGTCAGCATACCCAGTTGTCCAGCAGACTGCAAAAACTTCTTCAGTGTTTTCAGCAATCTGCCACAGTATAAATATCTGGACAGAACAACTGTGAGGCAGTTAGGAGAGCTCCTTCACCTGTCTTGGGTCATGGGTTCAAGTCTGGGGGCACACTCTGTACGATGTCACCACTATTTTTTTACCATAAGAAGTGTGGTTAATTCTCCTCCTGAGTAAAAGTTTCATTCTCACAACCCACTGGAGGTGTGGCAACAGAGCTCCACAACAGACCCTCCACTAAGATTAGTTTTGAGCCGGTAAAATCAGCAGGATGCAGTTTATCACACTAGTGTGGATTGAGCCTCTGTCTTCTCTCAGTGTGCAATCTTTGTACTGGTGTGTTTGAGGCATGGAGTAGCTGTGTGCTCTGACTATAGAACATGTAGAACAAGCTGAAACTGATTATGACTATGGGTGAATCTTTCAGATCGGGTTCTCTTCTGTCTTAAGTCTGCAGAACAAATTAAACAGACACGACAGTGTGGTCTGTACAATTAAAGACACTACAGGAGGGCAGACTAAGAAGGTGCTGTACTTACAGCAGAAGTGCCAGCAGAGGCCGCCAAAGCACCTCTTCTTGTTGTAAAGAGACACACTGGGAGATAATCTTTTATTTACTGTAACTAGAGTATTCATTGAAGTTGTTAGTGCAGTGTGCCATATGTTTTTATTCAGGGTTTTGATTTGTATATGAAGGGCTTGCTCAGTCATAGAGGTGTTTAGGATTCAATAGAGTGCTCTTTTTCTTTGATCGAACACTTACAAAGGCTGCTGCAAAGCCATCTGCAGTTGCTTCAACTGTCATCATGGAGGTTTCATGTGTGCAGATTCAAGGAGCTACCTGACCTAGAGTAGAGCCTGTCACAGATGTCTCTCTCATGGTCTAAGAATATAAATCTTGTCCTAATCCACAGATAACAGCGGAAGAGTCCGACTAGTCAAAGGACACAATAACTGCTCTGGGAGAGTGGAGGTGTACCACCGCGGTCAGTGGGGGTCAGTGTGTGATCATGACTGGGACCAGTCTGATGCTCAGGTTGTCTGCAGAGAGGTGGGCTGTGGGGAGGCTGGAGTTCCTGTAGCTTTAAGAAGTACGAGGTTTGGAGCAGGAAGTGGCCCCATTCTTCTGGATGATGTCCACTGTAGAGGGAATGAGCCCACACTGATGAGCTGTACATCAAGGGGTCTGGGAAACCACAACTGTCTTCATATTGAAGCTGCAGGAGTCGACTGTTCAGGTAGAGTAATTTTAGACTGCTCCTTCAAGTGTATTTTTTTTACAGTCAGGAACTGTACACAAATGCTAACCTCAATGTTAAACGATGAGATGATAGGAGCTCCCTTAATACTACATTAATCAGGACAGTGTTATCAGACTGCTCTCTCAAGTGTGTTTATATTGTTTCCGTTCTGGAAATGTAAACAAAAGTTCACTTCCATGTTAAGAAATGCGATAACTCATTTTTTTTCCATTCCATTTATTCCCATTCTTACTCCATTCAGCTGGACATAAGTACAAGTCTATCCACAGAGAAGGCCTCAATATGAGTCTGATTCACTCACAGTCTCCATCAGCCCTCAGGCTTGTGTCCCAGTGTGACATGAAGTCACTGAATCTGGTGCAGAAAGAAATTCATGTCAAGACTGAGCAGCAGCTTGCCCATCAGTTGTGAGTTGTCTGCTGGTGTCAGAATGTAGTTCATGGTTCACACATCATAGTTCATAGATCCTACTAGAGGACACCTGTGGCCCTGTGCTGCTCATTATTTCTAAAGAAACTCCAGACGTGTCTTCAGCCCTCTGGAGAATTTCAAACACACCGTGGTCTACAACAGGGCTGCTGATCCTCTGACCCGTTGGTGATCTCTCTCATGGTGTGAGAAGATTCTCTCTGTCCTTCTGTACAGACAGCAATAGAGCCTGACTGGTCAATATCAGTGATCAGATCAGCTTCATGTACCTGAAAACACACAATTCACCAATCAGGGAGCCAACAGATTAGTCTTGTATTGGCGTTTCCTGAGATCTCCTGTGTTCAGCTCCAGAGTCATCTGTCAGACTGTTTCTTGTTGAGACACAGCAGACCAGCAGTTTACCTGAACTGACCTGTCCACTGGGATTCACAGTGTTATTGTATTGCAGGTGCAGTTGATTTCTGGGGAACTACAGGTAAGATTTTCACTCCCTTCTCTATATGAAAAGATATATTCTATATCCGCTTGTCATGACATTTTTCTACCTTGCTTCAAGTCAGTTTGAGAATCAGCAATATTCATGTTAGAAAGTAAAGGATGTCGATTCTCACAGCACAGCAGCTTGAGCAGTTTCAGACTGGAGCAGCTGTAGTCTGTCACAGAAGCAACAGCAGGTGCTTGTTCTCTCATCTGAAGCCCTTGTGCAGGAGCAGTCATGTACAGTTCAGATCTGTCCACCTTTCTCTCCCCGAGCCCACAAGATGTGGATCAGAGAGCTCAGCCAGCACTCGGCTGGGTGAGACACCTGAGAGCCCAGAGCACTGTCCTTGTAGGAGAGAGAGCTCTCTCAGAGCCCACTGGAAGCTCTGCTGATGGTGATGGCAGAGAGCTACAGGAGGGTCGACTCGGAGCTGAGTCTGACAGCTGGAGCACCTTTCATACTGCCTTCTGCCTAGATGACTGTGTGGGAGTCTGGAGCCACTGCAGTCAGCAGAAAGAGCCTCCAGGACATGTTCAGTCTTTTAAACATTATTGTCCTTCATCAACAGCAACAGTATTCATGTTCTACACACAGAGACTGTCGCTATTACACTTAATTTATCATTGGTGTGTATTAAATAGTAATTATCCCTTCATACTTTTTCAACTGTCTGGATACCCAGTTGACTGGCAGACTGCAAGTAAGTTTCTTCAGTGCTTCCAGCAATCTGTGACTGCTCTTGGCCTTGGTCCTGGGTTCAATTGCAGACTGGGACACACTCTTTATAAAGTCACCACTACCTTTTCTGCCATAATCACATGACACATGTGGTTGATTCTGCTCCTGAGTAAAAGTTTCATTGTCACAGAGCTGTTTGTCACTGGGATTGTGGCAGCAGAGCTCTCTAACAGAACCTCTGCACTAAGCTTAGTATAGAGCCGTTAATATCAGCAGGATGCAGTTTATCACACTAGTGTGGATTGAGCCTCTGTCTTCTCTCAGTGTGCAATCTTTGTACTGGTGTGTTTGAGGCATGGAGTAGCTGTGTGCTCTGACTATAGAACATGTAGAACAAGCTGAGACTTTGACTGTGAGTGAATCTTTCAGATCGGGTTCCCTTCTGTCTTAAGTCTGCTGAACAACTTAAACCCAGTGTGGTCTGTACACGAGTGTAACTCAGTTTGCAATTAAAGACACTACAGGAGGGCAGACTAAGAAGGTGCTGCAATTATAGCAGAAGTGCCAGTAGAGGCCGCCAAAGCACCCCTTCTTGTTGTAAAGAGACACATTGGGAGATAATCTTTTACTAAACTAGAGTATTCATTGAAGTTGTTAGTGCAGTTTGCCATATGTTTTTATTCAGGGTTTTGATTTGTATATGAAGGGCTTGCTCAGGCGTAGAGGTGTTTAGGATTCAATAGAGTGCTCTTTTTCTTTGATCGAACACTTACAAAGCCTTCTGCAGTTGCTTCAACTGTCATCATGGAGGTTTCATGTGTGCAGATTCAAGGAGCTACCTAACCTAGAGTAGAGCCTGTCACAGATGTCTCTCTCATGATGTGCAAGCTATCTCTCCTGTCTTATTCCACAGGCAGCAGGAGAGTCCGACTGGTCAACGGACTCAATAACTGCTCTGGGAGAGTGGAGGTGTACCACCGTGGTCAGTGGGGGACAGTGTGTGATGATGACTGGGGCCAGTCTGATGCTCAGGTTGTCTGCAGGGAGGTGGGCTGTGGGGAGGCTGGAGCTCCTGTAGCTTTAAGACGAGCCTTGTTTGGAGAAGGAAGTGGCCCCATTCTTCTGGATGATGTCCACTGTAGAGGGAATGAGTCCACACTGCTGAGCTGTACAACAAGGGGTCTAGAAAATCATAACTGTGGTCATTCTGAAGACGCAGGAGTTGACTGTTCAGGTAGAGTGTTTTCAGACTTCCCTTTTGAGTGTGTATTTATATTTTTTCATTCAGGAAATGTACAAAATGTGAAATTCCATGTTAATAAATGAGAAATCAATAGCTCCCATAATACTCTCTTGATCAGGACATAACTACAAGTCTGTCCACAGCGAAGGCCTCTTTATGTGTCTGATTCACTCACAGTCTCCATCAGCCCTCAGGCTTGTGTCCCAGTGTGACATGAAGTCACTGAATCTGGTGTAGAAAGAAATTCATGTCAAGACTGAGCAGCAGCTTGCCCATCAGTTGTGAGTTGTCTGCTGGTGTCAGAATGTAGTTCATGGTTCACACATCATAGTTCATAGATCCTACTAGAGGACACCTGTGGTTCTGTGCTGCTCATTATTTATAAAGAAACTCCAGACGTGTCTTCGGCCCTCTGGAGAATTTCAAAAACACTGTGGTCTACAACAGGGCTGCTGATCCTCTGACCCATTGGTGATCTCTTTCATGTGTGAGAAGATTCTCTCTGTCCTTCTGTACAGACAGCAGTAGAACCTGACTTGTCAGTATCAGTGATCAGATCAGCTTCATGTACCTGAAAACACACAATTCACCAATCAGGGAGCCAACAGATTAGTCTTGTATTGGCATTTCCTGAGATCTCCTGTGTTCAGATCCAGAGTCATCTGTCAGACTGTTTCTTGTTGAGACACAGCAGACCAGCAGTTTACCTGAACTGGCCTGTCCACTGGGATTCACAGTGTTATTGTATTGCAGGTGCAGTTGATTTCTGGGGAACTACAGGTAAGATTTTCACTCCCTTTTCTATATGAAAAGACATTTTCTATATCTGCATGTCATTACATTTTTCTACCTTGTTTCAAGTCAGTTTGATAATCAGCAATATTCATGTTGTCATCCATTGACACCAGCAGTATTCATCTTCTACACACAGAGACTGTCTATATTACACATATATAATATGTGTCATAGTACACATCACACTCATTCAAGGTCCCTCAGGACAATTCCAGATCACCCAGATGGCATCTTGTACCTCCAGCAACTTTATTTACTGGATCTCTTGCAGTAAATGCCCCAGCCATCTACATTGGGGAAACAGAAAGGAGACTCGGAGACCGCTTCAGAGAACACGTCAGGGCTGTGAAGATTAAAGATCTCTCCAAGCCCATTGTTTCCCATTTCACCTCTGACGGCCACGACCACTCTAATCTCTCCGTCTGTGTTCTCAAAGACGGTTTTCCAAACTCGTACATCAGAAACACTACAGAAACCAAAATTATCCTGCAGCTAGGATCACAGCTTCCCCCTTCTCTTAACGACAGACTACTGTTCTTCTAAATTTTCTTTCTCCATTCATTGGAGGTTTTTCTTTCACACCTTTCTTCACTATCCTGACTTCACACCTCCTGACTGGCCTCTCTTTCTGTCCCCTGCTCCCGCCTCTCGCTCCTCCTCTCTCCCAGGTCTTGTTCTCCTGCTACATTACCTTTGCTTACTGCCCTGTCTTCCTCACACCTGAAGAAGGCTCCACGGCCGAAACCTTGTGTTTTCTTTCTTCTCTTTTCAGCATGGAATAAACCCATTACTTGTTCCTTATATTACACATATTGTTGTTTCACTGAGACAGACAAACACACTCACACCATACACCGACAGTAACACTCACACCACACACAGACACTCACTCACACTGGATAATCAAACTCACACCAGAAACAGACACACGCAATCACACCAGACATAATCACACACACCGACACCATGGACGATTTTCCAGGAACCCAGTTAACCTGTTCAGTGTTGTATAGTTGTAATAATGCTAACATTGGTGTCCTTCTTTGGCAGCAACAGTATTCACACTCCACACCTCGAGACCATCTGTGTTACTCATATTGTATCATTAGTGTGTATTAAATTGTAATTATCCCTTCATGCCTTTTCCCCTTTCAGGAATCCCAGATGTCTGGCAGACTGCAGGTACGTATCTTCAGGCCTCACAGCAAATTGTCCCAGTAGAAACAGTTTAGAAGCCTGGTGTAGATGGAGCCTCTGTTGTTTCTCAGTGTGCAGTTTATGTAGTGCTGTGTTTGAGACATAGGGATACTGCTGTGAGTGTAGAACAAGCTGAGGCTGATTCTGACAGTGTGGCTGAGTCTTATGGAACCGGTTCCTTTGTGTCTTTAGTCTACTGTAGGAATTAAACCCAGTGTGCTCTCCACAAGGTTGTAGTTCTTCTTAGAAATTTTATACACTGTGGCAGAGCAGCCTATGAAGGGGCTGGTATTACAGCAGAACTTTAACAGAGGCTACCAAAGCACCTCTTCTTGGTGTAAAGAGACACACAGGGTGATGAACTTTCAATTATGTAGAATCTGCGTGGAAGTTGTTAGGGCACTTTGTTAATTTGGGATTTTGATTGGTATTTAAAGGCCTTGGTCAGTCATAGTGGTGTATGGAATTTATCTAAATGCTCATTTCTTTGTTGAAACAACTACAAATTGTGTAGTAAAGCCTTCTGCATTAGCTTGAGCTGTCAACATGGAGTTTTTGCAGAGTGTGCAGATTTAAAGGAAAACCTCATCTAAGGTAGAATCTTCCACAGATGTCTGTCCCACGGTGTAAGAATTTTCCTCCTGTCTTATTCCACAGGCAGCAGGAGAGTCCGACTGGTCAACGGACCCAATAACTGCTCTGGGAGAGTGGAGGTGTACCACCGCGGTCAGTGGGGGACAGTGTGTGATGATGACTGGGACCAGTCTGATGCTCAGGTTGTCTGCAGGGAGGTGGGCTGCGGGGAGACTGGAGCTCCTGTAGCTCTAGGAAGTCTCAGGTTTGGAGCAGGAAGTGGCTCCATTCTTCTGGATGATGTCCGCTGTAGAGGGAATGAGTCCACACTGCTGAGCTGTACATCAAGGGGTCTGGGAAATCACGACTGTGGTCATTATGAAGACGCAGGAGTCGACTGTTCAGGTAGAGTGATGTCAGTTGGCTCTTTAAAGTCTGTGTTTATATTTTCTCCATACTGGAAATATACAAAAAATCTCACTTCCATGTTAACACATGTGACTCATTTATTTCCATTCCAATTGTTCCAATACATACTCCATTCATCAAGACATTCTATAACTACTGGACAAAACTACAAGTCTATCCACAGCGAAGGCCTTGATATGAGTCTGATTCACTCACAGTCTCCATCAGCCCTCAGGCTTGTGACATGAAGTCACTGAATCTGGTGTAGAAAGAAATTCATGTCAAGACTGAGCAGCAGCTTGCCCATCAGTTGTGAGTTGTCTGCTGGTGTCAGAATGTAGTTCATGGTTCACAGATGATAGTTCATAGATCCTACTAGAGGACACCTGTGGCCCTGTGCTGCTCATTATTTCTAAAGAAACTCCAGACGTGTCTTCAGCCCTCTGGAGAATTTCAAACACACCATGGTCTACAACAGGGCTGCTGATCCTGTGACCCGTTGGTGATCTCTCTCATGGAGTGAGAAGATTCTCTCTGTCCTTCTGTACAGACAGCAATAGAGCCAGACTGGTCAGTATCAGTGATCAGATCAGCTTCATGTACCTGAAAACACACAATTCACCAATCAGGGAGCCAACAGATTAGTCTTGTATTGGCGTTTCCTGAGATCTCCTGTGTTCAGCTCCAGAGTCATCTGTCAGACTGTTTCTTGTTGAGACACAGCAGACAAGCAGTTTGCCTGAACTGGCCTGTCCACTGGGATTCACAGTGTTATTGTATTGCAGGTGCAGCTGAGTTCTGGGGAACTACAGGTAAGATTTTCACTCCCTTCTCTATATGAAAAGACATTTTCTATATCTGCTTGTCATGACATTTTTCTACCTTGTTTCAAGTCAGTTTGAGAATCAGCAATATTCATGTTAGAAAGTAAAGGATGTCGATTCTCACAGCACAGCAGCTTGAGCAGTTTCAGACTGGAGCAGCTGTAGTCTGTCACAGAAGCAACAGGAGGTGCTTGTTCTCTCATCTGAAGCCCTTGTGCAGGAGCAGTCATGTACAGTTCAGATCTGTCCACCTTTCTCTCCCCGAGCCCACAAGATGTGGATCAGAGAGCTCAGCCAGCACTCGGCTGGGTGAGACACCTGAGAGCCCAGAGCACTGTCCTTATAGGAGAGAGAGCTCTCTCAGAGCCCACTGGAAGCTCTGCTGATGGTGATGGCAGAGAGCTACAGGAGGGTCGACTCGGAGCTGAGTCTGACAGCAGGAGCACCTTTCATACTGCCTTCTGCCTAGATGACTGTGTGGGAGTCTGGAGCCACTGCAGTCAGCAGAAAGAGCCTCCAGGACATGTTCAGTCTTTTAAACATTATTGTCCTTCATCAACAGAAACAGTATTCATGTTCTACACACAGAGACTGTCTCTATTACACAGATTGTATCCATGGTGTTTATTATCCTGTAATTATTAAATCAATCCTTTTCCCTTTCAGAAATCCCAGATCTCTGGCAGACTGCAGGTACGTATCTTCTGACCAAACAGCAAATCGTCCCAGTGGAATCAGTCTGGGCAGCACAGCCGTGGGTCAGTTAGGAGTGCTGCTTCACTGGTCTTGGGTCCCGGGTTCAATTCCAGACACAGACGCCCAGCGTGTGGAGTCTGCATGGCCTCCATTGTATCCTCAGTTCATGAGTGTGTATAGATTGTGTGTGAGCACTCTGCGATGGGCTGGAGTCCTATAGAGTGTGTATAGACTGTGTGTGAGCGCCCTGTGATGGGCTGGAGTCCTATAGAGTGTGTATAGACTGTGTGTGAGCGCCCTGTGATGGGCTGGAGTCCTATAGAGTGTGTATAGACTGTGTGTGAGCACCCTGTGATGGGCTGGAGTCCTATAGAGTGTGTATAGACTGTGTGTGAGCGCCCTGCGATGGGCTGGAGTCCTATAGAGTGTGTATAGACTGTGTGTGAGCGCCCTGCGATGGGCTGGAGTCCTATAGAGTGTGTATAGACTGTGTGTGAGCGCTCTGCGATGGGCTGGAGTCCTATAGAGTGTGTATAGACTGTGTGTGAGCGCCCTGCGATGTGCTGGAGTCCTATAGAGTGTGTACAGGCTGTTGTCCTGCTTGCGTCCTCTCAGTGCTGGATAACGGATGATTGTCAGTGTTGTGACCTTGAGGGCCCCAGTGTTTGTCCTTCTTGCTGCTTGTGTCCCTGTGTTTGTGTGGCTCTGCCTCAGTGTCAGTGCAATGTGTGGGACCTGAAATGTGCCATCATGTCTGCTTCTGACTCACCGCTGTGCAGATCACAGGTGCAGCTTGATGGCTCAGAAATGAGCGACTCCTCAGCAGCCTTAAATAGCTGAAGTGTTGTGACATGACTATGATGTGATTGAAATCATACAACCCGCTGCCTGTGTGAGTCTGTATCTTACTGACTGTGTCTGATTTCCACAGCAACAGACACGGTCCAGACAACAGAATTCACTGCTCCCTCTTCAGACACTCCCTCTGCTGAAGGTGAGTTTTACCTGGTTGTTTTCTAGATTGTGTTTATTGTCCCTCACAAGGTCACCTTTTCTACCAGAAGCACATGAGAACTGTTGTTATGTCCACTGCTGAACTGGGATGTGGCAGCAGAGCTCTCTGTCAGATCCTCTTCATTACAGAGCCAGTAACATCAGTGGGAGTCAGTTTAGAAGCCTGGTGTAGATGGAGCCTCTGTTGTTTCTCAGTGTGCAGGTTTTGTGGTGCTGTGTTTGAGACACAAGGGATCTGCTGTGAGTGTGGAACATGTAGAACAAGCTGAGGCTGATTCTGACAGTGTGGCTGAGTCTTATGGAACCGGTTCCTTTGTGTCTTTAGTCTACTGTAAGACTTAAACCCAGTGTGGTCTTCACAAGGGTGTCGCTCTTCTTAGCAATTACAGGTATAGACACTGTGGCAGAGCAGCCTAAGATGGGGCTGGTGTTACAGCAGAACTTCTAGCAGAGGCTGCCAAAGCACCTCTTCTTGGTGTAAAGAGACACACAGGGTGATGAACTTTCAATTATGTAGAATCTGTGTGGAAGCTGTCTCCACAGAGGAGCTGTTCATGTGCAGTAGAGAGTGATCAGCGCGGGCCCTCCTGAAGTCAATTATCATCTCTTTTGTCATTCAGAGACAGATTGTTGTTTAGGCAGCAGTCCACTAGTTGCTCCACCTCCTCTCTGTATGGTGCCTCATCGTTGTTCCTAATGAGGCCCACCACTGTCATGTCATCAGCAAACTTGATGATGTCATTTGCAATGTGCTTAGCAGTGCAGTCATGAGTCATCAGCGTGAACAGGAGTGGGCTGAGTACACAGCCCTGGGGGGTTTATTTGGGGTTTAGATTGATATAAAAGGGGCTTGGTCAGTCATGGCGGTAGCTGTCGTTTATTAGATATCCTTCTGACTTGGTCTATCCACAACGAAGCCCTCGGTACCCATCTGATTCTCTCACAGTCTCCATCAGCCCTCAGGCTTGTGACATGAAGTCACTGAATCTGGTGTAGAAAGAAATTCATGTCAAGACTGAGCAGCAGCCTGCCCATCAGTTGTGAGTTGTCTGCTGGTGTCAGAATGTAGTTCATGGTTCACAGATCATAGTTCATAGATCCTACTAGAGGACACCTGTGGCTCTGTGCTGCTCATTATTTCTAAAGAAACTCCAGACGTGTCTTCAGCCCCCTGGAGAATTTCAAACACACCGTGGTCTACAACAGGGCTGCTGATCCTGTGACCCGTTGGTGATCTCTCTCATGGTGTGAGAAGATACTCTCTGTCCTTCTGTACAGACAGCAATAGAGCCTGACTGGTCAGTATCAGTGATCAGATCAGCTTCATGTACCTGAAAACACACAATTCACCAATCAGGGAGCCAACAGATTAGTCTTGTATTGGCGTTTCCTGAGATCTCCTGTGTTCAGCTCCAGAGTCATCTGTCAGACTGTTTCTTGTTGAGACACAGCAGACCAGCAGTTGTCTGAACTGGCCTGTCCACTGGGATTCACAGTGTTATTGTATTGCAGGTGCAGCTGAGTTCTGGGGAACTACAGGTAAGATTTTCACTCCCTTCTCTACATGAAAAGACATTTTCTATATCTGCTTGTCATGACATTTTTCTACCTTGTTTGAAGTCAGTTTGAGAATCAGCAATATTCATGTTAGAAAGTAAAGGATGTCGATTCTCACCGCACAGCAGCTTGAGCAGTTTCAGACTGGAGCAGCTGTAGTCTGTCACAGAAGCAACAGCAGGTGCTTGTTCTCTCATCTGAAGCCCTTGTGCAGGAGCAGTCATGTACAGTTCAGATCTGTCCACCTTTCTCTCCCCGAGCCCACAAGATGTGGATCAGAGAGCTCAGCCAGCACTCGGCTGGGTGAGACACCTGAGAGCCCAGAGCACTGTCCTTGTAGGAGAGAGAGCTCTCTCAGAGCCCACTGGAAGCTCTGCTGATGGTGATGGCAGAGAGCTACAGGAGGGTCGACTCGGAGCTGAGTCTGACAGCAGGAGCACCTTTCATACTGCCTTCTGCCTAGATGACTGTGTGGGAGTCTGGAGCCACTGCAGTCAGCAGAAAGAGCCTCCAGGACATGTTCAGTCTTTTAAACATTATTGTCCTTCATCAACAGCAACAGTATTCATCTCCTACACACAGAGACTGTCTCTATTACACAGATTGTATCCATGGTGTTTATTATCCTGTAATTATTAAATCAATCCTTTTCCCTTTCAGAAATCCCAGATCTCTGGCAGACTGCAGGTACGTATCTTCTGACCAAACAGCAAATCATCCCAGTGGAATCAGTCTGGGCAGCACAGCCGTGGGTCAGTTAGGAGTGCTGCTTCACTGGTCCTGGGTCCTGGGTTCAATTCCAGACACAGACGCCCAGCGTGTGGAGTCTGCATGGCCTCCATTGTATCCTCAGTTCATGAGTGTGTGTGAGCACCCTGTGATGGGCTGGAGTCCTATAGAGTGTGTATAGATTGTGTGTGAGCGCCCTGCGATGGGCTGGAGTCCTATAGAGTGTGTATAGACTGTGTGTGAGCGCCCTGCGATGGGCTGGAGTCCTATAGAGTGTGTATAGACTGTGTGTGAGTGCCCTGCGATGGGCTGGAGTCCTATAGAGTGTGTATAGACTGTGTGTGAGTGCCCTGTGATGGGCTGGAGTCCTATAGAGTGTGTATAGACTGTGTGTGAGCGCCCTGTGATGGGCTGGAGTCCTATAGAGTGTGTACAGGCTGTGTGTGAGTGCCCTGCGATGGGCTGGAGTCCTATAGAGTGTGTATAGACTGTGTGTGAGTACCCTGTGATGGGCTGGAGTCCTATAGAGTGTGTATAGACTGTTTTTGAGCACCCTGCGATGGGCTGGAGTCCTATAGAGTGTGTATAGACTGTGTGTGAGCTCCCTGTGATGGGCTGGAGTCCTATAGAGTGTGTATAGTCTGTGTGTGAGCGCCCTGCGATGGGCTGGAGTTCTATAGAGTGTGTATAGACTGTGTGTGAGCGCCCTGCGATGGGCTGGAGTCCTATAGAGTGTGTATAGACTGTGTGTGAGCGCCCTGTGATGGGCTGGAGTCCTATAGAGTGTGTATAGACTGTGTGTGAGTGCCCTGCGATGGGCTGGAGTCCTATAGAGTGTGTATAGACTGTGTGTGAGTGCCCTGCGATGGGCTGGAGTCCTATAGAGTGTGTATAGACTGTGTGTGAGTGCCCTACGATGGGCTGGAGTCCTATAGAGTGTGTATAGACTGTGTGTGAGTGCCCTGTGATGGGCTGGAGTCCTATAGAGTGTGTATAGACTGTGTGTGAGCGCCCTGTGATGGGCTGGAGTCCTATAGAGTGTGTATAGATTGTGTGTGAGTGCCCTGTGATGGGCTGGAGTCCTATAGGGTGTGTATAGACTGTGTGTGAGTGCCCTGTGATGGGCTGGAGTCCTATAGAGTGTGTATAGACTGTGTGTGAGTGCCCTGTGATGGGCTGGAGTCCTATAGAGTGTGTATAGACTGTGTGTGAGCGCCCTGTGATGGGCTGGAGTCCTATAGAGTGTGTATAGACTGTGTGTGAGCGCCCTGTGATGGGCTGGAGTCCTATAGAGTGTGTACAGGCTGTTGTCCTGCTTGCGTCCTCTCAGTGCTGGATAACGGATGATTGTCAGTGTTGTGACCTTGAGGGCCCCAGTGTTTGTCCTTCTTGCTGCTTGTGTCCCTGTGTTTGTGTGGCTCTGCCTCAGTGTCAGTGCAATGTGTGGGACCTGAAATGTGCCGTCATGTCTGCTTCTGACTCACCGCTGTGCAGATCACAGCTGCAGCTTGATGGCTCAGAAATGAGCGACTCCTCAGCAGCCTTAAATAGCTGAAGTGTTGTGACATGACTATGATGTGATTGAAATCATACAACCCGCTGCCTGTGTGAGCCTGTATCTTACTGACTGTGTCTGATTTCCACAGCACCAGACACGGTCCAGACAACAGAATTCACTGCTCCCTCTTCAGACACTCCCTCTGCTGAAGGTGAGTTTCACCTGGTTGTTTTCTAGATTGTGTTTATTGTCCCTCACAAGGTCACCTTTTCTACCATAAACACATGAGAACTGTTGTTATGTCCACTGCTGAACTGGGATGTGGCAGCAGAGCTCTCTGTCAGATCCTCTTCATTACAGAGCCAGTAACATCAGTGGGAGTCAGTTTAGAAGCCTGGTGTAGATGGAGCCTCTGTTGTTTCTCAGTGTGCAGGTTTTGTGGTGCTGTGTTTGAGACACAAGGGATCTGCTGTGAGTGTGGAACATGTAGAACAAGCTGAGGCTGATTCTGACAGTGTGGCTGAGTCTTATGGAACCGGTTCCTTTGTGTCTTTAGTCTACTGTAAGACTTAAACCCAGTGTGGTCTTCACAAGGGTGTAGCTCTTCTTAGCAATTACAGGTATAGACACTGTGGCAGAGCAGCCTAAGATGGGGCTGGTGTTACAGCAGAACTTCTAGCAGAGGCTGCCAAAGCACCTCTTCTTGGTGTAAAGAGACACACAGGGTGATGAACTTTCAATTATGTAGAATCTGTGTGGAAGCTGTCTCCACAGAGGAGCCGTTCATGTGCAGTAGAGAGTGATCAGCGCGGGCCCTCCTGAAGTCAATTATCATCTCTTTTGTCATTCAGAGACAGATTGTTGTTTAGGCACCAGTCCACTAGTTGCTCCACCTCCTCTCTGTATGGTGCCTCATCGTTGTTACTAATGAGGCCCACCACTGTCGTGTCATCAGCAAACTTGATGATGTCATTTGCAATGTGCTTAGCAGTGCAGTCATGAGTCATCAGCGTGAACAGGAGTGGGCTGAGTACACAGCCCTGGGGGGTTTATTTGGGGTTTAGATTGATATAAAAGGGGCTTGGTCAGTCATGGCGGTAGCTGTCGTTTATTAGATATCCTTCTGACTTGGTCTATCCACAACGAAGCCCTCGGTACCCATCTGATTCTCTCACAGTCTCCATCAGCCCTCAGGCTTGTGACATGAAGTCACTGAATCTGGTGTAGAAAGAAATTCATGTCAAGACTGAGCAGCAGCCTGCCCATCAGTTGTGAGTTGTCTGCTGGTGTCAGAATGTAGTTCATGGTTCACAGATCATAGTTCATAGATCCTACTAGAGGACACCTGTGGCTCTGTGCTGCTCATTATTTCTAAAGAAACTCCAGACGTGTCTTCAGCCCCCTGGAGAATTTCAAACACACCGTGGTCTACAACAGGGCTGCTGATCCTGTGACCCGTTGGTGATCTCTCTCATGGTGTGAGAAGATTCTCTCTGTCCTTCTGTACAGACAGCAATAGAGCCAGACTGGTCAGTATCAGTGATCAGATCAGCTTCATGTACCTGAAAACACACAATTCACCAATCAGGGAGCCAACAGATTAGTCTTGTATTGGCGTTTCCTGAGATCTCCTGTGTTCAGCTCCAGAGTCATCTGTCAGACTGTTTCTTGTTGAGACACAGCAGACCAGCAGTTTACCTGAACTGGCCTGTCCACTGGGATTCACAGTGTTATTGTATTGCAGGTGCAGCTGAGTTCTGGGGAACTACAGGTAAGATTTTCACTCCCTTCTCTACATGAAAAGACATTTTCTATATCTGCTTGTCATGACATTTTTCTACCTTGTTTGAAGTCAGTTTGAGAATCAGCAATATTCATGTTAGAAAGTAAAGGATGTCGATTCTCACCGCACAGCAGCTTGAGCAGTTTCAGACTGGAGCAGCTGTAGTCTGTCACAGAAGCAACAGCAGGTGCTTGTTCTCTCATCTGAAGCCCTTGTGCAGGAGCAGTCATGTATAGTTCAGATCTGTCCACCTTTCTCTCCCCGAGCCCACAAGATGTGGATCAGAGAGCTCAGCCAGCACTCGGCTGGGTGAGACACCTGAGAGCCCAGAGCACTGTCCTTGTAGGAGAGAGAGCTCTCTCAGAGCCCACTGGAAGCTCTGCTGATGGTGATGGCAGAGAGCTACAGGAGGGTCGACTCGGAGCTGAGTCTGACAGCAGGAGCACCTTTCATACTGCCTTCTGCCTAGATGACTGTGTGGGAGTCTGGAGCCACTGCAGTCAGCAGAAAGAGCCTCCAGGACATGTTCAGTCTTTTAAACATTATTGTCCTTCATCAACAGCAACAGTATTCATCTCCTACACACAGAGACTGTCTCTATTACACAGATTGTATCCATGGTGTTTATTATCCTGTAATTATTAAATCAATCCTTTTCCCTTTCAGAAATCCCAGATCTCTGGCAGACTGCAGGTACGTATCTTCTGACCAAACAGCAAATCATCCCAGTGGAATCAGTCTGGGCAGCACAGCCGTGGGTCAGTTAGGAGTGCTGCTTCACTGGTCCTGGGTCCTGGGTTCAATTCCAGACACAGACGCCCAGCGTGTGGAGTCTGCATGGCCTCCATTGTATCCTCAGTTCATGAGTGTGTGTGAGCACCCTGTGATGGGCTGGAGTCCTATAGAGTGTGTATAGATTGTGTGTGAGCGCCCTGCGATGGGCTGGAGTCCTATAGAGTGTGTATAGACTGTGTGTGAGCGCCCTGCGATGGGCTGGAGTCCTATAGAGTGTGTATAGACTGTGTGTGAGTGCCCTGCGATGGGCTGGAGTCCTATAGAGTGTGTATAGACTGTGTGTGAGTGCCCTGTGATGGGCTGGAGTCCTATAGAGTGTGTATAGACTGTGTGTGAGCGCCCTGTGATGGGCTGGAGTCCTATAGAGTGTGTATAGACTGTGTGTGAGCGCCCTGCGATGGGCTGGAGTCCTATAGAGTGTGTACAGGCTGTGTGTGAGTGCCCTGCGATGGGCTGGAGTCCTATAGAGTGTGTATAGACTGTGTGTGAGTACCCTGTGATGGGCTGGAGTCCTATAGAGTGTGTATAGACTGTTTTTGAGCACCCTGCGATGGGCTGGAGTCCTATAGAGTGTGTATAGACTGTGTGTGAGCTCCCTGTGATGGGCTGGAGTCCTATAGAGTGTGTATAGTCTGTGTGTGAGCGCCCTGCGATGGGCTGGAGTCCTATAGAGTGTGTATAGACAGTGTGTGAGCGCCCTGCGATGGGCTGGAGTCCTATAGAGTGTGTATAGACTGTGTGTGAGCGCCCTGTGATGGGCTGGAGTCCTATAGAGTGTGTATAGACTGTGTGTGAGTGCCCTGCGATGGGCTGGAGTCCTATAGAGTGTGTATAGACTGTGTGTGAGTGCCCTGCGATGGGCTGGAGTCCTATAGAGTGTGTATAGACTGTGTGTGAGCGCCCTGTGATGGGCTGGAGTCCTATAGAGTGTGTATAGATTGTGTGTGAGTGCCCTGTGATGGGCTGGAGTCCTATAGGGTGTGTATAGACTGTGTGTGAGTGCCCTGTGATGGGCTGGAGTCCTATAGAGTGTGTATAGACTGTGTGTGAGTGCCCTGTGATGGGCTGGAGTCCTATAGAGTGTGTATAGACTGTGTGTGAGCGCCCTGTGATGGGCTGGAGTCCTATAGAGTGTGTATAGACTGTGTGTGAGCGCCCTGTGATGGGCTGGAGTCCTATAGAGTGTGTACAGGCTGTTGTCCTGCTTGCGTCCTCTCAGTGCTGGATAACGGATGATTGTCAGTGTTGTGACCTTGAGGGCCCCAGTGTTTGTCCTTCTTGCTGCTTGTGTCCCTGTGTTTGTGTGGCTCTGCCTCAGTGTCAGTGCAATGTGTGGGACCTGAAATGTGCCGTCATGTCTGCTTCTGACTCACCGCTGTGCAGATCACAGCTGCAGCTTGATGGCTCAGAAATGAGTGACTCCTCAGCAGCCTTAAATAGCTGAAGTGTTGTGACATGACTATGATGTGATTGAAATCATACAACCCGCTGCCTGTGTGAGCCTGTATCTTACTGACTGTGTCTGATTTCCACAGCACCAGACACGGTCCAGACAACAGAATTCACTGCTCCCTCTTCAGACACTCCCTCTGCTGAAGGTGAGTTTCACCTGGTTCTTTTCTAGATTGTGTTTATTGTCCCTCACAAGGTCACCTTTTCTACCATAAACACATGAGAACTGTTGTTATGTCCACTGCTGAACTGGGATGTGGCAGCAGAGCTCTCTGTCAGATCCTCTTCATTACAGAGCCAGTAACATCAGTGGGAGTCAGTTTAGAAGCCTGGTGTAGATGGAGCCTCTGTTGTTTCTCAGTGTGCAGGTTTTGTGGTGCTGTGTTTGAGACACAAGGGATCTGCTGTGAGTGTGGAACATGTAGAACAAGCTGAGGCTGATTCTGACAGTGTGGCTGAGTCTTATGGAACCGGTTCCTTTGTGTCTTTAGTCTACTGTAAGACTTAAACCCAGTGTGGTCTTCACAAGGGTGTAGCTCTTCTTAGCAATTACAGGTATAGACACTGTGGCAGAGCAGCCTAAGATGGGGCTGGTGTTACAGCAGAACTTCTAGCAGAGGCTGCCAAAGCACCTCTTCTTGGTGTAAAGAGACACACAGGGTGATGAACTTTCAATTATGTAGAATCTGTGTGGAAGCTGTCTCCACAGAGGAGCCGTTCATGTGCAGTAGAGAGTGATCAGCGCGGGCCCTCCTGAAGTCAATTATCATCTCTTTTGTCATTCAGAGACAGATTGTTGTTTAGGCACCAGTCCACTAGTTGCTCCACCTCCTCTCTGTATGGTGCCTCATCGTTGTTACTAATGAGGCCCACCACTGTCGTGTCATCAGCAAACTTGATGATGTCATTTGCAATGTGCTTAGCAGTGCAGTCATGAGTCATCAGCGTGAACAGGAGTGGGCTGAGTACACAGCCCTGGGGGGTTTATTTGGGGTTTAGATTGATATAAAAGGGGCTTGGTCAGTCATGGCGGTAGCTGTCGTTTATTAGATATCCTTCTGACTTGGTCTATCCACAACGAAGCCCTCGGTACCCATCTGATTCTCTCACAGTCTCCATCAGCCCTCAGGCTTGTGACATGAAGTCACTGAATCTGGTGTAGAAAGAAATTCATGTCAAGACTGAGCAGCAGCCTGCCCATCAGTTGTGAGTTGTCTGCTGGTGTCAGAATGTAGTTCATGGTTCACAGATCATAGTTCATAGATCCTACTAGAGGACACCTGTGGCTCTGTGCTGCTCATTATTTCTAAAGAAACTCCAGACGTGTCTTCAGCCCCCTGGAGAATTTCAAACACACCGTGGTCTACAACAGGGCTGGTGATCCTGTGACCCGTTGGTGATCTCTCTCATGGTGTGAGAAGATTCTCTCTGTCCTTCTGTACAGACAGCAATAGAGCCAGACTGGTCAGTATCAGTGATCAGATCAGCTTCATGTACCTGAAAACACACAATTCACCAATCAGGGAGCCAACAGATTAGTCTTGTATTGGCGTTTCCTGAGATCTCCTGTGTTCAGCTCCAGAGTCATCTGTCAGACTGTTTCTTGTTGAGACACAGCAGACCAGCAGTTGTCTGAACTGGCCTGTCCACTGGGATTCACAGTGTTATTGTATTGCAGGTGCAGCTGAGTTCTGGGGAACTACAGGTAAGATTTTCACTCCCTTCTCTACATGAAAAGACATTTTCTATATCTGCTTGTCATGACATTTTTCTACCTTGTTTGAAGTCAGTTTGAGAATCAGCAATATTCATGTTAGAAAGTAAAGGATGTCGATTCTCACCGCACAGCAGCTTGAGCAGTTTCAGACTGGAGCAGCTGTAGTCTGTCACAGAAGCAACAGCAGGTGCTTGTTCTCTCATCTGAAGCCCTTGTGCAGGAGCAGTCATGTATAGTTCAGATCTGTCCACCTTTCTCTCCCCGAGCCCACAAGATGTGGATCAGAGAGCTCAGCCAGCACTCGGCTGGGTGAGACACCTGAGAGCCCAGAGCACTGTCCTTGTAGGAGAGAGAGCTCTCTCAGAGCCCACTGGAAGCTCTGCTGATGGTGATGGCAGAGAGCTACAGGAGGGTCGACTCGGAGCTGAGTCTGACAGCAGGAGCACCTTTCATACTGCCTTCTGCCTAGATGACTGTGTGGGAGTCTGGAGCCACTGCAGTCAGCAGAAAGAGCCTCCAGGACATGTTCAGTCTTTTAAACATTATTGTCCTTCATCAACAGCAACAGTATTCATCTCCTACACACAGAGACTGTCTCTATTACACAGATTGTATCCATGGTGTTTATTATCCTGTAATTATTAAATCAATCCTTTTCCCTTTCAGAAATCCCAGATCTCTGGCAGACTGCAGGTACGTATCTTCTGACCAAACAGCAAATCATCCCAGTGGAATCAGTCTGGGCAGCACAGCCGTGGGTCAGTTAGGAGTGCTGCTTCACTGGTCCTGGGTCCTGGGTTCAATTCCAGACACAGACGCCCAGCGTGTGGAGTCTGCATGGCCTCCATTGTATCCTCAGTTCATGAGTGTGTGTGAGCACCCTGTGATGGGCTGGAGTCCTATAGAGTGTGTATAGATTGTGTGTGAGCGCCCTGCGATGGGCTGGAGTCCTATAGAGTGTGTATAGACTGTGTGTGAGCGCCCTGCGATGGGCTGGAGTCCTATAGAGTGTGTATAGACTGTGTGTGAGCGCCCTGCGATGGGCTGGAGTCCTATAGAGTGTGTATAGACTGTGTGTGAGTGCCCTGCGATGGGCTGGAGTCCTATAGAGTGTGTATAGACTGTGTGTGAGTGCCCTGTGATGGGCTGGAGTCCTATAGAGTGTGTATAGACTGTGTGTGAGCGCCCTGTGATGGGCTGGAGTCCTATAGAGTGTGTATAGACTGTGTGTGAGCGCCCTGCGATGGGCTGGAGTCCTATAGAGTGTGTACAGGCTGTGTGTGAGTGCCCTGCGATGGGCTGGAGTCCTATAGAGTGTGTATAGACTGTGTGTGAGTACCCTGTGATGGGCTGGAGTCCTATAGAGTGTGTATAGACTGTTTTTGAGCACCCTGCGATGGGCTGGAGTCCTATAGAGTGTGTATAGACTGTGTGTGAGCTCCCTGTGATGGGCTGGAGTCCTATAGAGTGTGTATAGTCTGTGTGTGAGCGCCCTGCGATGGGCTGGAGTCCTATAGAGTGTGTATAGACTGTGTGTGAGCGCCCTGCGATGGGCTGGAGTCCTATAGAGTGTGTATAGACTGTGTGTGAGCGCCCTGTGATGGGCTGGAGTCCTATAGAGTGTGTATAGACTGTGTGTGAGTGCCCTGCGATGGGCTGGAGTCCTATAGAGTGTGTATAGACTGTGTGTGAGTGCCCTGCGATGGGCTGGAGTCCTATAGAGTGTGTATAGACTGTGTGTGAGCGCCCTGTGATGGGCTGGAGTCCTATAGAGTGTGTATAGATTGTGTGTGAGTGCCCTGTGATGGGCTGGAGTCCTATAGGGTGTGTATAGACTGTGTGTGAGTGCCCTGTGATGGGCTGGAGTCCTATAGAGTGTGTATAGACTGTGTGTGAGTGCCCTGTGATGGGCTGGAGTCCTATAGAGTGTGTATAGACTGTGTGTGAGCGCCCTGTGATGGGCTGGAGTCCTATAGAGTGTGTATAGACTGTGTGTGAGCGCCCTGTGATGGGCTGGAGTCCTATAGAGTGTGTACAGACTGTTGTCCTGCTTGCGTCCTCTCAGTGCTGGATAACGGATGATTGTCAGTGTTGTGACCTTGAGGGCCCCAGTGTTTGTCCTTCTTGCTGCTTGTGTCCCTGTGTTTGTGTGGCTCTGCCTCAGTGTCAGTGCAATGTGTGGGACCTGAAATGTGCCGTCATGTCTGCTTCTGACTCACCGCTGTGCAGATCACAGCTGCAGCTTGATGGCTCAGAAATGAGTGACTCCTCAGCAGCCTTAAATAGCTGAAGTGTTGTGACATGACTATGATGTGATTGAAATCATACAACCCGCTGCCTGTGTGAGCCTGTATCTTACTGACTGTGTCTGATTTCCACAGCACCAGACACGGTCCAGACAACAGAATTCACTGCTCCCTCTTCAGACACTCCCTCTGCTGAAGGTGAGTTTCACCTGGTTCTTTTCTAGATTGTGTTTATTGTCCCTCACAAGGTCACCTTTTCTACCATAAACACATGAGAACTGTTGTTATGTCCACTGCTGAACTGGGATGTGGCAGCAGAGCTCTCTGTCAGATCCTCTTCATTACAGAGCCAGTAACATCAGTGGGAGTCAGTTTAGAAGCCTGGTGTAGATGGAGCCTCTGTTGTTTCTCAGTGTGCAGGTTTTGTGGTGCTGTGTTTGAGACACAAGGGATCTGCTGTGAGTGTGGAACATGTAGAACAAGCTGAGGCTGATTCTGACAGTGTGGCTGAGTCTTATGGAACCGGTTCCTTTGTGTCTTTAGTCTACTGTAAGACTTAAACCCAGTGTGGTCTTCACAAGGGTGTAGCTCTTCTTAGCAATTACAGGTATAGACACTGTGGCAGAGCAGCCTAAGATGGGGCTGGTGTTACAGCAGAACTTCTAGCAGAGGCTGCCAAAGCACCTCTTCTTGGTGTAAAGAGACACACAGGGTGATGAACTTTCAATTATGTAGAATCTGTGTGGAAGCTGTCTCCACAGAGGAGCCATTCATGTGCAGTAGAGAGTGATCAGCGCGGGCCCTCCTGAAGTCAATTATCATCTCTTTTGTCATTCAGAGACAGATTGTTGTTTAGGCACCAGTCCACTAGTTGCTCCACCTCCTCTCTGTATGGTGCCTCATCGTTGTTCCTAATGAGGCCCACCACTGTCGTGTCATCAGCAAATTTGATGATGTCATTTGCAATGTGCTTAGCAGTGCAGTCATGAGTCATCAGCGTGAACAGGAGTGGGCTGAGTACACAGCCCTGGGGGGTTTATTTGGGGTTTAGATTGATATAAATTTGGCTTGGTCAGTCATAGCGGTGGCTGTCGTTTATTAGATATCCTTCTGACTTGGTCTATCCACAACGAAGCCCTCGGTACCCATCTGATTCTCTCACAGTCTCCATCAGCCCTCAGGCTTGTGACATGAAGTCACTGAATCTGGTGTAGAAAGAAATTTATGTCAAGACTGAGCAGCAGCTTGCCCATCAGTTGTGAGTTGTCTGCTGGTGTCAGAATGTAGTTCATGGTTCACAGATCATAGTTCATAGATCCTACTAGAGGACACCTGTGGCCCTGTGCTGCTCATTATTTCTAAAGAAACTCCAGACGTGTCTTCAGCCCTCTGGAGAATTTCAAACACACCATGGTCTACAACAGGGCTGCTGATCCTGTGACCCGTTTGTGATCTCTCTCATGGAGTGAGAAGATTCTCTCTGTCCTTCTGTACAGACAGCAATAGAGCCTGACTGGTCAGTATCAGTGATCAGATCAGCTTCATGTACCTGAAAACACACAATTCACCAATCAGGGAGCCAACAGATTAGTCTTGTAGTGGCGTTTCCTGAGATCTCCTGTGTTCAGCTCCAGAGTCATCTGTCAGACTGTTTCTTGTTGAGACACAGCAGACCAGCAGTTTACCTGAACTGGCCTGTCCACTGGGATTCACAGTGTTATTGTATTGCAGGTGCAGCTGAGTTCTGGGGAACTACAGGTAAGATTTTCACTCCCTTCTCTATATGAAAAGACATTTTCTATATCTGCTTGTCATGACATTTTTCTACCTTGTTTCAAGTCAGTTTGAGAATCAGCAATATTCATGTTAGAAAGTAAAGGATGTCGATTCTCACAGCACAGCAGCTTGAGCAGTTTCAGACTGGAGCAGCTGTAGTCTGTCACAGAAGCAACAGCAGGTGCTTGTTCTCTCATCTGAAGCCCTTGTGCAGGAGCAGTCATGTACAGTTCAGATCTGTCCACCTTTCTCTCCCCGAGCCCACAAGATGTGGATCAGAGAGCTCAGCCAGCACTCGGCTGGGTGAGACACCTGAGAGCCCAGAGCACTGTCCTTGTAGGAGAGAGAGCTCTCTCAGAGCCCACTGGAAGCTCTGCTGATGGTGATGGCAGAGAGCTACAGGAGGGTCGACTCGGAGCTGAGTCTGACAGCAGGAGCACCTTTCATACTGCCTTCTGCCTAGATGACTGTGTGGGAGTCTGGAGCCACTGCAGTCAGCAGAAAGAGCCTCCAGGACATGTTCAGTCTTTTAAACATTATTGTCCTTCATCAACAGCAACAGTATTCATCTCCTACACACAGAGACTGTCGCTATTACACAGATTGTATCCATGGTGTTTATTATCCTGTAATTATTAAATCAATCCTTTTCCCTTTCAGAAATCCCAGATCTCTGGCAGGCTGCAGGTACGTATCTTCTGACCAAACAGCAAATCGTCCCAGTGGAATCAGTCTGGGCAGCACAGCCGTGGGTCAGTTAGGAGTGCTGCTTCACTGGTCTTGGGTCCTGGGTTCAATTCCAGACACAGACGCCCAGTGTGTGGAGTCTGCATGGCCTCCATTGTTTCCTCAGTTCATGAGTGTGTATAGATTGTGTGTGAGCACTCTGCGATGGGCTGGATTCCTATAGAGTGTGTATAGACTGTGTGTGAGCACCCTGTGATGGGCTGGAGTCCTATAGAGTGTGTATAGATTTTGTGTGAGCACCCTGCGATGGGCTGGAGTCCTATAGAGTGTGTATAGACTGTGTGTGAGCGCCCTGTGATAGGCTGGAGTCCTATAGAGTGTGTATCGACTGTGTGTGAGCGCCCTGCGATGGGCTGGAGTCCTATAGAGTGTGTATAGACTGTGTGTGAGTGCCCTGTGATGGGCTGGAGTCCTAAAGAGTGTGTATACACTGTGTGTGAGTGCCCTGTGATGGGTTGGAGTCCTATAGAGTGTGTATAGACTGTGTGTGAGCGCCCTGCGATGGGCTGGAGTCCTATAGAGTGTGTATAGACTGTGTGTGAGTGCCCTGTGATGGGCTGGAGTCCTATAGAGTGTGTATAGACTGTGTGTGAACACACTGCGATGGGCTGGAGTCCTATAGAGTGTGTATAGATTGTGTGTGAGCGCCCTGTGATGGGCTGGAGTCCTATAGAGTGTGTACAGGCTGTTGTCCTGCTTGCGTCCTCTCAGTGCTGGATAACTGATGATTGTCAGTGTTGTGACCTTGAGGGCCCCAGTGTTTGTCCTTCATGCTGCTTGTGTCCCTGTGTTTGTGTGGCTCTGCCTCAGTGTCAGTGCAATGTGTGGGACCTGAAATGTGCCGTCATGTCTGCTTCTGACTCACCGCTGTGCAGCTTGATGGCTTAGAAATGAGCGACTCCTCAGCAGCCTTAAATAGCTGAAGTGTTGTGACATGACTATGATGTGATTGAAATCATACAACCCGCTGCCTGTGTGAGCCTGTATCTTACTGACTGTGTCTGATTTCCACAGCACCAGACACGGTCCAGACAACAGAATTCACTGCTCCCTCTTCAGACACTCCCTCTGCTGAAGGTGAGTTTCACCTGGTTCTTTTCTAGATTGTGTTTATTGTCCCTCACAAGGTCACCTTTTCTACCAGAAGCACATGAGAACTGTTGTTATGTCCACTGCTGAACTGGGATGTGGCAGCAGAGCTCTCTGTCAGATCCTCTTCATTACAGAGCCAGTAACATCAGTGGGAGTCATTTTAGAAGCCTGGTGTAGATGGAGCCTCTGTTGTTTCTCAGTGTGCAGGTTTTGTGGTGCTGTGTTTGAGACACAAGGGATCTGCTGTGAGTGTGGAACATGTAGAACAAGCTGAGGCTGATTCTGACAGTGTGGCTGAGTCTTATGGAACCGGTTCCTTTGTGTCTTTAGTCTACTGTAAGACTTAAACCCAGTGTGGTCTTCACAAGGGTGTAGCTCTTCTTAGCAATTACAGGTATAGACACTGTGGCAGAGCAGCCTATGATGGGGCTGGTGTTACAGCAGAACTTCTAGCAAAGGCTGCCAAAGCACCTCTTCTTGGTGTAAAGAGACACACAGGGTGATGAACTTTCAATTATGTAGAATCTGTATGGAAGCTGTCTCCACAGAGGAGCCGTTCATGTGCAGTAGAGAGTGATCAGCGCGGGCCCTCCTGAAGTCAATTATCATCTCTTTTGTCATTCAGAGACAGATTGTTGTTTAAGCACCAGTCCACTAGTTGCTCCACCTCCTCTCTGTATGGTGCCTCATCGTTGTTACTAATGAGGCCCACCACTGTCGTGTCATCAGCAAACTTGATGATGTCATTTGCAATGTGCTTAGCAGTGCAGTCATGAGTCATCAGCGTGAACAGGAGTGGGCTGAGTACACAGCCCTGGGGGGTTCCCGTGTTGACTATCGTGGTACTAGAGATGTTGTTTCCAATCTGGACTGTCTGAGGTCTCTCGGTCAGAAAGTCCAGAATCTTTCACAGATGTCTGTCTCACGGTGTAAGAATTTTCCTCCTGTCTTATTCCACAGGCAGCAGGAGAGTCCGACTCGTCGATGGACACAACAACTGCTCAGGGAGAGTGGAGGTCTACCACCACGGTCAGTGGGGGACAGTGTGTGATGATGACTGGGACCAGTCTGATGCTCAGGTTGTCTGCAGAGAGGTGGGCTGTGGGGAGGCTGGAGCTCCTGTAGCTCTAGGAAGTGCCAGGTTTGGAGCAGGAAGTGGCTCCATTCTTCTGGATGATGTCTACTGTAGAGGGAATGAGCCCACACTGCTGAGCTGTACATCAAGGGGTCTGGGAAACCATGACTGTCGTCATATTGAAGACGCAGGAGTCGACTGTTCAGGTAGAGTGATGTCAGTTGGCTCTTTAAAGTCTGTGTTTATATTTTCTCCATACTGGAAATGTACAAAAAAGCTCACCTCCATGTTAACAAATGTGACTCATTTATTTCCATTCCAATTGTTCCAATACATACTCCATTCATCAAGACATTCTATAACTACTGGACAAAACTACAAGTCTATCCACAGCGAAGGCCTTGATATGAGTCTGATTCACTCACAGTCTCCATCAGCCCTCATTATTTCTAAAGAAACTCCAGACGTGTCTTCAGCCCTCTGGAGAATTTCAAAGACACCGTGGTCTACAACAGGGCTGCTGATCCTGTGACCCGTTGGTGATCTCTTTCATGTGTGAGAAGATTCTCTCTGTCCTTCTGTACAGAACAGCAGTACAGCCTGACTGGTCAGTATCAGTGATCAGATCAGCTTCATGTACCTGAAAACACACAATTCACCAATCAGGGAGCCAACAGATTAGTCTTGTATTGGCGTTTCCTGAGATCTCCTGTGTTCAGCTCCAGAGTCATCTGTCAGACTGTTTCTTGTTGAGACACAGCAGACCAGCAGTTTGCCTGAACTGGCCTGTCCACTGGGATTCACAGTGTTATTGTATTGCAGGTGCAGCTGAGTTCTGGGGAACTACAGGTAAGATTTTCACTCCCTTCTCTATATGAAAAGACATTTTCTATATCTGCTTGTCATGACATTTTTCTACCTTGTTTGAAGTCAGTTTGAGAATCAGCAATATTCATGTTAGAAAGTAAAGGATGTCGATTCTCACAGCACAGCAGCTTGAGCAGTTTCAGACTGGAGCAGCTGTAGTCTGTCACAGAAGCAACAGGAGGTGCTTGTTCTCTCATCTGAAGCCCTTGTGCAGGAGCAGTCATGTACAGTTCAGATCTGTCCACCTTTCTCTCCCCGAGCCCACAAGATGTGGATCAGAGAGCTCAGCCAGCACTCGGCTGGGTGAGACACCTGAGAGCCCAGAGCACTGTCCTTGTAGGAGAGAGAGCTCTCTCAGAGCCCACTGGAAGCTCTGCTGATGGTGATGGCAGAGAGCTACAGGAGGGTCGACTCGGAGCTGAGTCTGACAGCTGGAGCACCTTTCATACTGCCTTCTGCCTAGATGACTGTGTGGGAGTCTGGAGCCACTGCAGCCAGCAGAAAGAGCCTCCAGGACATGTTCAGTCTTTTAAACATTATTGTCCTTCATTGGCAGCAACAGTATTCATCTCCTACACACAGAGACTGTCGCTATTACACAGATTGTATCTATGGTGTTTATTATCCTGTAATTATTAAATCAATCCTTTTCCCTTTCAGAAATCCCAGATCTCTGGCAGACTACAGGTACGTATTTTCTGACCAAACAGCAAATCGTCCCAGTGGAATCAGTCTGGGCAGCACAGCCGTGGGTCAGTTAGGAGTGCTGCTTCACTGGTCTTGGGTCCTGGGTTCAATTCCAGACACAGACGCCCAGTGTGTGGAGTCTGCATGGCCTCCATTGTTTCCTCAGTTCATGAGTGTGTATAGATTGTGTGTGAGTGCCCTGTGATGGGCTGGAGTCCTATAGAGTGTGTATAGACTGTGTGTGAGCGCCCTGTGATGGGCTGGAGTCCTATAGAGTGTGTATAGACTGTGTGTGAGCGGCCTGCGATGGGCTGGAGTCCTATAGAGTGTGTATAGACTGTGTGTGATCGCCCTGCGATGGGCTGGAGTCCTATAGAGTGTGTATAGACTGTGTGTGAGCGCCCTGCGATGGGCTGGAGTCCTATAGAGTGTGTATAGACTGTGTGTGAGTGCCCTACGATGGGCTGGAGTCCTATAGAGTGTGTATAGACTGTGTGTGAGTGTCCTGTGATGGGCTGGAGTCCTATAGAGTGTGTATAGACTGTGTGTGAGTGCCCTGTGATGGGCTGGAGTCCTATAGAGTGTGTACAGGCTGTTGTCCTGCTTGCGTCCTCTCAGTGCTGGATAATGGATGATTGTCAGTGTTGTGACCTTGAGGGCCCCAGTGTTTGTCCTTCATGCTGCTTGTGTCCTTGTGTTTGTGTGGCTCTGCCTCAGTGTCAGTGCAATGTATGGGACCTGAAATGTGCCGTCATGTCTGCTTCTGACTCACCGTTGTGCAGCTTGATGGCTCAGAAATGAGCGACTCCTCGGCAGCCTTAAATAGCTGAAGTGTTGTGACATGACTATGATGTGATTGAAATCATACAACCCGCTGCCTGTGTGAGCCTGTATCTTACTGACTGTGACTGATTTCCACAGCACCAGACACGGTCCAGACAACAGAATTCACTGCTCCCTCTTCAGACACTCCCTCTGCTGAAGGTGAGTTTCACCTGGTTCTTTTCTAGATTGTGTTTATTGTCCCTCACAAGGTCACCTTTTCTACCATAAACACATGAGAACTGTTGTTACGTCCACTGCTGAACTGGGATGTGGCAGCAGAGCTCTCTGTCAGATCCTCTTCATTACAGAGCCAGTAACATCAGTGGGAGTCAGTTTAGAAGCCTGGTGTAGATGGAGGCTCTGTTGTTTCTCAGTGTGCAGGTTTTGTGGTGCTGTGTTTGAGACACAAAGGATCTGCTGTGAGTGTGGAACATGTAGAACAAGCTGAGGCTGATTCTGACAGTGTGGCTGAGTCTTATGGAACCGGTTCCTTTGTGTCTTTAGTCTACTGTAAGACTTAAGCCCAGTGTGGTCTTCACAAGGGTGTAGCTCTTCTTAGCAATTACAGGTATAGACACTGTGGCAGAGCAGCCTATGAGGGGGCTGGTGTTACAGCAGAACTTCTAGCAGAGGCTGCCAAAGCACCTCTTCTTGGTGTAAAGAGACACACAGGGTGATGAACTTTCAATTATGTAGAATCTGTATGGAAGCTGTCTCCACAGAGGAGCCGTTCATGTGCAGTAGAGAGTGATCAGCACGGGCCCTCCTGAAGTCAGTTATCATCTCTTTTGTCTTATCGACATTCAGAGACAGATTGTTGTTTAGGCAGCAGTCCACTAGTTTGTCCACCTCCTCTCTGTATGGTGCCTCATCGTTGTTCCTAATGAGGCCCACCACTGTCATGTCATCAGCAAACTTGATGATGTCATTTGCAATGTGCTTAGCAGTGCAGTCATGAGTCATCAGCGTGAACAGGAGTGGGCTGAGTACACAGCCCTGGGAGGTTCCCGTGTTGACTATTGTGGTACTAGAGATGTTGTTTCCAATCTGGACTGTCTGAGGTCTCTCGGTCAGAAAGTCCAGAATCTTTCACAGATGTCTGTCCCACGGTGTAAGAATTTTCCTCCTGTCTTATTCCACAGGCAGCAGGAGAGTCCGACTCGTCGATGGACACAACAACTGCTCAGGGAGAGTGGAGGTCTACCACCACGGTCAGTGGGGGACAGTGTGTGATGATGACTGGGACCAGTCTGATGCCCAGGTTGTCTGCAGAGAGGTGGGCTGTGGGGAGGCTGGAGCTCCTGTAGCTCTAGGAAGTGCCAGGTTTAGAGCAGGAAGTGGCCCCATTCTTCTGGATGATGTCCACTGTAGAGGGAATGAGCCCACACTGCTGAGCTGTACATCAAGGGGTCTGGCAAACCATGACTGTCGTCATATTGAAGACGCAGGAGTCGACTGTTCAGGTAGAGTGATGTCAGTTGGCTCTTTAAAGTCTGTGTTTATATTTTCTCCATACTGGAAATGTACAAAAAAGCTCACCTCCATGTTAACAAATGTGATAACTCATTTATTTCCATTCCAATTGTTCCAATACATACTCCATTCATCAAGACATTCTATAACTACTGGACAAAACTACAAGTCTATCCACAGCGAAGGCCTTGATATGAGTCTGATTCACTCACAGTCTCCATCAGCCCTCATTATTTCTAAAGAAACTCCAGACGTGTCTTCAGCCCTCTGGAGAATTTCAAAGACACCGTGGTCTACAACAGGGCTGCTGATCCTGTGACCCGTTGGTGATCTCTTTCATGGTGTGAGCAGATTCTCTCTGTCCTTCTGTACAGACAGCAATAGAGCCTGACTGGTCAGTATCAGTGATCAGATCAGCTTCATGTACCTGAAAACACACAATTCACCAATCAGGGAGCCAACAGATTAGTCTTGTATTGGCGTTTCCTGAGATCTCCTGTGTTCAGCTCTAGAGTCATCTGTCAGACTGTTTCTTGTTGAGACACAGCAGACCAGCAGTTTACCTAAACTGGCCTGTCCAGTGGGATTCACAGTGTTATTGTATTGCAGGTGCAGCTGAGTTCTGGGGAACTACAGGTAAGATTTTCACTCCCTTCTCTATATGAAAAGACATTTTCTATATCTGCTTGTCATTACATTTTTCTACCTTGTTTCAAGTCAGTTTGAGAATCAGCAATATTCATGTTAGAAAGTAAAGGATGTCGACTCTCACAGCACAGCAGCTTGAGCAGTTTCAGACTGGAGCAGCTGTAGTCTGTCACAGAAGCAACAGCAGGTGCTTGTTCTCTCATCTGAAGCCCTTGTGCAGGAGCAGTCATGTACAGTTCAGATCTGTCCACCTTTCTCTCCCCGAGCCCACAAGATGTGGATCAGAGAGCTCAGCCAGCACTCGGCTGGGTGAGACACCTGAGAGCCCAGAGCACTGTCCTTGTAGGAGAGAGAGCTCTCTCAGAGCCCACTGGAAGCTCTGCTGATGGTGATGGCAGAGAGCTACAGGAGGGTCGACTCGGAGCTGAGTCTGACAGCTGGAGCACCTTTCATACTGCCTTCTGCCTAGATGACTGTGTGGGAGTCTGGAGCCACTGCAGTCAGCAGAAAGAGCCTCCAGGACATGTTCAGTCTTTAAAACATTATTGTCCTTCATCAACAGCAACAGTATTCATCTCCTACACACAGAGACTGTCTCTATTACACAGATTGTATCCATGGTGTTTATTATCCTGTAATTATTAAATCAATCCTTTTCCCTTTCAGAAATCCCAGATCTCTGGCAGACTGCAGGTACGTATCTTCTGACCAAACAGCAAATGGTCCCAGTGGAATCAGTCTGGGCAGCACAGCCGTGGGTCAGTTAGGAGTGCTGCTTCACTGGTCTTGGGTCCTGGGTTCAATTCCAGACACAGATGCCCAGCGTGTGGAGTCTGCATGGCCTCCATTGTATCCTCAGTTCATGAGTGTGTATAGATTGTGTGTGAGCGCCCTGCGATGGGCTGGAGTCCTATAGAGTGTGTATAAATTGTGTGTGAGCGCCCTGTGATGGGCTGGAGTCCTATAGAGTGTGTATAGATTGTGTGTGAGCACCCTGCGATGGGCTGGAGTCCTATAGAGTGTGTATAGACTGTGTGTGAGCGCCCTGCGATGGGCTGGAGTCCTATAGAGTGTGTATAGACTATGTGTGAGTGCCCTGCGATGGGCTGGAGTCCTATAGAGTGTGTATAGACTGTGTGTGAGTGCCCTGTGATGGGCTGGAGTCCTATAGAGTGTGTATAGACTGTGTGTGAGCGCCCTGCGATGGGCTGGAGTCCTATAGAGTGTGTATAGACTGTGTGTGAGTGCCCTGTGATGGGCTGGAGTCCTTTAGAGTGTGTATAGACTGTTTTTGAGCACCCTGCGATGGGCTGGAGTCCTATAGAGTGTGTATAGACTGTGTGTGAGCGCCCTGTGATGGGCTGGAGTCCTATAGAGTGTGTATAGACTGTGTGTGAGCGCCCTGCGATGGGCTGGAGTCCTATAGAGTGTGTATAGACTGTGTGTGAGCGCCCTGTGATGGGCTGGAGTCCTATAGAGTGTGTATAGACTGTGTGTGAGTGCCCTGCGATGGGCTGGAGTCCTATAGAGTGTGTATAGACTGTGTGTGAGTGCCCTGCGATGGGCTGGAGTCCTATAGAGTGTGTATAGACTGTGTGTGAGCGCCCTGTGATGGGCTGGAGTCCTATAGAGTGTGTATAGATTGTGTGTGAGTGCCCTGTGATGGGCTGGAGTCCTATAGAGTGTGTATCGACTGTGTGAGAGTGCCCTGTGATGGGCTGGAGTCCTATAGAGTGTGTATAGACTGTGTGTGAGCGCCCTGTGATGGGCTGGAGTCCTATAGAGTGTGTATGGACTGTGTGTGAGCCCCCTGTGATGGGCTTGAGTCCTATAGAGTGTGTATAGACTGTGTGTGAGCGTCCTGTGATGGGCTGGAGTCCTATAGAGTGTGTACAGGCTGTTGTCCTGCTTGCGTCCTCTCAGTGCTGGATAACGGATGATTGTCAGTGTTGTGACCTTGAGGGCCCCAGTGTTTGTCCTTCATGCTGCTTGTGTCCCTGTGTTTGTGTGGCTCTGCCTCAGTGTGAGTGCAATGTGTGGGACCTGAAATGTGCCGTCATGTCTGCTTCTGACTCACCGCTGTTCAGATCACAGGTGCAGATTGATGGCTCAGAAATGAGCGACTCCTCAGCAGCCTTAAATAGCTGAAGTGTTGTGACATGACTATGATGTGATTGAAATCATACAACCCGCTGCCTGTGTGAGCCTGTATCTTACTGACTGTGTCTGATTTCCACAGCACCAGACACGGTCCAGACAACAGAATTCACTGCTCCCTCTTCAGACACTCCCTCTGCTGAAGGTGAGTTTCACCTGGTTGTTTTCTAGATTGTGTTTAATGTCCCTCACAAGGTCACCTTTTCTACCATAAACACATGAGAACTGTTGTTATGTCCACTGATGAACTGGGATGTGGCAGCAGAGCTCTCTGTCAGATCCTCTTCATTACAGAGCCAGTAACATCAGTGGGAGTCAGTTTAGAAGCCTGGTGTAGATGGAGCCTCTGTTGTTTCTCAGTGTGCAGGTTTTGTGGTGCTGTGTTTGAGACACAAGGGATCTGCTGTGAGTGTGGAACATGTAGAACAAGCTGAGGCTGATTCTGACAGTGTGGCTGAGTCTTATGGAACCGGTTCCTTTGTGTCTTTAGTCTACTGTAAGACTTAAACCCAGTGTGGTCTTCACAAGACAGCAGCAGAGCCAGACTGGTCAGTATCAGTGATCAGATCAGCTTCATGTACCTGAAAACACACAATTCACCAATCAGGGAGCAAAAAGATTAGTCTTGTAGTGGCGTTTCCTGAGATCTCCTGTGTTCAGCTCCAGAGTCATCTGTCAGACTGTTTCTTGTTGAGACACAGCAGACCAGCAGTTTACCTGAACTGGCCTGTCCACTGGGATTCACAGTGTTATTGTATTGCAGGTGCAGATGAGTTCTGGGGAACTACAGGTAAGATTTTCACTCCCTTCTCTATATGAAAAGACATTTTCTATATCTGCTTGTCATGACATTTTTCTACCTTGTTTGAAGTCAGTTTGAGAATCAGCAATATTCATGTTAGAAAGTAAAGGATGTCAATTCTCACAGCACAGCAGCTTGAGCAGTTTCAGACTGGAGCAGCTGTAGTCTGTCACAGAAGCAACAGCAGGTGCTTGTTCTCTCATCTGAAGCCCTTGTGCAGGAGCAGTCATGTACAGTTCAGATCTGTCCACCTTTCTCTCCCCGAGCCCACAAGATGTGGATCAGAGAGCTCAGCCAGCACTCGGCTGGGTGAGACACCTGAGAGCCCAGAGCACTGTCCTTATAGGAGAGAGAGCTCTCTCAGAGCCCACTGGAAGCTCTGCTGATGGTGATGGCAGAGAGCTACAGGAGGGTCGACTCGGAGCTGAGTCTGACAGCTGGAGCACCTTTCATACTGCCTTCTGCCTAGATGACTGTGTGGGAGTCTGGAGCCACTGCAGTCAGCAGAAAGAGCCTCCAGGACATGTTCAGTCTTTTAAACATTATTGTCCTTCATCAACAGCAACAGTATTCATCTCCTACACACAGAGACTGTCTCTATTACACAGATTGTATCCATGGTGTTTATTATCCTGTAATTATTAAATCAATCCTTTTCCCTTTCAGAAATCCCAGATCTCTGGCAGACTGCAGGTACATATCTTCTGATCAAACAGCAAATGGTCCCAGTGGAATCAGTCTGGGCAGCACAGCCGTGGGTCAGTTAGGAGTGCTGCTTCACTGGTCTTGGGTCCTGGGTTCAATTCCAGACACAGACACCCAGTGTGTGGAGTCTGCATGGCCTCCATTGTTTCCTCAGTTCATGAGTGTGTATAGATTGTGTGTGAGCACTCTGCGATGGTCTGGATTCCTATAGAGTGCGTATAGACTGTGTGTGTGTGTCAGCGATGGGCTGGAGTCCTATAGAGTGTGTATAGACTGTGTGTGAGCGCCCTGTGATGGGCTGGAGTCCTATAGAGTGTGTATAGACTGTGTGTGAGCGCCCTGCGATGGGCTGGAGTCCTATAGAGTGTGTATAGACTGTGTGTGAGTGCCCTGCGATGGGCTGGAGTCCTATAGAGTGTGTATAGACTGTGTGTGAGCGCCCTGTGATGGGCTGGAGTCCTATAGAGTGTGTATAGACTGTGTGTGAGCGCCCTGCGATGGGCTGGAGTCCTATAGAGTGTGTACAGGCTGTGTGTGAGTGCCCTGCGATGGGCTGGAGTCCTATAGAGTGTGTATAGACTTTGTGTGAGCGCCCTGTGTTGGGCTGGAGTCCTATAGAGTGTGTATAGACTGTTTGTGAGCACCCTGCGATGGGCTGGAGTCCTATAGAGTGTGTATAGACTGTGTGTGAGCGCCCTGTGATGGGCTGGAGTCCTATAGAGTGTGTATCGACTGTGTGTGAGCGCCCTGCGATGGGCTGAAGTCCTATAGAGTGTGTATAGACTGTGTGTGAGCGCCCTGCGATGGGCTGGAGTCCTATAGAGTGTGTATAGACTGTGTGTGAGTGCCCTGTGATGGGCTGGAGTCCTATAGAGTGTGTATAGACTGTGTGTGAGTGCCCTGTGATGGGCTGGAGTCCTATAGAGTGTGTATAGATTGTGTGTGAGTGCCCTGTGATGGGCTGGAGTCCTATAGAGTGTGTATAGACTGTGTGTGAGCGCCCTGCGATGGGCTGGAGTCCTATAGAGTGTGTATAGACTGTGAGCACCCTGTGATGGGCTGGAGTCCTATAGAGTGTGTATAGACTGTGTGTGAGTGCCCTGTGATGGGCTGGAGTCCTATAGAGTGTGTATAGATTGTGTGTGAGTGCCCTGTGATGGGCTGGAGTCCTATAGAGTGTGTACAGGCTGTTGTCCTGCTTGCATCCTCTCAGTGCTGGATAACGGATGATTGTCAGTGTTGTGACCTTGAGGGCCCCAGTGTTTGTCCTTCTTGCTGCTTGTGTCCCTGTGTTTGTGTGGCTCTGCCTCAGTGTCAGTGCAATGTGTGGGACCTGAAATGTGCCGTCATGTCTGCTTCTGACTCACCGCTGTTCAGATCACAGGTGCAGATTGATGGCTCAGAAATGAGCGACTCCTCAGCAGCCTTAAATAGCTGAAGTGTTGTGACATGACTATGATGTGATTGAAATCATACAACCCGCTGCCTGTGTGAGCCTGTATCTTACTGACTGTGTCTGATTTCCACAGCACCAGACACGGTCCAGACAACAGAATTCACTGCTCCCTCTTCAGACACTCCCTCTGCTGAAGGTGAGTTTCACCTGGTTGTTTTCTAGATTGTGTTTAATGTCCCTCACAAGGTCACCTTTTCTACCATAAACACATGAGAACTGTTGTTATGTCCACTGATGAACTGGGATGTGGCAGCAGAGCTCTCTGTCAGATCGTCTTCATTACAGAGCCAGTAACATCAGTGGGAGTCAGTTTAGAAGCCTGGTGTAGATGGAGCCTCTGTTGTTTCTCAGTGTGCAGGTTTTGTGGTGCTGTGTTTGAGACACAAAGGATCTGCTGTGAGTGTGGAACATGTAGAACAAGCTGAGGCTGATTCTGACAGTGTGGCTGAGTCTTATGGAACCGGTTCCTTTGTGTCTTTAGTCTACTGTAAGACTTAAACCCAGTGTGGTCTTCACAAGACAGCAGCAGAGCCAGACTGGTCAGTATCAGTGATCAGATCAGCTTCATTTACCTGAAAACACACAATTCACCAATCAGGGAGCCAACAGATTAGTCTTGTATTGGCGTTTCCTGAGATCTCCTGTGTTCAGCTCCAGAGTCATCTGTCAGACTGTTTCTTGTTGAGACACAGCAGACCAGCAGTTTACCTGAACTGGCCTGTCCACTGGGATTCACAGTGTTATTGTATTGCAGGTGCAGCTGAGTTCTGGGGAACTACAGGTAAGATTTTCACTCCCTTCTCTATATGAAAAGACATTTTCTATATCTATTTGTTATTATATTTTTCTACCTTGTTTCATGTCAGTTTGAGAATCAGCAATATTCATGTTAGAAAGTAAAGGATGTCGATTCTCACAGCACAGCAGCTTGAGCAGTTTCAGACTGGAGCAGCTGTAGTCTGTCACAGAAGCAACAGCAGGTGCTTGTTCTCTCATCTGAAGCCCTTGTGCAGGAGCAGTCATGTACAGTTCAGATCTGTCCACCTTTCTCTCCCCGAGCCCACAAGATGTGGATCAGAGAGCTCAGCCAGCACTCGGCTGGGTGAGACACCTGAGAGCCCAGAGCACTGTCCTTGTAGGAGAGAGAGCTCTCTCAGAGCCCACTGGAAGCTCTGCTGATGGTGATGGCAGAGAGCTACAGGAGGGTCGACTCGGAGCTGAGTCTGACAGCAGGAGCACCTTTCATACTGCCTTCTGCCTAGATGACTGTGTGGGAGTCTGGAGCCACTGCAGTCAGCAGAAAGAGCCTCCAGGACATGTTCAGTCTTTTAAACATTATTGTCCTTCATCAACAGCAACAGTATTCATCTCCTACACACAGAGACTGTCTCTATTACACAGATTGTATCCATGGTGTTTATTATCCTGTAATTATTAAATCAATCCTTTTCCCTTTCAGAAATCCCAGATCTCTGGCAGACTGCAGGTACGTATCTTCTGACCAAACAGCAAATCGTCCCAGTGGAATCAGTCTGGGCAGCACAGCCGTGGGTCAGTTAGGAGTGCTGCTTCACTGGTCTTGGGTCCTGGGTTCAATTCCAGACACAGACGCCCAGCGTGTGGAGTCTGCATGGCCTCCATTGTTTCCTCAGTTCATGAGTGTGTATAGATTGTGTGTGAGCGCCCTGCGATGGGCTGGAGTCCTATAGAGTGTGTATAGACTGTGTGTGAGTGCCCTGCGATGGGCTGGAGTCCTATAGAGTGTGTATAGACTGTGTGTGAGTGCCCTACGATGGGCTGGAGTCCTATAGAGTGTGTATAAACTGTGTGTGAGTGCCCTACGATGGGCTGGAGTCCTATAGAGTGTGTATAGACTGTGTGTGAGCGCCCTGCGATGGGCTGGAGTCCTATAGAGTGTGTATAGACTGTGTGTGAGCGCCCAGTGATGGGCTGGAGTCCTATAGAGTGTGTATAGACTGTGTGTGAGTGCCCTGTGATGGGCTGGGGTCCTATAGAGTGTGTATAGACTGTGTGTGAGCGCCCTGTGATGGGCTGGAGTCCTATAGAGTGTGTATAGACTGTGTGTGAGCGCCCTGTGATGGGCTGGAGTCCTATAGAGTGTGTATAGACTGTGTGTGAGTGCCCTGTGATGGGCTGGAGTCCTATAGAGTGTGTATAGGCTGTGTGTGAGCGCCCTGTGATGGGCTGGAGTCCTATAGAGTGTGTATAGACTGTGTGTGAGCGCCCTGTGATGTGCTGGAGTCCTATAGAGTGTGTACAGGCTGTTGTCCTGCTTGCGTCCTCTCAGTGCTGGATAATGGATGATTGTCAGTGTTGTGACCTTGAGGTCCCCAGTGTTTGTCCTTCATGCTGCTTGTGTCCCTGTGTTTGTGTGGCTCTGCCTCAGTGTCAGTGCAATGTGTGGGACCTGAAATGTGCCGTCATGTCTGCTTCTGACACACCGCTGTGCAGATCACAGCTGCAACTTGATGGCTGAGATATGAGCAACTCCACAGCAGCCTTAAGTAGCTGAAGTGTTGTGACATGACTATGATGTGATTGAAATCATACAACCCGCTGCCTGTGTGAGCCTGTATCTTACTGACTGTGTCTGATTTCCACAGCACCAGACACGGTCCAGACAACAGAATTCACTGCTCCCTCTTCAGACACTCCCTCTGCTGAAGGTGAGTTTCACACCTGGTTGTTTTCTAGATTGTGTTTAATGTCCCTAAAATGGACACCACTAACTTTTCTACCAGAAGCACATGAGAACTGTGGTTAATTCTGCTGCCAAGTAAAAGTTTCATTGTCACAGAGCACTGGAGTTATGGCATTAGAGCTCTCTAACAGATCATCTCCACTTAGATCAGTACAGAGCCATCAGCTTCTGTGGGAATCAGTTAAACAGCCTCGTGTAGTTGTAGCCTCTGTTGTCTGACAGTGTACAGTTTTTATACTGACATGTTTGAGACACAGAGCAGCTGTTTGCTCTGAATGGAGAATAAGCTGAGGGTGAGTTTATAGTGGAGCTGAGTCTTTCAGATTTGGTTCTCTTTGTCTGTATTCAATTCAACATACTTTACTCATCCCTGGATGGGAAATTTAGTCTCTTAAAGATGTTAAACATGGTATAGTCTTCACAAGGGTATTGGTCTTGTTGGTAATTAAAGACACTGTGGCAAAACATCTTAAAAAGGGGCTGTAATTTCAGTAGTAATACAAGCAGAGGTCACCAAAGCACATTGTGTTACTGTAAAGAGACACACTGGGTGATGATGATTTAATTGAATAGATTATTCATGGAAGTTGGTTGTTAATGTTGTCACACAGGATAGTTAGGGTTTGGATGAGAGTGTGAAGGGCTTGCTCAGACTCAGTGGTGGTTTGGTTGTATTTGAGTGCTCTTTTACTTTGTTCTGACAATTAAAAAGCCTTTAATAAGGCCTTCCACACCTGCTTTCATGGCCCTCATAGAAAGTTTGTGTGCAGATTCAAGGGACTACCTTAACTAGGGTAGAGTCTGTCACAGACGTCTTTCTCACGGTGTAAGAACATCCCTCCTGTTTTGATCCACAGGCATCAGGAGAGTCCGACTGGTCAATGGACACAACAGCTGCTCTGGGAGAGTGGAGGTGTACCACCGCGGTCAGTGGGGGACAGTGTGTGATGATGACTGGGACCAGTCTGATGCTCAGGTTGTCTGCAGGGAGGTGGGCTGCGGGGAGGCTGGAGCTCCTGTAGCTTTAGTAAGTGCCAGGTTTGGAGCAGGAAGTGGCCCCATTCTTCTGGATGATGTCCGCTGTAGAGGGAATGAGCCCACACTACTGAGATGCAGATCACTAGGGCTGGAAAATCACAACTGTGCTCATTCTGAAGATGCTGGAGTCGACTGTTCAGGTAGTGTCATGTCAGAATTGTTAGTGTGTATACTTAAGCTCTATGCTGTCATATCCCTCTCTATAAGAACTTGTGTTGTCATGATCTGCATTATCATGAATTCTCTGGGCTCTTGCAAGCCTGTGTGTGAAACTCTGGAAGCTCTGTGCTGTCACGAACCCCGCTCTCGGAAACTGTCAGGGTCCTGTGCTGTCCTTCTCCTCTCTGTCAGAAACTGTTGGGGCTCTTTGTTGTTCCGAACCCCTCTGTCAGAACCTCTGGGTGCTCACACTCACACCAGACACAATCACACACACTCACACCAGACAGACACCAGACAGACACAGACAGTCAAACACACACCAAACACAATCATACTCACATCATACCAGACACCAACACTCACACCAGACACAGACAGATAATCAAACACACACCAGACACAATCATACACACATCATACCAGACACAATCACTCCAGATACAATCACACACACTCACACCAGACAGACACAGTCAAACACACACCAGACACAATCATACACACATCATACCTGACACACTCACACCAGACACAATCACACACACTCACTCCAGATACAATCACACACACTCACACCAGACAGACACAGCCAGTCAAACACACACCAGACACAATCATACACACATCATACCAGACACCAACACTCACACCAGACACAGACAGATAATCAAATACACACCAGACACAATCATACACACATCGTCACACATTGTCACAGAGCACTGGAGTTATGGCATTAGAGCTCTCTAAAAGATCATCTCCACTTAGATCAGTACAGAGCCATCAGCTTCTGTGGGAATCAGTTAGACAGCCTCGTGTAGTTGTAGCCTCTGTTGTCTGACAGTGTACAGTTTTTATACTGACATGTTTGAGACACAGAGCAGCTGTTTGCTCTGAATGGAGAATAAGCTGAGGGTGAGTTTATAGTGGAGCTGAGTCTTTCAGATTTGGTTCTCTTTGTCTGTATTCAATTCAACATACTTTACTCATCCCTGGGTTGGAAATTTAGGTCTCTTAAAGATGTTAAACACGGTATAGTCTTTACAAGGGTGTAGGTCTTGTTGGTAATTAAAGACACTGTGGCAAAACATCTTAAAAAGGGGCTGTAATTTCAGTAGTAATACAAGCAGAGGTCACCAAAGCACATTGTGTTACTGTAAAGAGACACACTGGGTGATGATGATTTAATTGAATAGATAATTCATGGAAGTTGGTAGTTAATGTTGTCACACAGGATAGTTAGGGTTTGGATTAGAATGTGAAGGGCTTGCTCAGACACAGTGGTGGTTTGGTTGTATTTGAGTGCTCTTTTACTTTGTTCTGACAATTAAAAAGCCTTTAATAAGGCCTTCCACACCTGCTTTCATGGCCCTCATAGAAAGTTTGTGTGCAGATTCAAGGGACTACCTTAACTAGGGTAGAGTCTGTCACAGACGTCTTTCTCACGGTGTAAGAACATCCCTCCTGTTTTGATCCACAGGCATCAGGAGAGTCCGACTGGTCAATGGACACAACAGCTGCTCTGGGAGAGTGGAGGTGTACCACCGCGGTCAGTGGGGGACAGTGTGTGATGATGACTGGGACCAGTCTGATGCTCAGGTTGTCTGCAGGGAGGTGGGCTGCGGGGAGGCTGGAGCTCCTGTAGCTTTAGTAAGTGCCAGGTTTGGAGCAGGAAGTGGCCCCATTCTTCTGGATGATGTCCGCTGTAGAGGGAATGAGCCCACACTACTGAGATGCAGATCACTAGGGCTGGAAAATCACAACTGTGCTCATTCTGAAGATGCTGGAGTCGACTGTTCAGGTAGTGTCATGTCAGAATTGTTAGTGTGTATACTTAAGCTCTATGCTGTCATATCCCTCTCTATAAGAACTTGTGTTGTCATGATCTGCATTATCATGAATTCTCTGGGCTCTTGCAAGCCTGTGTGTGAAACTCTGGAAGCTCTGTGCTGTCACGAACCCCGCTCTCGGAAACTGTCAGGGTCCTGTGCTGTCCTTCTCCTCTCTGTCAGAAACTGTTGGGGCTCTTTGTTGTTCCGAACCCCTCTGTCAGAACCTCTGGGTGCTCACACTCACACCAGACACAATCACACACACTCACACCAGACAGACACCAGACAGACACAGACAGTCAAACACACACCAAACACAATCATACTCACATCATACCAGACACCAACACTCACACCAGACACAGACAGATAATCAAACACACACCAGACACAATCATACACACATCATACCAGACACAATCACTCCAGATACAATCACACACACTCACACCAGACAGACACAGTCAAACACACACCAGACACAATCATACACACATCATACCTGACACACTCACACCAGACACAATCACACACACTCACTCCAGATACAATCACACACACTCACACCAGACAGACACAGCCAGTCAAACACACACCAGACACAATCATACACACATCATACCAGACACCAACACTCACACCAGACACAGACAGATAATCAAATACACACCAGACACAATCATACACACATCGTCACACATTGTCACAGAGCACTGGAGTTATGGCATTAGAGCTCTCTAAAAGATCATCTCCACTTAGATCAGTACAGAGCCATCAGCTTCTGTGGGAATCAGTTAGACAGCCTCGTGTAGTTGTAGCCTCTGTTGTCTGACAGTGTACAGTTTTTATACTGACATGTTTGAGACACAGAGCAGCTGTTTGCTCTGAATGGAGAATAAGCTGAGGGTGAGTTTATAGTGGAGCTGAGTCTTTCAGATTTGGTTCTCTTTGTCTGTATTCAATTCAACATACTTTACTCATCCCTGGGTTGGAAATTTAGGTCTCTTAAAGATGTTAAACACGGTATAGTCTTTACAAGGGTGTAGGTCTTGTTGGTAATTAAAGACACTGTGGCAAAACATCTTAAAAAGGGGCTGTAATTTCAGTAGTAATACAAGCAGAGGTCACCAAAGCACATTGTGTTACTGTAAAGAGACACACTGGGTGATGATGATTTAATTGAATAGATAATTCATGGAAGTTGGTAGTTAATGTTGTCACACAGGATAGTTAGGGTTTGGATTAGAATGTGAAGGGCTTGCTCAGACACAGTGGTGGTTTGGTTGTATTTGAGTGCTCTTTTACTTTGTTCTGACAATTAAAAAGCCTTTAATAAGGCCTTCCACACCTGCTTTCATGGCCCTCATAGAGAGTTTGTGTGCAGATTCAAGGGACTACCTTAACTAGGGTAGAGTCTGTCACAGACGTCTTTCTCACAGTGTAAGAACATCCCCCCTGTTTTGATCCACAGGCATCAGGAGAGTCCGACTGGTCAATGGACACAACAGCTGCTCTGGGAGAGTGGAGGTGTACCACCGCGGTCAGTGGGGGACAGTGTGTGATGATGACTGGGACCAGTCTGATGCTCAGGTTGTCTGCAGGGAGGTGGGCTGTGGGGAGGCTGGTTTTGCTGTCGCTCTTAAGAAAGCCTACTTCGGAGCAGGAAGTGGCCCCATTCTTCTGGATGATGTCCGCTGTAGAGGGAATGAGCCCACACTGATGAGATGCAGATCACTAGGGCTGGAAAATCACAACTGTGCTCATTCTGAAGATGCTGGAGTCGACTGTTCAGGTAGTGTCATGTCAGAATTGTTAGTGTGTATACTTAAGCTCTATGCTGTCATATCCCTCTCTATAAGAAACTGTGCTGTCATGATCTGCATTATCATGAATTCTCTGGGCTCTTGCAAGCCTCTGTGTGAAACTCTGGAAGCTCTGTGCTGTCACGAACCCCGCTCTCGGAAACTGTCAGGGTCCTGTGCTGTCCTTCTCCTCTCTGTCAGAAACTGTTGGGGCTCTTTGTTGTTCCGAACCCCTCTGTCAGAACCTCTGGGTGCTCACACTCACACCAGACACAATCACACACACTCACACCAGACAGACACCAGACAGACACAGACAGTCAAACACACACCAAACACAATCATACTCACATCATACCAGACACCAACACTCACACCAGACACAGACAGATAATCAAACACACACCAGACACAATCATACACACATCATACCAGACACAATCACTCCAGATACAATCACACACACTCACACCAGACAGACACAGTCAAACACACACCAGACACAATCATACACACATCATACCTGACACACTCACACCAGACACAATCACACACACTCACTCCAGATACAGTCACACACACTCACACCAGACAGACACCAGACAGACACAGTCAAACACACACCAGACACAATCATACACACATCATTCCAGACACAATCACACACACTCACACCAGACACAATCACACACACAGCATACATAGACATGCACACTGACACCATGGCCAATTTTCCAGGAACCCTGTTAACCTGATCAGTGTTTAATTGTAATAATTTTCGTCCTTCTTTGGCAGCAACAGTATTCACACTCCACACCTCGAGACCATCTGTGTTACTCATATTGTATCATTAGTGTGTATTAAATTGTAATTATCCCTTCATGCCTTTTCCCCTTTCAGGAATCCCAGATGTCTGGCAGACTGCAGGTACATATCTTGAGGGCCCCTGTGTTTGTCCTTCATGCTGCTTGTGTCCCTGTGTTTGTGTGGCTCTGCCTCAGTGTCAGTGCAATGTGTGGGACCTGAAATGTGCCGTCATGTCGTCTTCTGACTCACCGCTGTTCAGATCACAGCTGCAGCTTGATGGCTCAGAAATGAGCGACTCCTCAGCAGCCTTAAATAGCTGAAGTGTTGTGACATGACTATGATGTGATTGAAATCATACAACCCGCTGCCTGTGTGAGCCTGTATCTTACTGACTGTGACTGATTTCCACAGCACCAGACACGGTCCAGACAACAGAATTCACTGCTCCCTCTTCAGACACTCCCTCTGCTGAAGGTGAGTTTCACACCTGGTTCTTTTCTAGATTGTGTTTAATGTCCCTAAAATGGTCACCACTAACTTTTCTACCAGAAGCACATGAGAACTGTGGTTAATTCTGCTGCCGAGTAAAAGTTTCATTGTCACAGAGCACTGGAGTTATGGCATTAGAGCTCTCTAACAGATCATCTCCACTTAGATCAGTACAGAGCCATCAGCTTCTGTGGGAATCAGTTAGACAGCCTGGTGTAGTTGTAGCCTCTGTTGTCTGACAGTGTACAGGTTTTATACTGACATGTTTGAGACACAGAGCAGCTGTTTGCTCTGAATGGAGAATAAGCTGAGGGTGAGTTTATAGTGTAGCTGAGTCTTTCAGATTTGGTTCTCTTTGTCTGTATTCAATTCAACATACTTTACTCATCCCTGGATGGGAAATTTAGTCTCTTAAAGATGTTAAACATGGTATAGTCTTTACAAGGGTGTAGGTCTTGTTGGTAATTAAAGACACTATGGCAAAACATCTTAAAAAGGGGCTGCAATTTCAGTAGTAATACAAGCAGAGGTCACCAAAGCACATTGTGTTACTGTAAAGAGCCACACTGGGTGACGATGATTTAATTGAATAGATTATTCATGGAAGTTGGTAGTTAATGTTGTCACACAGGATAGTTAGGGTTTGGATTAGAATGTGAAGGGCTTGCTCAGACTCAGTGGTGGTTTGGTTGTATTTGAGTGCTCTTTTACTTTGTTCTGACAATTAAAAAGCCTTTAATAAGGCCTTCCACACCTGCTTTCATGGCCCTCATAGAGAGTTTGTGTGCAGATTCAAGGGACTACCTTAACTAGGGTAGAGTCTGTCACAGACGTCTTTCTCACAGTGTAAGAACATCCCCCCTGTTTTGATCCACAGGCATCAGGAGAGTCCGACTGGTCAATGGACACAACAGCTGCTCTGGGAGAGTGGAGGTGTACCACCGCGGTCAGTGGGGGACAGTGTGTGATGATGACTGGGACCGGTCTGATGCTCAGGTTGTCTGCAGAGAGGTGGGCTGTGGGGAAACTGGTTTTGCTGTCGCTCTTAAGAAAGCCTACTTCGGAGCAGGAAGTGGCCCCATTCTTCTGGATGATGTCCGCTGTAGAGGGAATGAGTCCACACTGCTGAGCTGTACATCAAGGGGTCTGGGAAATCACAACTGTGCTCATTCTGAAGACGCAGGAGTCAACTGTTCAGGTAGAGTCCTTTCAGACTGCACTTTCAGCTGTTTTTACAGGGTATCTGGAGTCATATAACTCTCTGTTTCTCACTTACCCGTCTGCCCTTCTGTTAGAAACTTTATGTGCTCTGTGCTGTCACAAACCCCGCTGTCAGAAACTCTCTGTGCTCTGTGCTGTTATTTACCCCTCCTCTCAGAAACTCTCAGGGCTCTGTGCTGTCATGTACCCCTCCTCTCAGAAACTCTCAGGGCTCTGTGCTGTCATGTACCCCTCCTCTCAGAAACTCTCAGGGCTCTGTGCTGTCATGTACCCCTGCTGTCAGAAACTCTCAGGGCTCTGTGCTGTCATGTACCCCTGCTGTCAGAAACTCTCAGGGCTCTGTGCTGTCATGTACCCCTGCTGTCAGAAACTCTCAGGGCTCTGTGCTGTCATGTAAAAGATTAACTCAGTGGCTTGAGTGGTGCAGAGCAGAGAGAGGAGAAACCACAGCGTTCAGGGGTGTGAGGAAATGGTTTTCCATTTTATCTTCTTCTCAGTGTGGTAGTTCCATATCATATGGTACATCTGTATCACTTATTCTTGCACATCACACATCCATCCTGCCGTCTTCTAAACACTTCATCTAATTCAGAGTTGTGGGGGAGGCAGAGTCTATCCCTGCCTGCACCAGGCACCAGGCAGGGTACACCCTGGATGGGACATCAGTCCATCACAGGACACACACTGACACAGACACACACACTCACACCTGACACAGTCACACAGACACAAACTGTCACCAGACACAGAAACACACACTCACACCTGACACAGTCACACACACCAGACACACAGACACAAACTGTCACCAGACACAGAAACACACAGTCACACACACCAGACACACAGACACAAACTGTCACCAGACACAGACACACACTCACACCTGACACAGTCACACACACCAGACACACAGACACAAACTGTCACCAGACACAGACACACACACTCACACCTGACACAGTCACACACACCAGACACACAGACACAAACTGTCACCAGACACAGACACACACTCACACCTGACACAGTCACACACACCAGACACACAGACACAAACTGTCACCAGACACAGACACACACACTCACACCTGACACAGTCACACACACCAGACACACAGACACAAACTGTCACCAGACACAGACACACACACTCACACCTGACACAGTCTCACACACACACCAGACACACAGACACAAACTGTCACCAGACACAGACACACACACTCACACCTGACACAGTCACACACACCAGACACACAGACACAAACTGTCACCAGACACAGACACACACACACTCACACCTGACACAGACACACAGACACAAACTGTCACCACTCACGCCAGTCTCACACACTCATGCATGACAGGCAGCAGGAGACTGGAGCCTCTGTGTGAAAGGGCTGGGCTTTGTGCCGGGACGTCTAGGAAACGGCACAGGGCCTCATTCATCAGCCCGAGAGGCCGGCGCTCTGCGGGCTCACAGCTGTCCCTCTGTCTCCCAGATGAGGGGCTCTTCCGGAGGCCGAGGGGGGCCGCAGGGGGCCGCTGAGCCGCAGACGGAGCTCCGTGTCCAGTCCAGAGCCCTCGAGCGCTGGTCATCGCCCTGAAGCCCTGGCCACGCGGCCTTGCTCGACAGCGCTGCGGCGCACTGCTTCTGCTCTCTGTCACGCTATTAAAAATGATATTGTGGGATTCAATCGAGTTCGGTGACGGTGCTGGTTGCTCTGCTGGGCGTCGGTCACACAGCTACATGGTCACTCAGCCACTGTCACTCGCTCACACGGTCTCTCAGCCACACAGTGAACACAGTCACACGGTCACACGGTCTCTCAGCCACACAGTGAACACAGTCACACAGTCTCTCAGCCACACAGTGAACACAGTCACACAGTGAACACAGTCACACAGTCTCTCAGCCACACAGTGAACACAGTCACACAGTGAACACAGTCACACGGTCTCTCAGTCACACAGTGAACACAGTCACACAGTGAACACACTCACACAGTCACACGGTCTCTCAGCCACACAGTGAACACAGTCACACAGTGAACACACTCACACAGTCACACGGTCTCTCAGCCACACAGTGAACACAGTCACACAGTGAACACAGTCACACAGTCACACGGTCTCTCAGCCACACAGTGAACACAGTCACACGGTCTCTCAGCCACACAGTGAACACAGTCAGTGAACACAGTCACACAGTCACACGGTCTCTCAGCCACACAGTGAACACAGTCACACAGTGAACACAGTCACACGGTCTCTCAGCCACACAGTGAACACGGTCTCTCAGTGAACACGGTCTCTCAGTCACACGGTCACACAGTGAACACGGTCACACAGTGAACACGGTCACACAGCCACACGGTCTCTCAGCCACACAGTGAACACAGTCACTCGCTCACACGGTCTCTCAGCCACACAGTGAACACGGTCTCTCAGCCACACAGTCACTCGCTCACACGGTCTCTCGGCCACACTTTCACTCTCTCACATGGTCACTCGCTCATATGGTCTCCAGGTCACTGGGCTGCTGCCAGCGGCCCCTCTCCTCAGCAGTGGGACAGTGTCCAGTATCCAGTGGGAGTTTGTGATTTGCTCCCGTTCCTCTTCTATCATTTTAACGTGACCTGAGCGACACTTCCCCTGTCCACCACTGCATCCACCCACCTCCTGAGGGCCAGGACACTGACTGGAGCAGGGGAGAAACAGCATGACCTCTCGGTCCTCAAGCCCGCAGTCTTCTACAGGGGGGAAGTGGGGTTCGCTTCTGTTGTCTTCATGAAGCCACACCTCTGAGCCAGCAGCTGTATCCCCCTGCAGCTCACAGACAGCCCACTGGAGCTCAGGGTGAGCCTGGCCAGTACCTGGGAGAGGTGTGAGTGGGGCCAGCAGGGGGCGCTCACCCTGCGGTCTGTGTGGGTCCTAATGCCCCAGTATAGTGACGGGGACACTAGACTGTAAACAAGGCGTCCTCCTTCAGATGAGACGTAAAACTGAGGTCCTGTCTCTCTGTGGTCAGTAAAGACCCCAGGGTGTCTCTCAGAAAGAGTAGGGGTGTGACCCCAGTGTCCTGGACAGACCCCCCCTGGTCTTTACCAGTCATGGCCTCCTGATCACCCCCCTCTCTGAACTGGCCTCATCACTCTGCTCTCCTCCCCACTGAGAGCTGGAGTGTGCGAGCGGACTGGAGCATCATCACACTGGGGGGGTGGAGGGGATCCCCAGTACTGGACAGCGCTGGGAGAGGAGGGTCCAGAAAGGCGCTATAGAGGTGGAAGGGTATTATACACTTACAGCCCACATGCAGGCCCCTTGCCTCAGCGGACACCTGGCATCTGCGGTACAGGCCAAGCCCAGAGAGAGCTGCCGCAGCGAAGGAAGGGCTTCGGAGAGCCAGCCCTCAGCTCAGAGCTGCTGTCAGACCAGCCCTCAAGGAGGCCTGCGGCCAAGAACCGACACGCCCGCGAAGGCTGATGTCCACCCGTCTGAATCGCGACCGGCAGGAACAGGGTCTCAGGTCCAGGTGTCTGCGCCACCCTGTGTGATCCAGGCTACCCCCGACACGCCACTGCGCTGCTCAGAACACCACCCACCACGTCCAAGGTCCCAGCCGTTACAGAACTACCAGGAGGGGTCAGTGAGGGTCTGGGGGGACCAGGTCGGTCTCCGAGTCACCTCAGCAGGGGGTCGCAGGTGGGTTCTAAATACAACCCCGTCTTCACGGAGGTCTGATCCATTTCGATCTGCAGCTTGTGAACGAGCTCCCGGGTCCTGGGGAGCCCCAGTCCAGCAGGACCAGTCGCCCTGAACTCATCCATTAATCGTGGCTGTGCGACAGCCCAGCCAGGAAGAAACTGCTCCTCACAGATTTCATCTCATCAGATCAAATCAAATTTATTTTCTTAAATAAAACAGCTGTAGAAAATGAATCTCCGCGAGTCCGGGAGCTGCAGTCGGACCTCTCCACAGCAGCGCGGCCGCCCGTCGCCCTGTCTACATGTTCTTGGGTTTGGAGATGACCCCGTCAGGGTACCTCTTCTTGAACCGAGCGACAACGTCCGGGTCCAGCAGGTGGATCCCGTCCAGCTGGTTCCCCAGCGTGACCCTGAAGCACAGAGCGGTCAGTACAGACACTCAGCGGATAGAGAAGGTCTCCACACCCTTACTGAAAGGGCAGGCTGATTATGAAATCAAGATAACATCATGTCAGACATTTTTCCCCATCTTTCATGTGACCTTGCAACTAGTGCTGGGCGATAATTCGATGACGATAATTATCGCGATATAATTTTCCTCGATATAATTTTAACAAAAGTTCGATAAACGTTCAATATATATGTTTATGCTTTGCGCATGATACGTGTATGCGCACAAAATACTGCGCGAGTGTGTGTGCGTGTTGCAGACTGGGCAGCTGACGTGGTGTTGTTGACCCACACGGTGGTGGCCGACAGGATTGTAGTTAGAGCGGAAAAATGAGCGACACTGAAGCAAATGTACTGCTGCCGACGACCAGCTCGAAGGACGATGCATCGTCGACAGAAAAGGTCATTCAACTTCGGTAATTTGGAGATATTTTGGCTTTTTACGATCAGACATAAAACAGAGCACTTTAAACTTTGCAGTCTGTCTGAGCCATCTTCTATGTGTGTTTTATCACACTGCAGTATTTAATTTTTCTATTAAGATATTTATTTTGTAAATTTTACTCATGCATATTTTGACATAAAAAAGACTTGGAATACTCTCTACCTCAGATTTGTTTAATGTTTCTGCTGTTTGGCAAGTGTTTGTTGTGTTCTTAGAATAAAGAGTTGTTTAATTTACCAATTAACCGTCTGGTTTCTTCAACTTTCACTCAGGAGGAAACAATCTGCCTTTAAACTTGAAAGAAATAACGATTTGACATTTATCGTGGTGATGATCGATATCGACTGATATGAACATTTTTATCGTGATCATGTTTTTGGCCATATCGCCCGGCCCTACTTGCAACCAACAAAATTCAAGAGAAAAACAAATAATTATTAGGAAAAATAATTGAAATTAAAAAACCCTCCAGCACCCTGGTGGCTTCAGTGTGCACACCCTTTTACAGTGGGGGCTGTAGCTGTGTCCAGGGTTGATCAGTCAGTCACAATCCTGCCCAAAGGGAAGCAGCAGACACCTGCCATCAATGACAGCGGGTCTGATTAAGCCCAGATAAGAACCAGCTGTTCCTGTAGGATTTCCTTGAAACTGGCGTGGCTGCATCCTACTGGGAGAGCCATGGTGCACAAGGAGCTGACGAAACATCTAGGGGATCTTACTGTTGAAAGGTACTGATCAGGAGAGGGGTCTAAAAGAATATAAAGGCATTGGATGTGCCATGGAGCACCGTCATCAACAAGGGGGGACACAGGGACACTGCCAAGACCGGGACGACCCTCCATACCCGATGAAGGGACACGGGGAAAACTTGTCAGGGAGGCTACCAAGAGGCCGACAGCAACATTAAAGGAGCTGCAGGAATTCCTGGCAGGTACTGGTCACTGCTGGCATGGGACGACACTCTCCCGTACTCTGCACACGTCTGGGCTGTGGGGTAGGGTGGCAGGATGGAAGCCCTTTCTCACAAAAAACAACATCCAAGCCCCTCCACATTTTGCAAAAGAGATACATCCGATCACCCCAAACCATGTGGGAACGTTTCTTATGGTCTGATGAGACAAAGGTCGAACTTTCTGGCCTTGATTCTAAAAGATATGTTTGGCGCAAAGACAAGCCAGCTCATGAAGGGCCGGATACAGGATATCTCTTACCAGTTGGGCTGAACATTGTGCGGCCGACCAAACAGCTCTATCTTCCGTGTCCCTGGAGAAAGTCTCTCAATCATCCCATATATCTCATCTGGCTTGTGACTGGTAGAGCGAACCTGAGAGGAACACAGAGCTCAAATAGACAGGCTGAGTGGACAGAGAGACACACTGACTGACTGGACACTCCAGTACATTAACACTGCACTGAGAGAGAGGGGTTCATACAGACACACTGACTGACTGGACACTCCAGTACATTAACACTGCACTAGCTGAATATTTGATGTTACAGAACCTTAAACAGACAATACACACTAGCTGAATATTTGACCAAAATAAAAAATAACAAACAGAAACAGACCCTGACGAAGTACAGGCTCAGTGACCACAACCTGGCCATAGAAACTGGGCGACACAGGCAGACCTGGCTGTCCAGAGAGGACAGGCTGTGCTCCCACTGCCAGCGGGGAGAAATAGAGACAGAGGTGCACTTCCTACTGCACTGTGACAGATACTCTGGGATTAGAGAAACATTCTTCCCTAAATTCAGAAATCTAATCCCAGAGTTCCCACACCTGCCAGAATCACAACGGGTCCCAATCCTACTGGGAGAGGGAGGAGGGAACTCAGTTGAACTGGCAGCCCAGTATGTGATCTCCTGTCACAGCCTGAGGAACAGTGAGTCTGTCTCCCAATAATGCTCCAGCCGCCTACAGAATATGTCAATATTGTATAATATGTCTTTGTTGTAAATGTCTGTAATATGTCTGTAGATTTTATTTTACTTCTATTTTTGTTTTGTTTCATGTAAATATCATTACTTTCATTTGCTTTGGCAACACTGATTGTACCCATCGGTCATGCTAATAAAGCACCTTGAATTGAATTGAATTGAATTGAGGGGTTCATACAGACACACTGACTGACTGGACACTCCAGTACATTAACACTGCACTGAGAGAGAGGGGTTCAGACAGACACACTGACTGACTGGACACTCCAGTACATTAACACTGCACTGAGAGAGAGGGGTTCATACAGACACACTGACTGGACACTCCAGTACATTAACACTGCACTGAGAGAGAGGGGTTCATACAGACACACTGACTGGACACTCCAGTACGTTAACACTGCACTGAGAGAGAGGGGTTCATACAGACACACTGACTGACTGGACACTCCAGTACATTAACACTGCACTGAGAGAGAGGGGTTCATACAGACACACTGACTGACTGGACACTCCAGTACATTAACACTGCACTGAGAGAGAGGGGTTCATACAGACACACTGACTGGACACTCCAGTACGTTAACACTGCACTGAGAGAGAGGGGTTCATACAGACACACTGACTGACTGGACACTCCAGTACATTAACACTGCACTGAGAGAGAGGGGTTCATACAGACACACTGACTGACTGGACACTCCAGTACATCAACACTGCACTGAGAGAGAGGGGTTCATACAGACACACTGACTGACTGGACACTCCAGTACATTAACACTGCACTGAGAGAGAGGGGTTCATACAGACACACTGACTGACTGGACACTCCAGTACATTAACACTGCTTTGAAAGGGGGTGATAAGTGTGGTTATAAGGTTATGAGTGTGAACAGTCCTCATGACAATTGTCCAAGCCAGGTTTCAGAGAAGATGGAAGCAGCAGTGTCTCACCTCAGCCACGATGACGTCGCAGTCCAGGCCTCTGTTGAAGCCCTGAGGGTTGCCCTTCACTCCCACCTGTCGATCAACACCGGGCACGGTCAGCACCAGCGCGCCCACGCCACGCCGGCCGGCACCACAAGGACAGGCACCTGCCAAGAGTCGCGCCTCGCTCTGCACAGCACCTGTATCCCCCTGCTGCTCACTGACAGCCCACTGGGGCTCAGGGTGAGCCTGGCCTGTACCTGGGAGAGGTGTGAGTGGGGCCAGCAGGGGGCGCTCACCCTGCGGTCTGTGTGGGTCCTAATGCCCCAGGACAGTGACGGGGACACTAGACTGTAAACAAGGTGTCGTCCTTCAGATGAGACGTAAAACTGAGGTCCTGCCTCTCTGTGGTCAGTCAAGACCCCAGGGTGTCTCTCAGAAAGAGTAGGGGTGTGACCCCAGTGTCCTGGACAGACTCCCCCTGGTCTTTACCAGTCATGGCCTCCTGATCAGCCCCCTCTCTGAACTGGCCTCATCACTCTGCTCTCCTCCCCACTGAGAGCTGGAGTGTGTGAGCGGACTGGAGCCTCATCACACTGGGGGGGTGGAGGGGATCCCCAGTACTGGACAGCGCTGGGAGAGGAGGGTGCAGGATAGAGCTATAGAGGTGTTGGGAATAGATAATAACAACATCAGTCGTGCACTGTCCATATGTCCCCAGGGTGCTCTTGTAACACACCCCACATACCCCACACTCCCCTGGGGCCTCCTGGGCAGAGTGAGAGAGACAGGGCCTGACCTGGACAGAGTGTGAGTGAGTGAGTGAGAGAGTGAGAGAGTGAGAGAGAGGACCCAAGGAGGGTGCAGAATGCTCATTATGAGACAGACTAACCAGACAGTGCTCCTTGCCATGATTGAGCCAATGGCCAGTTCTCCCAGTCCGAATTATCCTCTGTAACTGGTTTGTTTTCACCCAGATAATTTCATCAACACGCTCATATCTAAGAAAGAGAGAGAGGGGTTCATACAGACACACTGACTGACTGGACACTCCAGTACATTAACACTGCACTGAGAGAGAGGGGTTCATACAGACACACTGACTGACTGGACACTCCAGTACATTAACACTGCACTGAGAGAGAGGGGTTCATACAGACACACTGACTGGACACTCCAGTACATTAACACTGCACTGAGAGAGAGGGGTTCATACAGACACACTGACTGGACACTCCACTACATTAACACTGCACTGAGAGAGAGGGGTTCATACAGACACACTGACTGACTGGACACTCCAGTACATTAACACTGCACTGAGAGAGAGGGGTTCATACAGACACACTGACTGACTGGACACTCCAGTACATTAACACTGCACTGAGAGAGAGGGGTTAATACAGACACACTGACTGACTGGACACTCCAGTACATTAACACTGCACTGAGAGAGAGGGGTTCATACAGACACACTGACTGGACACTCCAGTACATTAACACTGCACTGAGAGAGAGGGGTTCATACAGACACACTGACTGACTGGACACTACAGCACATTAACACTGCACTGAGAGAGGGGTTCATACACACACACTGACTGACTGGACACTCCAGTACATTAACACTGCACTGAGAGAGAGGGGTTCATACAGACACACTGACTGGACACTCCAGTACATTAACACAGCACTGAGAGAGAGGGGTTCATACAGACACACTGACTGGACACTCCAGTACATTAACACTGCACTGAGAGAGAGGGGTTCATACAGACACACTGACTGGACACTCCAGTACATTAACACTGCACTGAGAGAGAGGGGTTCATACAGACACACTGACTGACTGGATACTCCAGTACATTAACACTGCACTGAGAGAGAGGGGTTCATACAGACACACTGACTGACTGGATACTCCAGTACATTAACACTGCACTGAGAGAGAGGGGTTCATACAGACACACTGACTGACTGGACACTCCAGTACATTAACACTGCACTGAGAGAGAGGGGTTCATACAGACACTCACCCCCACAGACTGAGACACTCCCTGCCCAGCTCCATGGCCCTGTGGAGAGAGGGGAGGGCAGAGACACACAGGGAGAGGCTGTTAACTCACACACGCCCCCTACTGACGACAGCTGGCATCGCTGCCCTCTCGCGGGTCAGCTCTGAACACGGGTCACACTTCACCCACCCCTGACGCACAGGAACGCGATCGATTAGGAATTATTGATAGCTACTCGCTGCAGCAGGGCTGAGAAGAGACCTATGTGAAGATATGACTCATCAGGTATGGATTACCGATCAATTACCCAATAATGATTATTGATTAGTCATCAGTAATCAAAAAGGCCTCCTGGGGAAAGATGTTACTGGTCAGAGTAAACAGTCACAGAGACACAGGCTATTGATTACAGATGACTGATCACCTGCCAGTCAGCTGTCTACAGAATGGTGGTTTACTGATGAGACACAGGCTATTGGTTATAGATTACTGATCACCTGCCAGTGACCCAGAGGAAGAGGAAGCCATCGTCCTGCAGGATAGGGATGTTGAGCTTCCTCATTTCGTCGTCTGTTAGCGTTCCATACGGCAGCTCCATGTGGATATCCCAAGGCGGGTCGGCCATCACCACCGCAAACTTCCCCAGGATCGACACGTCCAGGTACCGGATATCACAGCAGATCCACTGGGATTGGAGACAACAACAAGACCTCTCATCATCATCATCATCATCATCACTGACACGTCCAGGTACCGGATATCACAGCAGATCCACTGGGATTGGAGACAACAACAAGACCTCTCATCATCATCATCATCATCATCACTGACACGTCCAGGTACCGGATATCACAGCAGATCCACTGGGATTGGAGACAACAACAAGACCTCATCATCATCATCATCACTGACACGTCCAGGTACCGGATATCACAGCAGATCCACTGGGATTGGAGACAACAACAAGACCTCATCATCATCATCATCATCATCACTGACACGTCCAGGTACCGGATATCACAGCAGATCCACTGGGATTGGAGACAACAACAAGACCTCATCATCATCATCATCATCACTGACACGTCCAGGTACCGGATATCACGGCAGATCCACTGGGATTGGAGACAACAACAAGACCTCTCATCATCACCACTGACACAGACAAGTACTGGATATCACAGCAGATCCACTGGGATTGGAGACAACAACAAGACCTCTCATCATCATCATCATCATCACCACTGACACAGACAGGTACTGGATATCACAGCAGATCCCCTGGGATTGGAGACAACAACAAGACCTCATCATCATCATCATCACCACTGACACAGACAGGTACTGGATATCACAGCAGATCCCCTGGGATTGGAGACAACAACAAGACCTCATCATCATCATCATCACCACTGACACAGACAGGTACTGGATATCACAGCAGATCCACTGGGATTGGAGCAACAACAAGACCTCATCATCATCATCATCACCACTGACACAGACAGGTACTGGATATCACAGCAGATCCACTGGGATTGGAGCAACAACAAGACCTCTCATCATCATCACTGACACAGACAGGTACTGGATATCACAGCAGATCCACTGGGATTGGAGCCAACAACAAGACCTCTCATCATCATCATCATCATCATCACTGACACGTCCAGGTACCGGATATCACAGCAGATCCACTGGGATTGGAGACAACAACAAGACCTCATCATCATCATCATCATCATCACTGACACGTCCAGGTACCGGATATCACAGCAAATCCACTGGGATTGGAGACAACAACAAGACCTCTCATCATCATCATCATCACCACTGACACAGACAGGTACTGGATATCACAGCAGATCCACTGGGATTGGAGCAACAACAAGACCTCATCATCATCATCACCACTGACACAGACAGGTACTGGATATCACAGCAAATCCACTGGGATTGGAGACAACAACAAGACCTCATCATCATCATTGACACAGACAGGTACTGGATATCACAGCAGATCCCCTGGGATTGGAGACAACAACAAGACCTCATCATCATCATCATCACTGACACAGACAGGTACTGGATATCACAGCAAATCCACTGGGATTGGAGACAACAACAAGACCTCTCATCATCATCATCATCACCACTGACACAGACAGGTACTGGATATCACAGCAGATCCACTGGGATTGGAGACAACAACAAGACCTCATCATCATCACCACTGACACAGACAAGTACTGGATATCACAGCAGATCCACTGGGATTGGAGACAACAACAAGACCTCTCATCATCATCATCATCATCACCACTGACACAGACAGGTACTGGATATCACAGCAGATCCACTGGGATTGGAGACAACAACAAGACCTCTCATCATCATCATCATCATCACCACTGACACAGACAAGTACTGGATATCACAGCAGATCCACTGGGATTGGAGACAACAACAAGACCTCTCATCATCATCATCATCATCATCATCATCACCACTGACACAGACAGGTACTGGATATCACAGCAGATCCACTGGGATTGGAGCAACAACAAGACCTCATCATCATCATCATCACCACTGACACAGACAGGTACTGGATATCACAGCAGATCCACTGGGATTGGAGACAACAACAAGACCTCTCATCATCATCATCATCATCACCACTGACACAGACAGGTACTGGATATCACAGCAAATCCACTGGGATTGGAGACAACAACAAGACCTCTCATCATCATCATCATCATCACCACTGACACAGACAGGTACTGGATATCACAGCAGATCCACTGGGATTGGAGACAACAACAAGACTTCATCATCATCACCACTGACACAGACAAGTACTGGATATCACAGCAGATCCACTGGGATTGGAGACAACAACAAGACCTCTCATCATCATCATCATCATCACCACTGACACAGACAGGTACTGGATATCACAGCAGATCCCCTGGGATTGGAGACAACAACAAGACCTCATCATCATCATCATCACCACTGACACAGACAGGTACTGGATATCACAGCAGATCCACTGGGATTGGAGCAACAACAAGACCTCTCATCATCATCACTGACACAGACAGGTACTGGATATCACAGCAGATCCACTGGGATTGGAGACAACAACAAGACCTCTCATCATCACCACTGACACAGACAGGTACTGGATATCACAGCAGATCCACTGGGATTGGAGACAACAACAAGACCTCATCATCATCATCACCACTGACACAGACAGGTACTGGATATCACAGCAGATCCACTGGGATTGGAGACAACAACAAGACCTCATCATCATCATCATCATCACCACTGACACAGACAGGGACTGCAGACTCCAGAAGAATGAGGAACAGAAAACTTCTGGCTGTTTCAGTGCTGATGATGCGGATTCACACTCAGTCGCGCGCGCGCACGCACGCACGCACATCGACTCCCTAACACTCAACACTTTCACCGGCACGAACATTTCCTTATTCACGCACACACACGTGAACACAACCGTGAAGACACACGCACACACTCACGCACGCGTGCACACACGCACGCACGCTCCGTCGCTCACCTGCGCGGGGAAGAGCTTCCCTGCCGTGTGGTCGGCATCGCCCGGGTGGAGCCCAAGCTCCGCGGCCACCCCCTGTGGCCCGCCTGTGCCCCCCTCGCCCTCGGGGGGGCTGTCGATCTCGTAGTGGACGTACTTGCAGGTGTCCATGTGGAAGCAGGTGTTGAGGAAGGAGCAGTCGCCCAGCGTCTCGTCCGTGTGCTTGTTGATGATGCGCCTGCAGGGCACAGGGCGTACGATCACACTGACAGCAGCAGGGCGAACACAGGAAACACCACCCTGTAGAGTCCAGAGTGTCTGTATGAACCCCTCTCTCTCAGTGCAGTGTTAATGTACTGGAGTGTCCAGTCAGTCAGTGTGTCTGTATGAACCCCTCTCTCTCAGTGCAGTGTTAATGTACTGGAGTGTCCAGTCAGTCAGTGTGTCTGTATGAACCCCTCTCTCTCAGTGCAGTGTTAATGTACTGGAGTGTCCAGTCAGTCAGTGTGTCTGTATGAACCCCTCTCTCTCAGTGCTGTGTTAATGTACTGGAGTGTCCAGTCAGTCAGTGTGTCTGTATGAACCCCTCTCTCTCAGTGCAGTGTTAATGTACTGGAGTGTCCAGTCAGTCAGTGTGTCTGTATGAACCCCTCTCTCTCAGTGCAGTGTTAATGTACTGGAGTGTCCAGTCAGTCAGTGTGTCTGTATGAACCCCTCTCTCTCAGTGCAGTGTTAATGTACTGGAGTGTCCAGTCAGTCAGTGTGTCTGTATTAACCCCTCTCTCTCAGTGCAGTGTTAATGTACTGGAGTGTCCAGTCAGTCAGTGTGTCTGTATGAACCCCTCTCTCAGTACCTGAAGTGCAGCTTGTTGCAGGGCTCAGTGCCGTCTCTTGCCCTCACACACTCCTCCTTGGTGCCGTGATCACAGAATTCCTGGACCTGTGCTCTTCCCCGAGAGCGGAACTTCTCCACGATGGACTGCTCTTTCGCTGAGCTGGTGTTCAGCAGCTCCAGGATCTCGCGACTCACCTGGATAGAGAGAGAAGTCGAGAGGGACAGTGCTCACAAAGCTCAGGATCTGTCAGCACACAAACTAAGACACAATCAATCACAATCAAGGCACAGTCAGCCAAAAAGACGGCCAGTCCCAACGAACCTCGCTCGCACAGAGAGACAGCCAGTCCCAACGAACCTCACCCTCACAGAGAGACGGCCAGTCCCAATCAACCGAGCCCCGAGAGACGGCCAGTCCCAATCAAACCGAGCCCCGAGAGACGGCCAGTCCCAATCAAACCGAGCCCCGAGAGACGGCCAGTCCCAATCAAACCGAGCCCCGAGAGACGGCCAGTCCCAATCAAACCGAGCCCCGAGAGACGGCCAGTCCCAATCAAACCGAGCCCCGAGAGACGGCCAGCCCCAATCAACCGAGCCCCGAGAGACGGCCAGTCCCAATCAACCGAGCCCCGAGAGACGGCCAGTCCCAATCAAACCGAGCCCCGAGAGACGGCCAGCCCCAATCAACCGAGCCCCGAGAGACGGCCAGCCCCAATCAAACCGGGCCCCAAGACACGGCCAGTCCCAATCAACTGCGCACAGACAGGCATCTACACACAGAACCACACGTGACAAGTGTGACACACAAACCAGACTCTCCGCACTCCCTCCCTGCCTCCCTCTGTACCTTCTTGTTCTGCTGCTCTTTGGTGGACTGCTGGCTCAGCAGGCTCTCTATCTCCATGTCCAGATGGGAAGCCTGGTTCTTGCTGGCCCGTCCCTTCTTCTCAGCCCCTCCCCCCCCCGAGGGCTTCCAATCACCCGAGCTCGTCAGCTGGCTGGAGGGCACTGCCACGGAGAGGGAGGAGGGAGCTGGGGGGGAGGGCGTGGCCTGCTCCAAGGGAGACGAACCGATCTTGTGGTGGGGGTGCTGCAGCTCCTCCCCCTTGCGTTTGACCCCGCCCCTCTGGACCAGGGACCCGCCCCCGATCATGGCCCACAGCTTGGGGTGGTCGACGGAGGTCACCAGCGTCGCAGACGAGACCGAGGACGTCGCTGAGGACAGTGAAGGCTGGCGGACTTCGATCAGTTCCTGGGCTGAAAACTTCAGCAGTAGACTCTGTATACTGGCATGGGAGACCGGAGCCTCAGGCTGAGAGAGAGACCAAAGTTAATATAGACTGACTGGACACTCCAGTACATTAACACTGGACTGAGAGAGGGGGGTTCATACAGACACACTGACTGACTGGACACTCCAGTACATTAACACTGCACTGAGAGAGAGGGGTTCATACAGACACACTGACTGGACACTCCAGTACATTAACACTGCACTGAGAGAGAGGGGTTCATACAGACACACTGACTGACTGGACACTCCAGTACATTAACACAGCACTGAGAGAGAGGGGTTCATACAGACACACTGACTGACTGGACACTCCAGTACATTAACACTGCACTGTTCATACAGACACAGTGGGACTGACACACAGAGACAGACTGACAGGGCTCACCGTGCTCAGTTGAGTTGTGATGGTCAGAGAGTCAGTGGGAAGAGACAGGCCGATCTCCGACAGGTATCCCAGGAGCCTCCTCTCCAGCTCGGGGTCGGGGATCGCCTCTGGGACGGCTGGCTCGGTCCGTGGGGGGTTCTGAAGGGCCGGTCCAGGACTGTCACTACGCACGCCCCCTCCCTCTCCGGTGCACACCTCTGAGAGGGGGAGAGCAGGCTTCGTAACGACACCGTGCAGGTGTTAGTGACAGGACAGTGACACGAGACTTCACAGGGACACGAGACTTCACAGGGACAGGGCACTGACACCAGACTTCACAGGGACAGACCAGGGACAGGACAGTGACACGAGACTTCACAGGGACAGGGCACTGACACCAGACTTCACAGGGGCAGGGCAGGGACAGGACAGTGACACGAGACTTCACAGGGACACGAGACTTCACAGGGACAGACTAGGGACAGGACAGTGACACGAGACTTCACAGGGACACGAGACTTCACAGGGACAGGACAGTGACACCAGACTTCACAGGGACACGAGACTTCACAGGGACAGGACACGGACACGAGACTTCACAGGGACAGGGCAGGGACAGGACACTGACACCAGACTTCACAGGGACACGAGACTTCACAGGGACAGGACACTGACACCAGACTTCACAGGGACAGACTAGGGACAGGACAGTGACACGAGACTTCACAGGGATAGGGCAGGGACAGGACAGTGACACGAGACTTCACAGGGACAGGACACTGACAGCAGACTTCACAGGGACAGCACAGTGACACGAGACTTCACAGGGGCAGACCAGGGACACGAGACTTCACAGGGGCAGACCAGGGACAGCACAGTGACTCTAGACTTTACAGGGACAGGACAGTGACTCTAGACTTTACAGGGACAGACCAGGGACAGCACAGTGACTCTAGACTTTACAGGGACAGGACAGTGACTCTAGACTTTACAGGGACAGACCAGGGACAGGACAGTGACACGAGACTTCACAGGGACAGGACAGTGACACGAAGCTTCACAGGGACAGTCCAGTCCAGTGTGTCTCTCTCTTACCCATCCCCAGTGGGCCAGTCCAGTCCAGTGTGTCTCTCTCTTACCCATCCCCAGTGGGCCAGTCCAGTCCAGTCCAGTGTGTCTCTCTCTTACCCATCCCCAGTGGGCCAGTCCAGTCCAGTCCAGTGTGTCTCTCTCTTACCCATCCCCAGTGGGTCAGTCCAGTGTGTCTCTCTCTTACCCATCCCCAGTGGGTCAGTCCAGTGTGTGTGCCTCTTACCGATGCCCAGCTGGGTGGTGTCCTTGCGGCGTCTCTGCAGCCGCTCCCGCAGCGAGTCCAGCTGTTTCTTGTGAGCCTGGATGTTGCTCCACGTGTCCGACATGTTCCCGTCCGATGCCGCTGAAAGCAGCCGGAGTCAGAGGTCCCGCCGCCGCCGGGGAGCGGAGATACTGCTGAAGGAACAAACACACCCAGCGCGACGAGCACGAAACCCCAGGCTCTCGGAAACCGGAGCTTTGGGCTCGTTCACGGATCAAGAAAATGAAAAACTACAGGTGGTGAGAGTAGGAAAAACCGCAAAAAGAACATGAGAGTAGAAACCCGCCACACAGCCCATTCACTCCCAGATCGGTTCTGTTTTTGAAAGAGACATGTTTCCGCTCTCTCCGATAGCACTTCCGGGGCGCGAGGGGGAAAGGGCATAGGGCTACGGAAGCCACCGGCCGCCATCTTAGTGAAGGAGCCAACGGTAACTGGCAGATTGGGAACAGGTAAAAGTTTACTCCCCGCTGAAAGAAAAAGAAAAGAAACACGACGTTTCGACCCCATGTGAAGAAGACTTCTCAGCGAAAACGTTGTTTCTTTTCTTCTTTTTTTTCTCTTTTGAGCAGGGAATAAACCTTTACCTGTTTCTTCACAGCCGACTCCACTCCCTACCTGAACATCTGGTATTTCAATTCAATGTATTTTTATATAGTGCCTTATACAACAACGTTGCCCCAGGGCGCTTAACAATGCCAGTGACCATTCGTGTTGTATGTACTGTACTGTAGTGTCCATGTTTATTATTCACTGTATGTTTGCAGTCCCACGACACGCAGGTGTCCAGGGGAATTAGAGAGCAGAGTTTATTGCCATACGTACTTGTACATTGCAATTCTGGTTTGCATCTCTCGGCGCATACGTCATACAGCACACGACACAGTATGACAGACGACGCCACACAATGAAGACAGTATTTGGACAGTTCCAAACATAATAAATAATAACGAGAGAACAATATGTAGGGCCAGCAGCCATATCACTCTGCAGCTCAAAACTGGCAGCCCCACTGGAGCTCAGCAGGCGTGAGCTTGGCCAGTACCTGGATGGGAGACTCCTGGGAAAGCTGAGGCTGCTGCTGGAAGAGGTGTGAGTGGGGCCAGCAGGGGGCGCTCACTCTGCGGTCTGTGTGGGTCCTAATGCCCCAGGACAGTGACGGGGACACTAGACTGTAAACAAGGCGCCGTCCTTCAGATGAGACGTGAAACTGAGGTCCTGCCTCTCTGTGGTCAGTAAAGACCCCAGGGTGTCTCTCAGAAAGAGTAGGGGTGTGACCCCAGTGTCCTGGACAGACTCCCCCTGGTCTTTACCAGTCATGGCCTCCTGATCACCCCCCTCTCTGAACTGGCCTCATCACTCTGCTCTCCTCCCCACTGAGAGCTGGAGTGTGTGAGCGGACTGGAGCATCATCCAGGTGGGGCTGCACACTGGGGGGGTGGTTGGGATCCCCATTACCTGTAAAGCGCTGTGAGTGGAGTGTCCAGAAAAGCGCTATATAAGTGTAAGCAATTATTACTAATTATATTATTAACAATAAATATGTAGTAGTGAAAAAAACACGGTTAAACGGTTAAACAAATGAACGGTTCCTATTTTGCTATATGGTTCTAACATGGTGGCTGGTCGTTTTTGAAAAATGCGCTTCAATGTGTTTTACTTTATTTGCGCTGCAACGCACGACCTAAAAGTCGCTCGCAAAGGCACCGGTGTGAAACTCGGCGGAGGGCCGGAGCTACAGCCGCGGCGGGTACGCCGCGCCGCTCCGCCTCCCCGGCGGCAGGGGGCGCTGTCGCTCGGGCGGCTGTTACTTTCCCCTCCGCTCCGCTGTCGCCCTCGGAGTCAAGATGGCGGACGGCGAGGCCGGGACGGGGGTGGGAGCGGCAGAGAGAGAAGAGCTGGGAACACTGAAGGTGAGTTAGCTCGCAGGGCGGCCCCCTGTCCGCCACACACTCCCGCGCTTGTTATCGTCCCTGCGGGGCTGTTTTCGTCTGAACCAGACTCAGTGCCAGTGTGCACAAGCCGGGAGCAGCAGTGCTGACCGGCTCCGTTACTATAACAACGCGCCCGCTCCGGCAGCTCGGGGCTCGACTCTTCCTGCTCTTCCTCATGGTTGTGTTGTGTCTGAGAGTTCAGTTTTCTGCTTTGGGTATCGCAGTATGTAGCGATAGCGTGATCGTTATTGTGCTGTTGTTGCATCCGCGAATATAAATTTACGAGCTAAACTCTCACACTCACCCTGAACTCACCAGCACACACACACACTGTCACACCTGACTGTACTGTAGACACTACTAGTGTCACTGCTGTCCCTCTCCTCTCACACTCACCCGCACACACACACTGTCACACCTGAGTGTACTGTAGACACTACTAGTGTCACTGCTGTCCCTCTCCTCTCACACTCACCCTGAACTCACCAGCACACACACACTGTCACACCTGACTGTACTGTAGACACTACTAGTGTCACTGCTGTCCCTCTCCTCTCACACTCACCCTGAACTCACCAGCACACACACACTGTCACACCTGACTGTACTGTAGACACTACTAGTGTCACTGCTGTCCCTCTCCTCTCACACTCACCCTGAACTCACCAGCACACACACACTGTCACACCTGAGTGTACTGTAGACACTACTAGTGTCACTGCTGTTCCTCTCCTCTCACACTCACCCTGAACTCACCAGCACACACACACACTGTCACACCTGACTGTACTGTAGACACTACTAGTGTCACTGCTGTCCCTCTCCTCTCACACTCACCCTGAACTCACCAGCACACACACTGTTACACCTGACTGTACTGTAGACACTACTAGTGTCACTGCTGTCCCTCTCCTCTCACACTCACCCTGAACTCACCAGCACACACACACTGTCACACCTGACTGTACTGTAGACACTGCTAGTGTCACTGCTGTCCCTCTCACACTCACCCTGGACTCACCAGCACACACACTGTCACACCTGACTGTACTGTAGACACTGCTAGTGTCACTGCTGTCCCTCTCCTCTCACACTCACCCTGAACTCACCAGCACACACACACACTGTCACACCTGACTGTACTGTAGACACTACTAGTGTCACTGCTGTCCCTCTCCTCTCACACTCACCCTGAACTCACCAGCACACACACAGTCACACCTGACTGTACTGTAGACACTACTAGTGTCACTGCTGTCTCTCTCCTCTCACACTCACCCTGAACTCACCAGCACACACACACTGTTACACCTGAGTGTACTGTAGACACTACTAGTGTCACTGCTGTCCCTCTCCTCTCACACTCACCCTGAACTCACCAGCACACACACACACTGTCACACCTGACTGTACTGTAGACACTACTAGTGTCACTGCTGTCCCTCTCCTCTCACACTCACCCTGAACTCACCAGCACACACACACTGTCACACCTGACTGTACTGTAGACACTACTAGTGTCACTGCTGTCCCTCTCCTCTCACACTCACCCTGAACTCACCAACTCACACACAGTCACACCTGACTGTACTGTAGACACTGCTAGTGTCACTGCTGTCCCTCTCACACTCACCCTGGACTCACCAGCACACACACTGTCACACCTGACTGTACTGTAGACACTGCTAGTGTCACTGCTGTCCCTCTCTCACACTCACCCTGAACTCTCCAGGATACACTGACTGAAGACTCACAATATTAGCATCAGTAGGAGCTACACACAGATGACTGTTTATTTATCTCATGCACAGGATGAGAGTGAAATTATGTTCACTTTTTCACTATAGATCACATCCTCTTTCTCTGTCTTCCTGGGGTAGGAACTGGTGGATGAGTTGTATCGTTTCCGGGACCACTATTTTGAGACGCATGGTGTGGAAGATGCTGGTAAGAAGCAGAGTGACGTTGCTCGGGAGATGGAGAGAACACTCAGCACCCTGCAGGAGAAGGAGGGTGAGCCTGTGTTAATGTACTGGAGTGTCCAGTCAGTGTGTCTGTATGAACCCCTCTCTCTCAGTGCAGTGTTAATGTACTGGAGTGTCCAGTCAGTCAGTGTGTCTGTATGAACCCCTCTCTCTCAGTGCAGTGTTAATGTACTGGAGTGTCCAGTCAGTGTGTCTGTATGAACCCCTCTCTCTCAGTGCAGTGTTAATGTACTGGAGTGTCCAGTCAGTGTGTCTGTATGAACCCCTCTCTCTCAGTGCAGTGTTAATGTACTGGAGTGTCCAGTCAGTCAGTGTGTCTGTATGAACCCCTCTCTCTCAGTGCAGTGTTAATGTACTGGAGTGTCCAGTCAGTCAGTGTGTCTGTATGAACCCCTCTCTCTCAGTGCAGTGTTACTGTGTGATTAATTCCTCTCTCCTCCTCAGGCTCGTACAGACACCGTGCTCAGTTCCTCCTGCTGAAGGGACGGACCCTCAGTGTGGTCCCGGATTTCAGCCCGGCGGCCGAGGAGCTGCTGTCCCGCGCGGTCAAGCTGGAGCCGGGGCTGGTGGAGGCCTGGAACTGCCTGGGGGAGCAGTACTGGCGCAAGGGGGAGCTGGCTGGAGCCAAGACCTGCTTCACTGGAGCCCTGCAGCATGTGAGCCCCGCTGTGTCCTCTCCCTTTCCCTCTCTCCCCCCGACCCGCTGTGTCTCCCGTCCCTCTCTCCCCCCGACCCGCTGTGTCTCCCGTCCCTCTCTCCCCCTGACCCGCTGTGTCTCCCGTCCCTCTCTCCCCCCGACCCGCTGTGTCTCCCGTCCCTCTCTCCCCCGACCCACTGTGTCTCCCGTCCCTCTCCCTTTCCCTCTCTCCCCCTGACCCCCTGTGCCCTCTCATGTCCCTTTCTTCCCTCGACCCCCTGACCCACTGTGTCTCCCGTCCCTCTCTCCCCATGACCCCCTGACCCACTGTGTCTCTTGTCCCTCTCCCTTTCCCTCTCTCCCCCTCTCATATCCCTCTCCTTCTCCCTCTTCGCTTGCTAACAGTTCCTACAACTTGCGACTTCCCTCCCTGTGCTGGGAGTCAGGGACAAAGGGAAGAGATACAGGGAGGGGGTGGAGTAAGGCAGAAGAGGGTGTGGTCAGGGCGATGGGGGCGGAGACAGTCCCTGGTGGAGAGATGCTGGGAAAGGGGAGGGGTTAACAGATGGGAGGGGATGGAATCAGTGTGGAAATTGGCAGTGTCATTCAGGAAAGGGGTGGGCTCAGTGGGGAGGGGGGCGGAGTCATTCAGGAAAGGGATGGGCTCAGTGGGGAGGGGGGCGGAGTCATTCAGGAAAGGGGTGGGCTCAGTGGAGAGGGGGCGGAGTCATTCAGGAAAGGGGTGGGCTCAGTGGGGAGGGGGCGGAGTCATTCAGGAAAGGGGTGGGCTCAGTGGAGAGGGGGGCGGAGTCATTCAGGAAAGGGGTGGGCTCAGTGGGGAGGGGGGTGGAGTCATTCAGGAAATGGGTGGGCTCAGTGGGGAGGGGGGCGGAGTCATTCGGGAAAGGGGTGGGCTCAGTGGGGAGGGGGGCGGAGTCATTCAGGAAAGGGGTGGGCTCAGTGGGGAGGGGGGCGGAGTCATTCAGGAAAGGGGTGGGCTCAGTGGGGAGGGGGGTGGAGTCATTCAGGAAAGGGGTGGGCTCAGTGGAGAGGGGGGTGGAGTCATTCAGGAAAGGGGTGGGCTCAGTGGGGAAGGGGGCGGATATGCTGATTAGGCGCACAGATTTAGAGAGGGGGTGGGGCCAGTGGGGAGGGAGGTGGGGTCAGTGCCGAGAGAGGGGGGTAATCTTGGGGAGAGGGGCGGGGCCAGTGGGGGGAGAGGTGGGGTCAGTGCCGAGATAGGGGGGTAATCTTGGGCAGAGGGGCGGGGCCAGTTGGGGGAGAGGTGGGGTCAGTGCCGAGAGACGGGGGTAATCTTGGGGAGAGGGGCGGGGCCAGTGGGGGGAGAGGTGGGGTCAGTGCTGAGAGAGGGGGGTAATCTTGGGGAGAGGGGCGGGGCCAGTGGGGAGAGAGGGGCGGGGCCAGTGGGGAGAGAGGGGGGTAATCTTGGGGAGAGGGGCGGGGCCAGTGGCGATCTCACGGCGGGTGTGTGTTTCAGAGTAAGAACAAGGTGTCCCTGAGGAGCCTGTCCATGGTGCTGCGCCAGCTGCCCGGCTCCGTGGAGGAGAGGGCCGCGCGCGTCCTGGAGAGCGTCAACACCGCCAAGCAGGCCGTGCAGCTGGACATCGCCGACGGCATGTCCTGGTGTGAGTGTCTGTGTGCTGGGGTGGGGGCGGGGGCCGGGGGGGACTCCTGAACTGTCGGTCGCCTCATCCCCAGAGCCGCGTGGCGAAATCCGCGCGCCGTGGAGGTTGTCGGGGCCAGGGCCGTCCTCCCGGGAGGCGCAGGGCGCGGCTGGGGGCGCCGGCGGGCGGTGGGACCTCCCCGCGGTGACGTGTGGTGTGCTGCTCTCCTCGCAGATATCCTGGGCAACGCCTACATCTCCCTCTTCTTCACCGCCGGGCAGAACCCCCAGATCTCCCAGCAGGCCCTGAGCGCCTACGCGCAGGCCGTGAGTGACCGCCGCCCACGCACAGCCGCCACAGGGGGCGCCATAGGGCGGGCACACGCACACACACACACACACACACACACACACACACACACACACACACACAGACGTTGACCAGCACTGTTCCTCAAGAGACCTGAAGGAGCTGACCTCTCACTCTCACACCCCCCCGACTGTCTGTCTCCGCTGTGTTGTGCAGGAGAAAGTGGACAGCACTGCCAGCTCGAACCCGGACCTGCACTTCAACAGAGCAACGGTACTATCTCAGTGCAGTGTTAATGTACTGGAGTGTCCAGTCAGTCAGTGTGTCTGTATGAACCCCTCTCTCTCAGTGCAGTGTTAATGTACTGGAGTGTCCAGTCAGTCAGTGTGTCTGTATGAACCCCTCTCTCTCAGTGCAGTGTTAATGTACTGGAGTGTCCAGTCAGTGTGTCTGTATGAACCCCTCTCTCTCAGTGCAGTGTTAATGTACTGGAGTGTCCAGTCAGTCAGTGTGTCTGTATGAACCCCTCTCTCTCAGTGCAGTGTTAATGTACTGGAGTGTCCAGTCAGTCAGTGTGTCTGTATTAACCCCTCTCTCTCAGTGCAGTGTTCATGTACTGGAGTGTCCAGTCAGTCAGTGTGTCTGTATGAACCCCTCTCTCTCAGTGCAGTGTTAATGTACTGGAGTGTCCAGTCAGTCAGTGTGTCTGTATGAACCCCTCTCTCTCAGTGCAGTGTTAATGTACTGGAGTGTCCAGTCAGTCAGTGTGTCTGTATGAACCCCTCTCTCTCAGTGCAGTGTTAATGTACTGGAGTGTCCAGTCAGTCAGTGTGTCTGTATGAACCCCTCTCTCTCAGTGCAGTGTTAATGTACTGGAGTGTCCAGTCAGTCAGTGTGTCTGTATGAACCCCTCTCTCTCAGTGCACTGTTAATGTACTGGAGTGTCCAGTCAGTCAGTGTGTCTGTATGAACCCCTCTCTCTCAGTGCAGTGTTAATGTACTGGAGTGTCCAGTCAGTCAGTGTGTCTGTATGAACCCCTCTCTCTCAGTGCAGTGTTAATGTACTGGAGTGTCCAGTCAGTGTGTCTGTATTAACCCCTCTCTCTCTCAGCTCTATCAGTATGAGGAGATGTTCGGTGCAGCTCTGGCTGGGTTCAGTCGGGCAGCAGCTCTGGACCCTAGTTGGCCAGAACCACCTCAACGAGAAAGACAGCTGTTGGACTACCTAGAGCGGCTCACCACTCTCACAAGTAACAAGGTATGCTGGGACAGTGGAGGACTGACAGCACAGGGCTGGCTGGGCAAATGGAGGGGCACTGCCCTGCACAGACGCACGCTCCTGTATGGAGCAGACTTGGGGCTGTGGAGCCCCAGACCAGTCAGTCCAGGGGTCCCCCGGTCCTGTGTAGGGGGGCAGGTTCAGAGTTCAGGGGGCAGGTTCAGGAGGCAGGGGGCTCGGGGGGGCCGGTTCAGGAGGCAGGATGCTCGGGGGGGGGCGGTTCAGGAGGCAGGGGGCTCGGGGGGGCGGTTCAGGAGGCAGAGGGCTCGGGAGGGCAGGTTCAGGAGGCGGGGGGTTCAGGGGGTCCTCCGGTGCTCGGCAGCGCTGGCTGACCCCTCTCTCTCTCAGGGGAAGGTGCGGGGGAGGCGCCTGAGGTCCATGCTGTCGTCCCTGAGCCTGGCGGCGCTGGGCCCATGCGTGGAGGCCCGGTTCTGCTCGCCCTCGGGCCGCGCCGGCAGCCTAGAGCCCCGTGACCTGGCCGGCCTGGCCGCTGGCCGCAACACCGGCGTGGCCGCGCTGGGGAAGGTGGTGTTCAGCCTGGCCTCCTCCGACCACATGGCCTTGTGAGTGACCAGCGCCGGACCGGTCCAGTCAGTCAGTGTGTCTGTATGAACCCCTCTCTCTCAGTGCAGTGTTAATGTACTGGAGTGTCCAGTCAGTGTGTCTGTATGAACCCCTCTCTCTCAGTGCAGTGTTAATGTACTGGAGTGTCCAGTCAGTCAGTGTGTCTGTATGAACCCCTCTCTCTCAGTGCAGTGTTAATGTACTGGAGTGTCCAGTCAGTCAGTGTGTCTGTATGAACCCCCCTCTCTCAGTGCAGTGTTAATGTACTGGAGTGTCCAGTCAGTCAGTGTGTCTGTATTAACCCCTCTCTCTCTGTGTCTGTCAGCACGTTTGGCCTGGTGGACAGTGAGGAGACCTGCTGGCCAGTGATGGTGTACAACAGTGCGGAGAGCTGGGGTGTGTTAATAGGAGACTCAGTGGCCATTCCTGAGCCCCAGGTCAAGCTGCACTCTCTCACCCACAAAGACCAGGTCAGTATCTATATACACCCCGCACACACCTGCATATGAGGTGCCGTTTAGGCCATTATTCCAACTTTACCTCTCATACACACACAAAATGCTCTCTCTCACACACAAATTGTTCTCACATACACACAAAATGCTCCAACACTCTCCATTTAACCTCTCACACACACACAAAACACTCTCACATTCACTAGTTTTACCTCTTGCATACACACAAAACACTCCTTCAGAATGTGAATGAGAGGTACAACTAGTGAACGTGAGAGCGTTTTGTGTGTGTGAGAGGTAAAACTAGTGAACGTGAGAGCGTTTTGTGTGTGAGGTAAAACTAGTGAACGTGAGAGCGTTTTGTGTGTGTGAGGTAAAACTAGTGAACGTGAGAGCGTTTTGTGTGTGTGAGAGGTAAAACTAGTGAACGTGAGAGTGTTTTGTGTGAGAGGTAAAACTAGTGAACATGAGAGCGTTTTGTGTGTGAGAGGTAAAACTAGTGAACGTGAGAGCGTTTTGTGTGTGTGAGAGGTAAAACTAGTGAACGTGAGAGCGTTTTGTGTGTGAGGTAAAACTAGTGAACGTGAGAGCGTTTTGTGTGTGTGAGGTAAAACTAGTGAACGTGAGAGCGTTTTGTGTGTGTGAGAGGTAAAACTAGTGAACGTGAGAGCGTTTTGTGTGTGTGAGAGGTAAAACTAGTGAACGTGAGAGCGTTTTGTGTGTGTGAGAGGTAAAACTAGTGAACGTGAGAGCGTTTTGTGTGTGTGAGGTAAAACTAGTGAACGTGAGAGCGTTTTGTGTGTGTGAGAGGTAAAATTAGTGAACGTGAGAGCGTTTTGTGTGTGAGAGGTAAAACTAGTGAATGTGAGAGTGTTTTGTGTGAGAGGTAAAACTAGTGAACGTGAGAGCGTTTTGTGTGTGTGAGGTAAAACTAGTGAACGTGAGAGCGTTTTGTGTGTGTGAGAGGTAAAACTAGTGAACGTGAGCCTTTTGTGTGTGTGAGGTAAAACTAGTGAACGTGAGAGCGTTTTGTGTGTGAGGTACAACTAGTGAATGTGAGCCTTTTGTGTGTATGTGAGAGGTACAACTAGTGAACGTGAGAGCGTTTTGTGTGTGAGGTACAACTAGTGAATGTGAGCCTTTTGTGTGTGTGAGGTAAAACTAGTGATACTAGTATACTACACTCTGTATACACACACAGCCTGCCACACACACTCCTCCTGTTGCTCCCTGGTCTGACTCCTCTCGTCTCCCTGTGTCTCCAGACTATAGAGTTCCGCAGTATCCGTGTGGATTCTCCACTGCTGCTCATCGTCAATGGGAAGAGGCAGGGAGCAGCCTGTCAGACCGCTGCCTCCGTCACCTACAGACCCCAGAGCGACTGAGGGCAGGGGGTACCGGGACAGGAGGAGGAGAGAGAGGGGGTACAGGGGCAGGAGGAGGAGAGAGAGGGGGTACAGGGACAGGAGGAGGAGAGAGAGGGGGTACAGGGGCAGGAGGAGGAGGAGAGAGAGTGGGGGTACTGGGACAGGAGGAGGAGAGAGAGGGGGTACAGGGGCAGGAGGAGGAGAGAGAGAGTGGGGGTACAGGGGCAGGAGGAGGAGAGAGAGGGGGTACAGGGACAGGAGGAGGAGAGAGAGGGGGTGCAGGGGCAGGAGGAGAGAGAGGGGGTACAGGGACAGGAGGAGGAGGAGAGAGAGGGGGTACAGGGACAGGAGGAGGAGAGAGAGGGGGTACAGGGACAGGAGGAGGAGAGAGAGGGGGTACAGGGGCAGGAGGAGGAGAGACAGGGGGTGCAGGGGCAGGAGGAGGAGAGAGAGAGGGGGTACAGGTACAGGAGGAGGAGAGAGAGTGGGGGTACCGGGGACAGGAGGAGGAGAGAAAGGGGGTATAGGGGCAGGAGGAGGTGAGGGGGTACAGGGGCAGGAGACGGAGAGTGGGGGTACAGGGGCAGGAGGAGGAGAGAGAGGGGGTACAGGGGCAGGAGGAGGAGAGAGAGGGGGTACAGGGGCAGGAGGAGGAGAGAAAGTGGGGGTACAGGGGCAGGAGGAGGAGAGAGAGGATACAGGGGCAGCAGCAGAAGAGGGGTACACCAGCCTGCTGTACTGCGACCTCTGTCCCCTGCAGACAGACAGAGGATGGGGGGAAAGGGGGACTGTTTCACAGAAGCACAAGATGGAGAAACTGGGGTGTGGCCGTGTGACCTCTACAGACAGCGATTTGTACATATATAAATATTGGTTTTTATTTCCTGGAGGGAGGGTCTGGGGTGCTATATATGTATATAAATGGAGTGCAATGTTTCAGTTTTTCCATTGTCTTTTTAAATATTAAAAAGACAAAAACTTCCAACAGCTGTTGTCTGTTAATGTTCTTTATGATGAGGGCCTGTGGCAGAAAGATATGACTCTTTACATCCACAACTGCTAATACTTGTAGGAACACTAGACAAGTTAACATTAATACTGATAATACAGACACACTGACTGGACACTCCAGTACATTAACACTGCACTGAGAGAGAGGGGTTCATACAGACACACTGACTGACTGGACACTCCAGTACATTAACACTGCACTGAGAGAGAGGGGTTCATACAGACACACTGACTGACTGGACACTCCAATACATTAACACTGCACTGAGAGAGAGGGGTTCATACAGACACACTGACTGACTGGACACTCCAGTACATTAACACTGCACTGAGAGAGAGGGGTTCATACAGACACACTGACTGACTGGACACTCCAGTACATTAACACTGCCTTGAGAGAGAGGGGTTCATACAGACACACTGACTGACTGGACACTCCAGTACATTAACACTGCACTGAGAGAGAGGGGTTCATACAGACACACTGACTGGACACTCCAGTACATTAACACTGCACTGAGAGAGAGGGGTTCATACAGACACACTGACTGACTGGACACTCCAATACATTAACACTGCACTGAGAGAGAGGGGTTCATACAGACACACTGACTGGACACTCCAGTACATTAACACTGCACTGAGAGAGAGGGGTTCATACAGACACACTGACTGACTGGACACTCCAGTACATTAACACTGCACTGAGAGAGAGGGGTTCATACAGACACACTGACTGACTGGACACTCCAGTACATTAACACTGCACTGAGAGAGAGGGGTTCATACAGACACACTGACTGGACACTCCAGTACATTAACACTGCACTGAGAGAGAGGGGTTCATACAGACACACTGACTGACTGGACACTCCAGTACATTAACACTGCACTGAGAGAGAGGGGTTCATACAGACACACTGACTGACTGGACACTCCAGTACATTAACACTGCACTGAGAGAGAGGGATTCATACAGACACACTGACTGACTGGACACTCCAGTACATTAACACTGCACTGAGAGAGAGGGGTTCATACAGACACACTGACTGGACACTACAGCACATTAACACTGCACTGAGAGAGAGGGGTTCATACAGACACACTGACAGACTGGACACTCCAGTACATTAACACTGCACTGAGAGAGAGGGGTTCATACAGACACACTGACAGACTGGACACTACAGCACATTAACACTGCACTGAGAGTTCTGATGTAACTTCTTTATTTTACTACAAGTCACAATAAACTGTAACAAGGTATAAAGGAACTGTTACCCTGCCCTGGAAAATGCTTCATACAGCTGGCAACCAGACGTGAACCAGGTCTGGTGACTGCCTGCACTGAACTGACATTCAATCAGTTCATTTTAACACACACTATCCTACAGACCTGACAATCAACTTTCAAACTCATAAGGCAACTTCAAGAACACTCTCCCTGTCCGAGGTGCATGTCCTTCACCAGCGTTATAACTAAGTGCTGTCAATGTTAATGACTGTGCTTACAAGGTTACTCAGTGTTGTGCGGTGTTACTGTGTTGTACAGTGTGACTATGTTTGTTACCAACAGTAACAGTATAATATATGTTAATGACTGTTGTTACAAGGTTACTCAGTGTTGTGCGGTGTTACTGTGTTGTACAGTGTGACTATGTGTTTGTGTTACTAACAGTACCAGTATAATATGTTAATGACTGTTGTTACAAGGTTATTCAGTGTTGTGCGGTGTTACTGTGTTGTACAGTGTGACTATGTTTGTTACCAACAGTAACAGTATAATATATGTTAATGACTGTTGTTACAAGGTTACTCAGTGTTGTGCAGTGTGACTGTGTTGTACAGTGTGACTATGTGTTTGTGTTACTAACAGTAACAGTATGATATACAATGTTAATGACTGTTGTTACAAGGTTACTCAGTGTTGTGCAGTTACTGTATTGTACAGTGCCATTCAGTGTTGTCATACTGTGTTGTAAGATGTAAATACCTTGTTTACAAGGTTACTCAGTGTTGTGCAGTGTGACTGTGTTACTAACAGTAACAGTATGATATACAATGTTAATGACTGTTGTTACCCAGTGGTTATTCAGTGTTGTGCAGTGTTAGTGTTGTGAAATGTTTTTCACTGTTGTGCAGTGCGATTGTTTTTAGTGTTACTCAGTGTTGTGCAATGTTACTGTGTTTTACAGTGTCATTCAGTTTCATCATGTTATACAATATGGTGTTGTACAATATTAATAATTGTTGTTTTCAATAGTTACTCAATGTTGTTGAATGTTATTGTGTTGAACAGAGCAGTTTTAGTAAGTAGTGTAATACAGTGTTGCTCAGTGTAGTAATATTCTGATACTCAGTGGTGTAATAGTGTTTCTCAGTGTAATAATACCGATACTCAGTACTGTAATAGTGTTACTCAGTGTAATAATACTCTGATCCTCAGTGGTGTAATACAGTATTGCTCAGTGTAATACTCTGATACTCAGTGGTGTGATGCAGGGTTGTTCAGTGTAATAATATTCTGATATTCAGCGGTATACAGTGTTACTCAGTAGTGTAATACAGTGTTGCTCAGTGTAGTAATACTGATATTCAGTAATGTAAAACAGTGTTGCTCAGTGTAATAATACTCCAATACTGAGTAGTGTACAGTGTTACTAGTGTAATACAGTGTTGCTCAGTGTAGTAATATTCTGATACTCAGTGGTGTAATAGTGTTTCTCAGTATAATAATACTCTGATACTCAGTAGTGTACAGTGTTGCTCAGTGTAATAATACTCTGATATTCAGTAGTGTAATACAGTGTTGCTCAGTGTAATAATACTCTGATACTCAGTAGTGTGTAAGTGTTGCTCAGTGTAATAATACTCTGATACTCAGTGGTGTAATACGGTGTGACTCAGTAGTGTAATACAGTGTTGCTCAGTGTAATAATACTCCGTTACTCAGTATTATAATAGTGTTGCTCAGTGTAGTAATACTCTGATACTCAGTGTAATAATACTCCAAAACTCAGTGGTGTAATACAGTGTTGCTCAGTGTAATAATACTCCGATACTCAGCGGTGTACAGTGTTGTTCAGTGTCATACTCTGATACACAGTACTGTAATACAGCGTTGCTCAGTGTAGTAATACTCTGATACTCAGTGGTGTAGAGTGTGACAGTGCTGTAATACAGTGTTGCTAGGTGTAGTAATACTCTGATACTCAGTGGTGTAGAGTGTGACAGTGCTGTAATAGTGTTGCTCAGTGTAGTATTACTCTGATACTCAATGGTGTAGAGTGTGACAGTGCTGTAATAGTGTTGCTCAGTGTAGTAATACTCTGATACTCAGTGGTGTAGAGTGACAGTGCTGTAATAGTGTTGCTCAGTGTAGTAATACTCTGATACTCAGTGGTGTAGAGTGTGACAGTGCTGTAATAGTGTTGCTCAGTGTAGTAATACTCTGATACTCAGTGGTGTAGAGTGTGACAGTGCTGTGATAGTGTTGCTCAGTGTAGTATTACTCTGATACTCAGTGGTGTAGAGTGTGACAGTGCTGTAATAGTGTTGCTCAGTGTAGTAATACTCTGATACTCAGTGGTGTAGAGTGTGACAGTGCTGTAATAGTGTTGCTCAGTGTAGTATTACTCTGATACTCAGTGGTGTAGAGTGTGACAGTGCTGTAATAGTGTTGCTCAGTGTAGTAATACTCTGATACTCAGTGGTGTAGAGTGTGACAGTGCTGTAATAGTGTTGCTCAGTGTAGTATTACTCTGATACTCAGTGGTGTAGAGTGTGACAGTGCTGTAATAGTGTTGCTCAGTGTAGTATTACTCTGATACTCAGTGGTGTAGAGTGTGACAGTGCTGTAATAGTGTTGCTCAGTGTAGTATTACTCTGATACTCAGTGGTGTAGAGTGTGACAGTGCTGTAATAGTGTTGCTCAGTGTAGTAATACTCTGATACTCAGTGGTGTAGAGTGTGACAGTGCTGTAATAGTGTTGCTCAGTGTAGTATTACTCTGATACTCAGTGCTTGCCGCAGAATCCCTGCCGACCTCCCCTGAAGGCCTCGGGCTCGTGCTGCGGGGAGCTGAACTGGAAGAAGGTCGTCTTGCCAGCGTCCGGCTCCAGGGACGCGAAGGCGGCCTGGCGCCCCCTGCTGTCGCCCTCTGGTCCTGCGCCCCCGGGCCGCACCGGGCTCTGCTGGGGCGTGAGGTACTGCCCTGGGCCTGGACAGAGAGGGGGCAAGAGAGCAGCAGAAAACACTGTTACCCGCTGCAGTGAAGAGCTTCCCAGTGCGGACAAGCAGGGAGTCACCGGCTGTGCAGATCAGAGGGGACGCAGACTGAGAGCATTCAAATCCCCCTGCAAGTGTGTCAGGATTTGTTTCTTATACCTGCTTGTCATTATCTCACATCAAAAGAGGGACCTGAAAATAACAGCTACATATTTTAAACAGGATTTTGCATGCAATCTTTAGGTTGATGACCCCTCTCTCTCAGTGCAGTGTTAATGTACTGGAGTGTCCAGTCAGTCAGTGTGTCTGTATGAACCCCTCTCTCTCAGTGCAGTGTTAATGTACTGGAGTGTCCAGTCAGTGTGTCTGTATGAACCCCTCTCTCTCAGCGCAGTGTTAATGTACTGGAGTGTCCAGTCAGTCAGTGTGTCTGTATGAACCCCTCTCTCTCAGTGCAGTGTTAATGTACTGGAGTGTCCAGTCAGTCAGTGTGTCTGTATGAACCCCTCTCTCTCAGTGCAGTGTTAATGTACTGGAGTGTCCAGTCAGTCAGTGTGTCTGTATGAACCCCTCTCTCTCAGTGCAGTGTTAATGTACTGGAGTGTCCAGTCAGTCAGTGTGTCTGTATGAACCCCTCTCTCTCAGTGCAGTGTTAATGTACTGGAGTGTCCAGTCAGTCAGTGTGTCTGTATGAACCCCTCTCTCTCAGTGCAGTGTTAATGTACTGGAGTGTCCAGTCAGTCAGTGTGTCTGTATGAACCCCTCTCTCTCAGAGCAGTGTTAATGTACTGGAGTGTCCAGTCAGTCAGTGTGTCTGTATGAACCCCTCTCTCTCAGTGCAGTGTTAATGTACTGGAGTGTCCAGTCAGTGTGTCTGTATGAACCCCTCTCTCTCAGTGCAGTGTTAATGTACTGGAGTGTCCAGTCAGTCAGTGTGTCTGTATGAACCCCTCTCTCTCAGTGCAGTGTTAATGTACTGGAGTGTCCAGTCAGTCAGGGTGTCTGTATGAACCCCTCTCTCTCAGTGCAGTGTTAATGTACTGGAGTGTCCAGTCAGTCAGTGTGTCTGTATGAACCCCTCTCTCTCAGTGCAGTGTTAATGTACTGGAGTGTCCAGTCAGTCAGTGTGTCTGTATGAACCCCTCTCTCTCAGTGCAGTGTTAATGTACTGGAGTGTCCAGTCAGTGTGTCTGTATGAACCCCTCTCTCTCAGTGCAGTGTTAATGTACTGGAGTGTCCAGTCAGTGTGTCTGTATGAACCCCTCTCTCTCAGTGCAGTGTTAATGTACTGGAGTGTCCAGTCAGTCAGTGTGTCTGTATGAACCCCTCTCTCTCAGTGCAGTGTTAATGTACTGGAGTGTCCAGTCAGTCAGTGTGTCTGTATGAACCCCTCTCTCTCAGTGCAGTGTTAATGTACTGGAGTGTCCAGTCAGTCAGTGTGTCTGTATGAACCCCTCTCTCTCAGTGCAGTGTTAATGTACTGGAGTGTCCAGTCAGTCAGTGTGTCTGTATGAACCCCTCTCTCTCAGTGCAGTGTTAATGTACTGGAGTGTCCAGTCAGTCAGTGTGTCTGTATGAACCCCTCTCTCTCAGTGCAGTGTTAATGTACTGGAGTGTCCAGTCAGTCAGTGTGTCTGTATTAACCCCTCTCTCTCAGTGCAGTGTTAATGTACTGGAGTGTCCAGTCAGTCAGTGTGTCTGTATGAACCCCTCTCTCTCAGTGCAGTGTTAATGTACTGGAGTGTCCAGTCAGTGTGTCTGTATGAACCCCTCTCTCTCAGTGCAGTGTTAATGTACTGGAGTGTCCAGTCAGTCAGTGTGTCTGTATGAACCCCTCTCTCTCAGTGCAGTGTTAATGTACTGGAGTGTCCAGTCAGTCAGGGTGTCTGTATGAACCCCTCTCTCTCAGTGCAGTGTTAATGTACTGGAGTGTCCAGTCAGTCAGGGTGTCTGTATGAACCCCTCTCTCTCAGTGCAGTGTTAATGTACTGGAGTGTCCAGTCAGTCAGGGTGTCTGTATGAACCCCTCTCTCTCAGTGCAGTGTTAATGTACTGGAGTGTCCAGTCAGTCAGTGTGTCTGTATGAACCCCTCTCTCTCAGTGCAGTGTTAATGTACTGGAGTGTCCAGTCAGTCAGTGTGTCTGTATGAACCCCTCTCTCTCAGTGCAGTGTTAATGTACTGGAGTGTCCAGTCAGTGTGTCTGTATGAACCCCTCTCTCTCAGTGCAGTGTTAATGTACTGGAGTGTCCAGTCAGTCAGTGTGTCTGTATGAACCCCTCTCTCTCAGTGCAGTGTTAATGTACTGGAGTGTCCAGTCAGTCAGGGTGTCTGTATGAACCCCTCTCTCTCAGTGCAGTGTTAATGTACTGGAGTGTCCAGTCAGTCAGTGTGTCTGTATGAACCCCTCTCTCTGTGCAGTGTTAATGTACTGGAGTGTCCAGTCAGTCAGTGTGTCTGTATGAACCCCTCTCTCTCAGTGCAGTGTTAATGTACTGGAGTGTCCAGTCAGTCAGTGTGTCTGTATGAACCCCTCTCTCTCAGTGCAGTGTTAATGTACTGGAGTGTCCAGTCAGTGTGTCTGTATGAACCCCTCTCTCTCAGTGCAGTGTTAATGTACTGGAGTGTCCAGTCAGTGTGTCTGTATGAACCCCTCTCTCTCAGTGCAGTGTTAATGTACTGGAGTGTCCAGTCAGTCAGTGTGTCTGTATGAACCCCTCTCTCTCAGTGCAGTGTTAATGTACTGGAGTGTCCAGTCAGTCAGTGTGTCTGTATGAACCCCTCTCTCTCAGTGCAGTGTTAATGTACTGGAGTGTCCAGTCAGTCAGTGTGTCTGTATGAACCCCTCTCTCTCAGTGCAGTGTTAATGTACTGGAGTGTCCAGTCAGTCAGTGTGTCTGTATGAACCCCTCTCTCTCAGTGCAGTGTTAATGTACTGGAGTGTCCAGTCAGTCAGTGTGTCTGTATTAACCCCTCTCTCTCAGTGCAGTGTTAATGTACTGGAGTGTCCAGTCAGTCAGTGTGTCTGTATGAACCCCTCTCTCTCAGTGCAGTGTTAATGTACTGCAGTGTCCAGTCAGTGTGTCTGTATGAACCCCTCTCTCTCAGTGCAGTGTTAATGTACTGGAGTGTCCAGTCAGTCAGTGTGTCTGTATGAACCCCTCTCTCTCAGTGCTGTGTTAATGTACTGGAGTGTCCAGTCAGTCAGTGTGTCTGTATGAACCCCTCTCTCTCAGTGCAGTGTTAATGTACTGGAGTGTCCAGTCAGTCAGTGTGTCTGTATGAACCCCTCTCTCTCAGTGCAGTGTTAATGTACTGGAGTGTCCAGTCAGTCAGTGTGTCTGTATGAACCCCTCTCTCTCAGTGCAGTGTTAATGTACTGCAGTGTCCAGTCAGTGTGTGCAGTGACCTGTACTGTAAGTGGCTCCATGGCTGCTGTCTCTCTCCCACACCACCATGTTCTTCAGCTTCAGGGAGTTGTAGAGGCCCTGCAGCTTCTGGTACTGCCTCTTCCTCTCCAGCAGCCGCTCGGACACCTCGCTGTACTTCCGCTTGTACTCCTCCAGCACCTGCGCCGGGACACAGCGTCCCCGCCGGGACCATTCAGGGTGAGACACAGAGCAGGAGACACACGGAGGAGGAGACACAGCAGGGCAGAGACAGGAGAGAGAGAGAGAGGAGGAGATACACCAATGGAGAGACAGGAGAGACAGAAAGGAATACTCACCAGCACAGAGACAGGAGACACAGAGAGGGAGACACACTAGGACAGAGACAGGTGACACAGAGAGGGACACACACTAGGACAGAGACAGGAGAGATAGAGGAGGAGATACTGTACACCAAGAGAGAGACAGAGCACAAAACAGACAGGAGACACAGAGGGGGAGACACCAGGACAGAGATGAATACAGAACCACAGGAACAAGCTGAACCTTCTTGAGAGACGACACCTCCTCCTTCACGGCACTGAGCTCCAGCTCCTGACTCTGGGTCTGCTGGGAGAACATCTTCTCCATCTGCTTCAGCCGACCCTCGGCCCGTGACAGAGAGTACTCTTGATACAGGCGCTCCTGGTGCACCTGGGACACAGAGACACACACTCACATCTGAGACAGACAGGACTCTTGATACAGGCGCTCCTGGTGCACCTGGGACACAGAGACACACACTCACATCTGAGACAGACAGGACTCTTGATACAGGTGCTCCTGGTGCACCTGGGACACACAGACACACACACGTCTGAGACAGACAGGACTCTTGATACAGGCGCTCCTGGTGCACCTGGGACACACACACACGTCTGAGACAGACAGGACTCTTGATACAGGCGCTCCTGGTGCACCTGGGACACAGAGACACACACTCACATCTGAGACAGACAGGACTCTTGATACAGGTGCTCCTGGTGCACCTGGGACACACAGACACACACACGTCTGAGACAGACAGGACTCTTGATACAGGCGCTCCTGGTGCACCTGGGACACACAGACACACACACGTCTGAGACAGACAGGACTCCTGATACAGGCGCTCCTGGTGCACCTGGGACACACACACACACAAGTCTGAGACAGACAGGACTCCTGATACAGGCGCTCCTGGTGCACCTGGGACACACAGAGACACACACACACGTCTGAGACAGACAGGACTCTGATACAGGTGCTCCTGGTGCACCTGGGACACACAGAGACACACACAGACGTCTGAGACAGACAGGAATCCTGATACAGGCGCTCCTGGTGCACCTGGGACACACAGAGACACACACTCACATCTGAGACAGACAGGACTCCTGATACAGGCGCTCCTGGTGCACCTGGGACACACACACACATCTCTGAGACAGACAGGACTCTGATACAGGCGCTCCTGGTGCACCTGGGATACACAGACACACACACGTCTGAGACAGACAGGACTCCTGATACAGGCGCTCCTGGTGCACCTGGGACACACAGACACACACACGTCTGAGACAGACAGGACTCCTGATACAGGCGCTCCTGGTGCACCTGGGACACACACACACACAAGTCTGAGACAGACAGGACTCCTGATACAGGCGCTCCTGGTGCACCTGGGACACACAGAGACACACACACACGTCTGAGACAGACAGGACTCTGATACAGGTGCTCCTGGTGCACCTGGGACACACAGAGACACACACAGACGTCTGAGACAGACAGGAATCCTGATACAGGCGCTCCTGGTGCACCTGGGACACACAGAGACACACACTCACATCTGAGACAGACAGGACTCCTGATACAGGCGCTCCTGGTGCACCTGGGACACACACACACATCTCTGAGACAGACAGGACTCTGATACAGGCGCTCCTGGTGCACCTGGGATACACAGACACACACACGTCTGAGACAGACAGGACTCCTGATACAGGCGCTCCTGGTGCACCTGGGACACACACACACATCTCTGAGACAGACAGGACTCTGATACAGGCGCTCCTGGTGCACCTGGGACACACACACACACACAAGTCTGAGACAGACAGGACTCTGATACAGGGACACACAGACACACACACGTCTGAGACAGACAGGACTCCTGATACAGGCGCTCCTGGTGCACCTGGGACACACACACACACACACACACACACACACACACACACACACAGACACACAGACACACACACGTCTGAGACAGACAGGAATCCTGATACAGGCGCTCCTGGTGCACCTGGGACACACACACACGTCTGAGACAGACAGGAATCCTGATACAGGCGCTCCTGGTGCACCTGGGACACACAGACACACACACGTCTGAAACAGACAGGACGGACGCAGACAGCACCACAGAGAGCCGACGGTGCTCCGAACGCCCTTCTCGGTCGGTAGCACCGCACCTGGTAAGTCCAGAAGGTGAGGGCCCGGGAGCAGATGTCCAGCACGGTCTCGGGCCGCAGCCCGGCCAGCACCATGGCCTTGTACTCCTCGGAGGGGCTGAGCTCGGTGCGGATGATGTCGTACTTGCCGGACAGGGTGCTGGAGCAGGCGGGGCACACGGCGGGGGAGCGGCCGAACTCCCCGGAGCCGTGCTGGTCACAGAACACGTGGGAGCAGGCGGTCACCCAGGCGAAGCCGCTGAGCTTCCCTCGGCACTTGGGGAAGTTACACAGCAGGGCGTCCTCGCACAGGGACATGGCCACACTGCACTGGGGGGGGGGGGGCAGAAGAGAGGAATAAAGTGTTGGCGACACCTGTGGAACAGCGACCAAAACTCCTGCCACCACACAACACAGCCCTGCTGAGCCAAGAGCTGAGCCCACAACAGAGCCCCCTGAGCCAGCTGGTCCTGAGGCTCACTGACCTGAGCCACACCGACACCAGCCAGCCTCAGGACAGCACTGCTAGAATCAAGCACAGCACAGATCACACAGCCATATCTCACACACTGGGACACACACACAACACTACCTCACCCACTGGGACACACACAGAGAGAGAAGCCCCTTGAGCCAGCTGGTCCTGAGGCTCACTGACCTGAGCCACACCGACACCAGCCAGCCTCAGGACAGCACTGCTAGAATCAAGCACAGCACAGATCACACAGCCATATCTCACACACTGGGACACACACACAACACTACCTCACACACTGGGACACACACAGAGAGAGGAGCCTCCTGAGCCAGCTGGTCCTGAGGCTCACTGACCTGAGCCACACCAATCAAGCACAGCACAGATCACACATCACACAGCCACATCTCACACACTGGGACCTCCTATCTCCTATCACAGCCTGAGGAACAGACAGTGAGCCTGTCTCTCAATAATAATAATACAGTGTGATCTCCTGTCCCAGCCTGAGGAACAGACAGTGAGCCTGTCTCTCAATAATAATAATACAGTGTGTGATCTCCTGTCACAGCCTGAGGAACAGACAGTGAGCCTGTCTCTCAATAATAATAATACAGTGTGTGATCTCCTGTCACAGCCTGAGGAACAGACAGTGAGCCTGTCTCTCAATAATAATAATACAGTGTGTGATCTCCTGTCACAGCCTGAGGAACAGACAGTGAGCCTGTCTCTCAATTATGCTCCATGTGTCTGCATGTGTAGGTATTATGTCTTGTCTGTAATGTAAATGTCTATATATCTATGTTAATTGTATATGCTTTGGCAACAGTGATTTATTCATTGGTCACATCAAAAAAGCTTTTTGAATTGATATTTGATTTGAGAGTACACTCCAGTACATTAACACTGCACTGAGAGAGAGGGGTTCATACAGACACACTGACTGGACACTCCAGTACATTAACACTGCACTGAGAGAGAGGTTAATACAGACACACTGACTGACTGGACACTCCAGTACATTAACACTGCACTGAGAGAGAGGGGTTCATACAGACACACTGACTGACTGGACACTCCAGTACATTAACACTGCACTGAGAGAGAGGGGTTCATACAGACACACTGACTGACTGGACACTCCAGTACATTAACACTGCACTGAGAGAGAGGGGTTCATACAGACACACTGACTGGACACTCCAGTACATTAACACTGCACTGAGAGAGAGGGGTTCATACAGACACACTGACTGGACACTCCAGTACATTAACACTGCACTGAGAGAGAGGGGTTCATACAGACACACTGACTGACTGGACACTCCAGTACATTAACACTGCACTGAGAGAGAGGGGTTCATACAGACACACTGACTGGACACTCCAGTACATTAACACTGCACTGAGAGAGAGGGGTTCATACAGACACACTGACTGGACACTCCAGTACATTAACACTGCACTGAGAGAGAGCGATCTGACTTCCCCTGTAATATATCTTGTCGCTCTGCTGCGTGCAGACCGTGGCGAGTGAGAGCAGGACGGGGGAAGAGCAGCGCAGGAGAGTCAGCACTGCGGATCGAGAGACTCGCAGACCGCGGCCAGTCAGAGGGCGCCGGGCGGACTGACGGACTGACGGACACACGGACACGCAGCGCCGCCGCAGAGCGACGGGAGAGAACCAGCCCCGCCGACACGGGCCGCGTCCCTTTCCCGCCGCCATTACAGCCACGGAGAAAACACCTTCCCTCTCCACCCCCCCGCACGGACCCGTGGAGCCGCCGGCAGACACGGGCGCCGGAGCCCCCGCGAGCGCGTGTGCCGGACCCGGGGCGGCCAGGCCCGGCTCGGCTCGGAGGGGAGGACGAGGACGAGGACCGGACGAGGCCGGAGCTGTGCGGGTGAGCGCCGAGCATGTCCGCCGCATTTCCGGCCCGCAGGGGCGCCCAGGCGCGCGCAACAGGTGCCGCCGCGCGCCCGCCAACTTCCGCACCGGGGCTGAGCCGAGTCCGCGCGCCGCCATGAGTCCAGTTACTGCTGATCTTCACCCAGTCCGGCTCCCCTCACTACACACCACCAGTGTCATCGCACATCCAGGCGAATCCGAACTAGAAAACCAGGCAGATCGCTTGTCTCTCAATAATCATACAGTGTGTGATCTCCCGTCACAGCCTGAGGAACAGTGAGCCTGTCTCTCAATAATAATAACACAGTGTGTGATCTCCTGTCCCAGCCTGAGGAACAGACAGTGAGCCTGTCTCCCAATAATAATAATACAGTGTGTGATCTCCTGTCACAGCCTGAGGAACAGACAGTGAGCCTGTCTCCCAATAATAATAATACAGTGTGTGATCTCCTGTCACAGCCTGAGGAACAGACAGTGAGCCTGTCTCTCAATAATAATAATACAGTGTGTGATCTCCTGTCACAGCCTGAGGAACAGACAGTGAGCTTGTCTCTCAATAATAATAATACAGTGTGTGATCTCCTGTCACAGCCTGAGGAACAGACAGTGAGCCTGTCTCTCAATAATAATAATACAGTGTGTGATCTCCTGTCACAGCCTGAGGAACAGACAGTGAGCCTGTCTCTCAATAATAATAATACAGTGTGTGATCTCCTGTCACAGCCTGAGGAACAGTGAGCTTGTCTCTCAATAATAATAATACAGTGTGTGATCTCCTGTCACAGCCTGAGGAACAGACAGTGAGCCTGTCTCTCAATAATAATAATACAGTGTGTGATCTCCTGTCACAGCCTGAGGAACAGACAGTGAGCCTGTCTCTCAATAATAATAATACAGTGTGTGATCTCCTGTCACAGCCTGAGGAACAGTGAGCCTGTCTCTCAATAATAATAATACAGTGTGTGATCTCCTGTCACAGCCTGAGGAACAGACAGTGAGCCTGTCTCTCAATAATAATAATACAGTGTGTGATCTCCTGTCACAGCCTGAGGAACAGACAGTGAGCCTGTCTCTCAATAATAATAATACAGTGTGTGATCTCCTGTCCCAGCCTGAGGAACAGACAGTGAGCCTGTCTCTCAATAATAATAATACAGTGTGTGATCTCCCGTCACAGCCTGAGGAACGGACAGTGAGCCTGTCTCTCAATAATAATAATACAGTGTGTGATCTCCTGTCACAGCCTGAGGAACAGACAGTGAGCCTGTCTCTCAATAATAATAATACAGTGTGTGATCTCCTGTCACAGCCTGAGGAACAGTGAGCCTGTCTCTCAATAATAATAATACAGTGTGTGATCTCCTGTCACAGCCTGAGGAACACACAGTGAGCCTATCTCTCTATAATAATAATACAGTGTGTGATCTCCTGTCACAGCCTGAGGAACAGACAGAGAGCCTGTCTCTCAATAATAATAATACAGTGTGTGATCTCCTGTCACAGCCTGAGGAACAGTGAGCCTGTCTCTCAATAATAATAATACAGTGTGTGATCTCCTGTCACAGCCTGAGGAACAATGAGCCTATCTCTCAAAAATAATTATACAGTGTGTGATCTCCTGTCCCAGCCTGAGGGACAGTGAGCCTATCTCTCAATAATAATAATACAGTGTGTGATCTCCTGTCACAGCCTGAGGAACAGTGAGCCTGTCTCACAATAATAATACAGTGTGTGATCTCCTGTCACACCCTGAGGAACAGTGAGCCTGTCTGTCAATAATAATAATACAGTGTGTGATCTCCTATCCCAGCCTAAGGGACAGTGAGCCTGTCTCTCAATAATAATAATACAGTGTGTGATCTCCTGTCACAGCCTGAGGAACAGACAGTGAGCCTGTCTCTCAATAATAATAATACAGTGTGTGATCTCCTGTCACAGCCTGAGGAACAGACAGTGAGCCTGTCTCTCATTAATAATAATACAGTGTGTGATCTCCTGTCCCAGCCTGAGGAACAGTGAGCCTGTCTCTCAATAATAATAATACAGTGTGTGATCTCCTGTCACAGCCTGAGGGACAGTGAGCCTGTCTCTCAATAATAATAATACAGTGTGTGATCTCCTGTCACAGCCTGAGGAACAGACAGTGAGCCTGTCTCTCAATAATAATAATACAGTGTGTGATCTCCTGTCACAGCCTGAGGAACAGACAGTGAGCCTGTCTCTCAATAATAATAATACAGTGTGTGATCTCCTGTCCCAGCCTGAGGAACAGACAGTGAGCCTGTCTCTCAATAATAATAATACAGTGTGTGATCTCCTGTCACAGCCTGAGGAACAGACAGTGAGCCTGTCCCTCAATAATAATAATACAGTGTGTGATCTCCTGTCACAGCCTGAGGAACAGACAGTGAGCCTGTCTCTCAATAATAATAATACAGTGTGTGATCTCCTGTCTCTTAATAATAATAATAATAATATCTTTATCTTCACACTGAATCTCTAGGTTGGGATCACTGTTGAAATATAGAAGACTAGCCAGAGGGGGGTTGGTTTCGATTTTTTTTTAAAATACGATTTGTTTTCTAACGGCTCCATCGTGAGAGACCCCACCCCACGCACCCGGGTGAAATCCACGGGAAGTGTCTGTCAGCATTTTGCCGCCTCGCCCCCACACATCGATGTGGAGCTGAATAAAATCTTATTTCTGAACAGTAACGCCACGGGTCATTGAGGAGAGGGGAGAGGACACGGGCGGAGGGCCGCGTGTGGCTGAGGCAGAAGTGCAGGAAGTGGACACGAGTGGGACCCTGAAAGTTCGCGGGTGGGAGCAGTGACGTCCTGAGTGAGTAGAGTATTTCAGTGTTCACTGATCACATAATTCACATCCCTGGCGCCCCGTCTGTGACCCAGTGGTACCTGAAGCGTCGCGGGTGGGGGGCTGTGACGTCCTGAGTGGGTACGGTATTGACTGAAGGCGTTACTCGCGCCGCGCGGGAGGCGGGACAGGCCGAGTCCCGCCCGAGGCGCGGACAGGCGTGGGGAAACTCGCTTTCACCCCCGCGAGTCCGCGCAGCGATCTGTCGTGGGCTGCCGTGGGAGGAGGAAGAGGAGGGAGGGGGGGACGCCTCACCGACGGGCCACCCACTCACACACTCACCCTCTGTTGGGGGGTCGGGGACGAGCCGCGGAGAAGGAGCTGCAGCGCCACTGACGAGCGTCCGAACCGCCGAACCGCCGAACCGGGCCGGAACCCAGACCCTCAGCCTCGGAGCGACAGCCGCCGGCGTCACGTGATGCGCTGGCGGGAAGTTTGTGGCTGCCGGCCTCGCGACTCGTTTCTACCCGCTGGGCGGGGCGTTTGGTCACTTCCGGGGCGGGGTTTTAGGGTCTCTCACCGCTGATTGGAGGAGGACATGGAGAAAATATTTTCACTGTTGTACTTTATTACAGATCAGGTCAACAAGTCCAAGACAGAGAGAGGGGTTAATAAACACACTGACTGGACACTCCAGTACATTAACACTGCACTGAGAGAGAGGGGTTCATACAGACACACTGACTGGACACTCCAGTACATTAACACTGCACTGAGAGAGAGGGGTTCATACAGACACACTGACTGGACACTCCAGTACATTAACACTGCACTGAGAGAGAGGGGTTCATACAGACACACTGACTGGACACTCCAGTACATTAACACTGCACTGAGAGAGAGGGGTTCATACAGACACACTGACTGACTGGACACTCCAGTACATTAACACTGCACTGAGAGAGAGGGGTTCATACAGACACACTGACTGGACACTCCAGTACATTAACACTGCACTGAGAGAGAGGGGTTCATACAGACACACTGACTGGACACTCCAGTACATTAACACTGCACTGAGAGAGAGGGGTTCATACAGACACACTGACTGGACACTCCAGTACATTAACACTGCACTGAGATAGAGGGGTTCATACAGACACACTGACTGACTGGACACTCCAGTACATTAACACTGCACTGAGAGAGAGGGGTTCATACAGACACACTGACTGACTGGACACTCCAGTACATTAACACTGCACTGAGAGAGAGGGGTTAATACAGACACACTGACTGGACACTCCAGTACATGAACACTGCACTGAGAGAGAGGGGTTCATACAGACACACTGACTGACTGGACACTCCAGTACATTAACACTGCACTGAGAGAGAGGGGTTCATACAGACACACTGACTGACTGGACACTCCAGTACATTAACACTGCACTGAGAGAGAGGGGTTCATACAGACACACTGACTGGACACTCCAGTACATTAACACTGCACTGAGAGAGAGGGGTTCATACAGACACACTGACTGGACACTCCAGTACATTAACACTGCACTGAGAGAGAGGGGTTCATACAGACACACTGACTGACTGGACACTCCAGTACATTAACACTGCACTGAGAGAGAGGGGTTCATACAGACACCCTGACTGACTGGACACTCCAGTACATTAACACTGCACTGAGAGAGAGGGGTTCATACAGACACACTGACTGACTGGACACTCCAGTACATTAACACTGCACTGAGAGAGAGGGGTTCATACAGACACACTGACTGGACACTCCAGTCCACTACAGTCGTGCATGCAGAAGTCATAATCACACGGTTTCTTCATTTTTAATGAATCGCAGTCTTCCGTCACTCAAAGCCACTGGTGGTTGCGTTTCGCGAAATAGGCGCCCCCCGCGCGCACCTGCTTCATAAAAGAAGCTTTTTTTTGTCCTGAGGATTGGTGGGTGGTGAGGGAGGGGGGGGGACGCGAGTTGAAAGGAAGCCTTTGTGCGCCGAGGCAGTGAATCAGAGTGAGCGGCGATGCTCACCCGACTGTGCCCTGAGCGCCTTTGTGCGTCTCCTCCGCCATTCAGCGCCTTTTAAACAGAGCTCGAGCTGCGGAGCGCCTCGCGGGAGCCCAGCGGAAGGAGGGGCGTGGTTAGCGGGCTGTCAGTCATGGTCCGTCTGCAAATGGGAGCCGTGTTCGTGGGCGTGTGGCCCCGCCCCCGAATGGCCTCTTCTATGACACGCTCTCGGTGATCAGAGAGGTGCGCGGTCGCGGGTGACTTGTACAGTACGTGCGTGTCTTTAGAAAGCCGAGGGGTCTCTAAGCCGAGCATTATGAAACACATGAGACAGTTCATAATAATTGTACAGGTCTGCCTGTGTCCAGTTTCTGTGTCCAGGCTGTGGTCACTGAGCCTGTCCTCTCTGGACAGCCAGGTCTGCCTGTGTCCAGTGTCTGTGTCCAGGCTGTGGTCACTGAGCCTGTCCTCTCTGGACAGCCAGGTCTGTCTGTGTTACCCAGTGTCTGTGTCCAGGCTGTGGTCACTGAGCCTGTCCTCTCTGGACAGCCAGGTCTGTCTGTGTCCAGGCTGTGGTCACTGAGCCTGTCCTCTCTGGACAGCAAGGTCTGTCTGTGTTACCCAGTGTCTGTGTCCAGGCTGTGGTCACTGAGCCTGTCCTCTCTGGACAGCCAGGTCTGCCTGTGTCCAGTGTCTGTGTCCAGGCTGTGGTCACTGAGCCTGTCCTCTCTGGACAGTCAGGTCTGTCTGTGTCCAGTGTCTGTGTCCAGGCTGTGGTCACTGAGCCTGTCCTCTCTGGACAGCCAGGTCTGTCTGTGTTACCCAGTGTCTGTGTTCAGGCTGTGGTCACTGAGCCTGTCCTCTCTGGACAGTCAGGTCTCTCTGTGTCCAGTGTCTGTGTCCAGGCTGTGGTCACTGAGCCTGTCCTCTCTGGACAGCCAGGTCTGTCTGTGTTACCCAGTCACTGTGTCCAGGCTGTGGTCACTGAGCCTGTCCTCTCTGGACAGCCAGGTCTGCCTGTGTCCAGTGTCTGTGTCCAGGCTGTGGTCACTGAGCCTGTCCTCTCTGGACAGCCAGGTCTGTCTGTGTTACCCAGTGTCTGTGTCCAGGCTGTGGTCACTGAGCCTGTCCTCTCTGGACAGCCAGGTCTGTCTGTGTCCAGTGTCTGTGTCCAGGCTGTGGTCACTGAGCCTGTCCTCTCTAGACAGCCAGGTCTGTCTGTGTTACCTAGTGTCTGTGTCCAGACTGTGGTCACTGAGCCTGTCCTCTCTGGACAGCCAGGTCTGCCTGTGTCCAGTGTCTGTGTCCAGGCTGTGGTCACTGAGCCTGTCCTCTCTGGACAGCCAGGTCTGCCTGTGTCCAGTGTCTGTGTCCAGGCTGTGGTCACTGAGCCTGTCCTCTCTGGGCAGCCAGGTCTGCCTGTGTCCAGTGTCTGTGTCCAGACTGTGGTCACTGAGCCTGTCCTCTCTGGACAGCCAGGTCTGTCTGTGTCCAGTGTCTGTGTCCAGGCTGTGGACACTGAGCCTGTCCTCTCTATCTCTATCTGTCACATGCCACATTCACTATTTTATTTTTTTTTTCAATCTGTTAAACTCGGCAAAAAATATTAATCACACATTAAAATGTGCAGAAATACAGTGTGTCATGTTCAAGTTTGTACATAGCAGAGGTTGTGTTCACTAGTGCACAGTGAGAGACTGTGAATAGAAATAGATGAATGAGTATAAATACAGTCTGCAGTGCACAGTGACAGTGTGAATATAAATAGATGAATGAGTATAAATACAGTCTGCAGTGCACAGTGACAGTGTGAATATAAATAGATGAATGAGTATAAATACAGTCTGCAGTGCACAGTGAGAGACAGTGTGAATATAAATAGATGAATGAGTATAAATACAGTCTGCAGTGCACAGTGAGAGACTGTGAATATAAATAGATGAATGAGTATAAATACAGTCTGCAGTGCACAGTGAGAGACTGTGAATATAAATAGATGAATGAGTATAAATACAGTCTGCAGTGCACAGTGACAGTGTGAATATAAATAGATGAATGAGTATAAATACAGTCTGCAGTGCACAGTGACAGTGTGAATATAAATAGATGAATGAGTATAAATACAGTCTGCAGTGCACAGTGAGAGACTGTGAATATAAATAGATGAATGAGTATAAATACAGTCTGCAGTGCACAGTGAGAGACTGTGAATATAAATAGATGAATGAGTATAAATACAGTCTGCAGTGCACAGTGAGAGACTGTGTGAATATAAATAGATGAATGAGTATAAATACAGTCTGCAGTGCACAGTGAGAGACTGTGTGAATATAAATAGATGAATGAGTATAAATACAGTCTGCAGTGCACAGTGACAGTGTGAATATAAATAGATGAATGAGTATAAATACAGTCTGCAGTGCACAGTGAGAGACTGAATATAAATAGATGAATGAGTATAAATACAGTCTGCAGTGCACAGTGAGAGACAGTGTGAATATAAATAGATGAATGAGTATAAATACAGTCTGCAGTGCACAGTGAGAGACTGTGAATATAAATAGATGAATGAGTATAAATACAGTCTGCAGTGCACAGTGAGAGACAGTGTGAATATAAATAGATGAATGAGTATAAATACAGTCTGCAGTGCACAGTGAGAGACAGTGTGAATATAAATAGATGAATGAGTATAAATACAGTCTGCAGTGCACAGTGAGAGACTGTGAATATAAATAGATGAATGAGTGTAAATACAGTCTGCAGTGCACAGTGACAGTGTGAATATAAATAGATGAATGAGTATAAATACAGTCTGCAGTGCACAGTGAGAGACTGTGAATATAAATAGATGAATGAGTATAAATACAGTCTGCAGTGCACAGTGAGAGACTGTGTGAATATAAATAGATGAATGAGTATAAATACAGTCTGCAGTGCACAGTGACAGTGTGAATATAAATAGATGAATGAGTATAAATACAGTCTGCAGTGCACAGTGACAGTGTGAATATAAATAGATGAATTAGTATAAATACAGTCTGCAGTGCACAGTGAGACACTGTGAATATAAATAGATGAATGAGTATAAATACAGTCTGCAGTGCACAGTGAGAGACAGTGTGAATATAAATAGATGAATGAGTATAAATACAGTCTGCAGTGCACAGTGACAGTGTGAATATAAATAGATGAATTAGTATAAATACAGTCTGCAGTGCACAGTGAGAGACTGTGAATATAAATAGATGAATGAGTATAAATACAGTCTGCAGTGCACAGTGAGAGACAGTGTGAATATAAATAGATGAATGAGTATAAATACAGTCTGCAGTGCACAGTGAGAGACAGTGTGAATATAAATAGATGAATGAGTATAAATACAGTCTGCAGTGCACAGTGACAGTGTGAATATAAATAGATGAATGAGTATAAATACAGTCTGCAGTGCACAGTGAGAGACTGTGAATATAAATAGATGAATGAGTGTAAATACAGTCTGCAGTGCACAGTGACAGTGTGAATATAAATAGATGAATGAGTATAAATACAGTCTGCAGTGCACAGTGACAGTGTGAATATAAATAGATGAATTAGTATAAATACAGTCTGCAGTGCACAGTGAGACACTGTGAATATAAATAGATGAATGAGTATAAATACAGTCTGCAGTGTACAGTGACAGTGTGAATATAAATAGATGAATGAGTATAAATACAGTCTGCAGTGCACAGTGACAGTGTGAATATAAATAGATGAATGAGTATAAATACAGTCTGCAGTGCACAGTGAGAGACTGTGAATATAAATAGATGAATGAGTATAAATACAGTCTGCAGTGCACAGTGACAGTGTGAATATAAATAGATGAATGAGTATAAATACAGCCTGCAGTGCACAGTGAGAGACTGTGAATATAAATAGATGAATGAGTATAAATACAGTCTGCAGTGCACAGTGAGAGACAGTGTGAATATAAATAGATGAATGAGTATAAATACAGTCTGCAGTGCACAGTGAGAGAATGTGAATATAAATAGATGAATGAGTATAAATACAGTCTGCAGTGCACAGTGACAGTGTGAATATAAATAGATGAATGAGTATAAATACAGTCTGCAGTGCACAGTGAGAGACTGTGAATATAAATAGATGAATGAGTATAAATACAGTCTGCAGTGCACAGTGACAGTGTGAATATAAATAGATGAATGAGTATAAATACAGTCTGCAGTGCACAGTGAGAGACTGTGAATATAAATAGATGAATGAGTATAAATACAGTCTGCAGTGTACAGTGACAGTGTGAATATAAATAGATGAATGAGTATAAATACAGTCTGCAGTGCACAGTGAGAGACTGTGAATATAAATAGATGAATGAGTATCAATACAGTCTGCAGTGCACAGTGAGAGACTGTGTGAATATAAATAGATGAATGAGTATAAATACAGTCTGCAGTGCACAGTGAGAGACTGTGAATATAAATAGATGAATGAGTATTAATACAGTCTGCAGTGCACAGTGAGAGACTGTGAATATAAATAGATGAATGAGTATAAATACAGTCTGCAGTGCACAGTGAGAGACTGTGAATATAAATAGATGAATGAGTGTAAATACAGTCTGCAGTGCACAGTGAGAGACTGTGTGAATATAAATAGATGAATGAGTATAAATACAGTCTGCAGTGCACAGTGAGAGACTGTGTGAATATAAATAGATGAATGAGTATAAATACAGTCTGCAGTGCACAGTGACAGTGTGAATATAAATAGATGAATGAGTATTAATACAGTCTGCAGTGCACAGTGAGAGACTGTGTGAATATAAGTAGATGAATGAGTATAAATACAGTCTGCAGTGCACAGTGAGAGACTGTGAATATAAATAGATGAATGAGTATAAATACAGTCTGCAGTGCACAGTGACAGTGTGAATATAAATAGATGAATGAGTATAAATACAGTCTGCAGTGCACAGTGAGAGACTGTGTGAATATAAATAGATGAATGAGTATAAATACAGTCTGCAGTGCACAGTGAGAGACAGTGTGAATATAAATAGATGAATGAGTATTAATACAGTCTGCAGTGCACAGTGAGAGACTGTGAATATAAATAGATGAATGAGTATAAATACAGTCTGCAGTGCACAGTGACAGTGTGAATATAAATAGATGAATGAGTATAAATACAGTCTGCAGTGCACAGTGACAGTGTGAATATAAATAGATGAATGAGTATAAATACAGTCTGCAGTGCACAGTGAGAGACTGTGAATATAAATAGATGAATGAGTATAAATACAGTCCACAGTGACAGTGTGAATATAGATGAATGAGTATAAATACAGTCTGCAGTGTACAGTGACAGTGTGAATATAAATAGATGAATGAGTATAAATACAGTCTGCAGTGCACAGTGAGAGACAGTGTGAATATAAATAGATGAATGAGTATAAATACAGTCTGCAGTGCACAGTGAGATACTGTGAATATAAATAGATGAATGAGTATCAATACAATCTGCAGTGCACAGTGACAGTGTGAATATAAATAGATGAATGAGTATAAATACAGTCTGCAGTGCACAGTGAGAGACTGTGAATATAAATAGATGAATGAGTATAAATACAGTCTGCAGTGTACAGTGACAGTGTGAATATAAATAGATGAATGAGTATAAATACAGTCTGCAGTGCACAGTGACAGTGTGAATATAAATAGATGAATGAGTATAAATACAGTCTGCAGTGCACAGTGAGAGACTGTGAATATAAATAGATGAATGAGTATAAATACAGTCTGCAGTGCACAGTGAGAGACAGTGTGAATATAAATAGATGAATGAGTATAAATACAGTCTGCAGTGCACAGTGAGAGACTGTGTGAATATAAATAGATGAATGAGTATAAATACAGTCTGCAGTGCACAGTGACAGTGTGAATATAAATAGATGAATGAGTATACAGTCTGCAGTGCACAGTGAGAGACAGTGTGAATATAAATAGATGAATGAGTATAAATACAGTCTGCAGTGCACAGTGAGAGACTGTGTGAATATAAATAGATGAATGAGTATAAATACAGTCTGCAGTGCACAGTGACAGTGTGAATATAAATAGATGAATGAGTATAAATACAGTCTGCAGTGCACAGTGACAGTGTGAATATAAATAGATGAATGAGTATAAATACAGTCTGCAGTGCACAGTGACAGTGTGAATATAAATAGATGAATGAGTATAAATACAGTCTGCAGTGCACAGTGAGAGACTGTGTGAATATAAATAGATGAATGAGTATAAATACAGTCTGCAGTGCACAGTGAGAGACTGTGAATATAAATAGATGAATGAGTATAAATACAGTCTGCAGTGCACAGTGAGAGACTGTGAATATAAATAGATGAATGAGTATCAATACAGTCTGCAGTGCACAGTGAGAGACTGTGTGAATATAAATAGATGAATGAGTATAAATACAGTCTGCAGTGCACAGTGAGAGACTGTGAATATAAATAGATGAATGAGTATAAATACAGTCTGCAGTGCACAGTGACAGTGTGAATATAAATAGATGAATGAGTATAAATACAGTCTGCAGTGCACAGTGAGAGACAGTGTGAATATAAATAGATGAATGAGTATAAATACAGTCTGCAGTGTACAGTGACAGTGTGAATATAAATAGATGAATGAGTATAAATACAGTCTGCAGTGCACAGTGACAGTGTGAATATAAATAGATGAATGAGTATAAATACAGTCTGCAGTGCACAGTGACAGTGTGAATATAAATAGATGAATGAGTATAAATACAGTCTGCAGTGCACAGTGAGAGACTGTGAATATAAATAGATGAATGAGTATAAATACAGTCTGCAGTGCACAGTGACAGTGTGAATATAAATAGATGAATGAGTATAAATACAGTCTGCAGTGCACAGTGAGAGACAGTGTGAATATAAATAGATGAATGAGTATAAATACAGTCTGCAGTGCACAGTGACAGTGTGAATATAAATAGATGAATGAGTATAAATACAGTCTGCAGTGCACAGTGACAGTGTGAATATAAATAGATGAATGAGTATAAATACAGTCTGCAGTGCACAGTGACAGTGTGAATATAAATAGATGAATGAGTATAAATACAGTCTGCAGTGCACAGTGAGAGACAGTGTGAATATAAATAGATGAATGAGTATAAATACAGTCTGCAGTGCACAGTGAGAGACAGTGTGAATATAAATAGATGAATGAGTATAAATACAGTCTGCAGTGCAGTGAGAGACAGTGTGAATATAAATAGATGAATGAGTATAAATACAGTCTGCAGTGCACAGTGAGAGACAGTGTGAATATAAATAGATGAATGAGTATAAATACAGTCTGCAGTGCACAGTGAGAGACAGTGTGAATATAAATAGATGAATGAGTATAAATACAGTCTGCAGTGCACAGTGAGAGACAGTGTGAATATAAATAGATGAATGAGTATAAATACAGTCTGCAGTGCACAGTGACAGTGTGAATATAAATAGATGAATGAGTATAAATACAGTCTGCAGTGCACAGTGACAGTGTGAATATAAATAGATGAATGAGTATAAATACAGTCTGCAGTGCACAGTGAGAGACTGTGAATATAAATAGATGAATGAGTATAAATACAGTCTGCAGTGCACAGTGACAGTGTGAATATAAATAGATGAATGAGTATAAATACAGTCTGCAGTGCACAGTGAGAGACTGTGAATATAAATAGATGAATGAGTATAAATACAGTCTGCAGTGTACAGTGACAGTGTGAATATAAATAGATGAATGAGTATAAATACAGTCTGCAGTGCACAGTGAGAGACTGTGAATATAAATAGATGAATGAGTATAAATACAGTCTGCAGTGCACAGTGAGAGACTGTGAATATAAATAGATGAATGAGTATAAATACAGTCTGCAGTGCACAGTGAGAGACAGTGTGAATATAAATAGATGAATGAGTATAAATACAGTCTGCAGTGCACAGTGAGAGACAGTGTGAATATAAATAGATGAATGAGTATAAATACAGTCTGCAGTGCAGTGAGAGACAGTGTGAATATAAATAGATGAATGAGTATAAATACAGTCTGCAGTGCACAGTGAGAGACAGTGTGAATATAAATAGATGAATGAGTATAAATACAGTCTGCAGTGCACAGTGAGAGACAGTGTGAATATAAATAGATGAATGAGTATAAATACAGTCTGCAGTGCACAGTGACAGTGTGAATATAAATAGATGAATGAGTATAAATACAGTCTGCAGTGCACAGTGACAGTGTGAATATAAATAGATGAATGAGTATAAATACAGTCTGCAGTGCACAGTGAGAGACTGTGAATATAAATAGATGAATGAGTATAAATACAGTCTGCAGTGCACAGTGACAGTGTGAATATAGATGAATGAGTATAAATACAGTCTACAGTGCACAGTGACAGTGTGAATATAGATGAATGAGTATAAATACAGTCTGCAGTGTACAGTGACAGTGTGAATATAAATAGATGAATGAGTATAAATACAGTCTGCAGTGCACAGTGAGAGACAGTGTGAATATAAATAGATGAATGAGTATAAATACAGTCTGCAGTGCACAGTGACAGTGTGAATATAAATAGATGAATGAGTATAAATACAGTCTGCAGTGCACATTGAGAGACTGTGAATATAAATAGATGAATGAGTATAAATACAGTCTGCAGTGCACAGTGACAGTGTTAATATAAATAGATGAATGAGTATAAATACAGTCTGCAGTGCACAGTGACAGTGTGAATATAAATAGATGAATGAGTATAAATACAGTCTGCAGTGCACAGTGAGAGACTGTGAATATAAATAGATGAATGAGTATAAATACAGTCTGCAGTGCACAGTGAGAGACTGTGAATATAAATAGATGAATGAGTATAAATACAGTCTGCAGTGCACAGTGAGAGACAGTGTGAATATAAATAGATGAATGAGTATAAATACAGTCTGCAGTGTACAGTGAGAGACTGAATATAAATAGATGAATGAGTATAAATACAGTCTGCAGTGCACAGTGAGAGACTGTGAATATAAATAGATGAATGAGTATAAATACAGTCTGCAGTGCACAGTGAGAGACAGTGTGAATATAAATAGATGAATGAGTATAAATACAGTCTGCAGTGCACAGTGAGAGACAGTGTGAATATAAATAGATGAATGAGTATAAATACAGTCTGCAGTGCACAGTGAGAGACTGTGTGAATATAAATAGATGAATGAGTATAAATACAGTCTGCAGTGCACAGTGAGAGACTGTGAATATAAATAGATGAATGAGTATAAATACAGTCTGCAGTGCACAGTGAGAGACAGTGTGAATATAAATAGATGAATGAGTATAAATACAGTCTGCAGTGTACAGTGACAGTGTGAATATAAATAGATGAATGAGTATAAATACAGTCTGCAGTGTACAGTGACAGTGTGAATATAAATAGATGAATGAGTATAAATACAGTCTGCAGTGCACAGTGAGAGACAGTGTGAATATAAATAGATGAATGAGTATAAATACAGTCTGCAGTGCACAGTGAGAGACTGTGAATATAAATAGATGAATGAGTATAAATACAGTCTGCAGTGCACAGTGAGAGACTGTGAATATAAATAGATGAATGAGTATAAATACAGTCTGCAGTGCACAGTGAGAGACAGTGTGAATATAAATAGATGAATGAGTATAAATACAGTCTGCAGTGCACAGTGACAGTGTGAATATAAATAGATGAATGAGTATAAATACAGTCTGCAGTGCACAGTGACAGTGTGAATATAAATAGATGAATGAGTATAAATACAGTCTGCAGTGCACAGTGAGAGACTGTGAATATAAATAGATGAATGAGTATAAATACAGTCTGCAGTGCACAGTGAGAGACTGTGTGAATATAAATAGATGAATGAGTATAAATACAGTCTGCAGTGCACAGTGAGAGACTGTGTGAATATAAATAGATGAATGAGTATAAATACAGTCTGCAGTGCACAGTGAGAGACTGTGAATATAAATAGATGAATGAGTATAAATACAGTCTGCAGTGCACAGTGACAGTGTGAATATAAATAGATGAATGAGTATAAATACAGTCTGCAGTGTACAGTGACAGTGTGAATATAAATAGATGAATGAGTATAAATACAGTCTGCAGTGCACAGTGAGAGACTGTGAATATAAATAGATGAATGAGTATAAATACAGTCTGCAGTGCACAGTGAGAGACAGTGTGAATATAAATAGATGAATGAGTATAAATACAGTCTGCAGTGCACAGTGACAGTGTGAATATAAATAGATGAATGATTATAAATACAGTCTGCAGTGCACAGTGACAGTGTGAATATAAATAGATGAATGAGTATAAATACAGTCTGCAGTGCAGTGACAGTGTGAATATAAATAGATGAATGAGTATAAATACAGTCTGCAGTGCACAGTGAGAGACAGTGTGAATATAAATAGATGAATGAGTATAAATACAGTCTGCAGTGCACAGTGAGAGACTGTGAATATAAATAGATGAATGAGTATAAATACAGTCTGCAGTGCACAGTGAGAGACTGTGAATATAAATAGATGAATGAGTATAAATACAGTCTGCAGTGCACAGTGAGAGACAGTGTGAATATAAATAGATGAATGAGTATAAATACAGTCTGCAGTGCACAGTGAGAGACTGTGAATATAAATAGATGAATGAGTATAAATACAGTCTGCAGTGCACAGTGAGAGACTGTGAATATAAATAGATGAATGAGTATAAATACAGTCTGCAGTGCACAGTGACAGTGTGAATATAAATAGATGAATGAGTATAAATACAGTCTGCAGTGCACAGTGACAGTGTGAATATAAATAGATGAATGAGTATAAATACAGTCTGCAGTGCACAGTGAGAGACTGTGAATATAAATAGATGAATGAGTATAAATACAGTCTGCAGTGCACAGTGACAGTGTGAATATAAATAGATGAATGAGTATAAATACAGTCTGCAGTGTACAGTGACAGTGTGAATATAAATAGATGAATGAGTATAAATACAGTCTGCAGTGCACAGTGAGACAGTGTGAATATAAATAGATGAATGAGTATAAATACAGTCTGCAGTGCACAGTGAGAGACAGTGTGAATATAAATAGATGAATGAGTATAAATACAGTCCACAGTGCACAGTGAGAGACTGTGAATATAAATAGATGAATGAGTATAAATACAGTCTGCAGTGCACAGTGAGAGACTGTGAATATAAATAGATGAATGAGTATAAATACAGTCTGCAGTGCACAGTGAGAGACTGTGTGAATATAAATAGATGAATGAGTATAAATACAGTCTGCAGTGCACAGTGAGAGACTGTGAATATAAATAGATGAATGAGTATAAATACAGTCTGCAGTGCACAGTGACAGTGTGAATATAAATAGATGAATGAGTATAAATACAGTCTGCAGTGCACAGTGACAGTGTGAATATAAATAGATGAATGAGTATAAATACAGTCTGCAGTCCACTGTGAGAGAATGTGTCCAGTCAGTGTCCTGTTCTGTGCAGTCCTGTCCAGTCACTCTCTCTCCCCTGTCTATTCTCTCTCCTGTCCAATCTCTGTCTCATTCCTGTTCAGTCACTGTCTCTCCCCATCCAGTCTTTCTCTTGTCCAGTCTCTGTCTCCCTCCTGTCCAGTCTCTCTCTTGTCCAGTCGCTGTCTCTCCCATGTCCAGTTTCTCTTTTGTCCAGTCTCTTTCTCTCCCCAGTCCAGTCTCTCTCCTGTCCAGTCTCTCTCTTGTCCAGTCTCTGACTCCCCCCTGTCCAGTCTCTCTCTTGTCCAGTCCCTGTCTCTCCCCTGTCCTGTCCCTGTGTGTGTGTGTCCAGGGCTGTCAGTGTCTGCTGGAGCACTGGTCTCCCGCACTCAGACCCCACTTTCTCCGGCAGGTTTGTGGGGTGTCTGAGGACTGGCGCCCCGCTGTGTGTGAATCCTGGGGGACGTGCGGGGATTGATTAATAACCCTTGTGTTTGATCACCTGGAGCTCGACTGCTGCAGTCAGGGAATTTTGCTGGCAAAAGGATCTTCCAGGGATATCGGGGTACACACTCCCAGCTCTGGTGAAGCCCCCAGCTTTAAACTGGGGGGCCAGCCAGCCCTGATCCCGGGGAGCCCCAGTCCAGCAGGACCAGTCACCCTGAAATCCTCACTCTGTAATAATAATAATTTCTCACACTTCTACAGCTCTATCCCGGACCCTCCTCTCCCAGCGCCGTCCAGTACTGGGGATCCCCTCCACCCCCCCAGTGTGATGATGCTCCAGTCCGCTCACACACTCCAGCTCTCAGTGGGGAGGAGAGCAGAGTGATGGGGGGGGGGGTATTAGGAGGCCATGACTGGTAAAGACCAGGGGGAGTCTGTCCAGGACACTGGGGTCACACCCCTACTCTTTCTGAGAGACACCCTGGGGTCTTTACTGACCACAGAGAGGCAGGACCTCAGTTTCACGTCTCATCTGAAGGACGACACCTTGTTTACAGTCTAGTGTCCCCGTCACTGTCCTGGGGCATTAGGACCCACACAGACCGCAGGGTGAGCGCCCCCTGCTGGCCCTACTCACACCTCTCCCAGGTGCTGGCCAGGCTCACCCCGAGCTCCAGTGGGCTGTGTGTGAGCTGCAGGGGGATACAGCTGTGGGCTCCGTGTGTAAGTGGGCAGACGATCCTGGTCTGTGAAATCCAGCAGGGAGGCTTGTGGGCAGAGGCGGGGTCGGGGCGACCACGCGTGGTTCTAACACAGCCGGGTACTTCCCGATCGACGCGGGGGGGGCGGGCGTGGGTCATAGCGCCGAGAGCCCCCGGCGGGGCTCGGGCACTCTCTCTCCCGGGGGCAGGGAGTGCGGGAGGAGGAGGAGGAGGGGCGGGGGAGAAAGAGATGGTGTCCCTCGCTATTTAGATGCAAATCCCCGCGCGGGAGAGAGAGAGAGAGAGAGGCGCGCCGTGAATAGGCTCGCGCAGCGCAGCCCCCCGACACGTGATTGTCTTCACTCCGCTCCCACGGTCTCGCCTCGCTCCGCTCCGACCCGCTGCGGCTCCGGTGAGCGCGGCCGTGGGGTGTTGTGTGTTGTGTTGTCGTTCTTACTCCGCTGACGAGCGTCGCCACGGAACACGCGTGAGTGTGTGCGTGCGGGGTCCTCCCTCTCCCTCCCTCTGCGTGAGCGTGTGGACAGACCGAGAGAGAGAAGAAAGTTTTTGTCTGTCCCGGGCGGCGGACCGAGCTCGGGAAGTGTGTGTGTGTGCGTGTACGTGCGTGTTTTCATGCGGTGATTCCCACGCGGAGGAGGAGGAGCAGGAGGCGTGCGCGTGGAAACCCGGCGACATGTCCCGGCGGAAACAGAGGCGCCCGCAGCAGCTCGTGAACGCGGCCCCGGGGGACACGCGAGTCACGGCCCACGGTGAGGATCCGACCGGACTCGCTCGGGTCCGCGGCGGGCAGTGGGCAGCGGTGTGGCCGAGTCCGTCTCTTACACAGACTCTGCGCGGGGGGGGAGGAGCTGGGCTTCCAGACTCGGCTCGTGATCGTCGTGATCGTCGTCGCGCGGTCGGGTTGGTGTCCGGGCGCGCGCGCGTGGCGTGGCGTGATCGAGCTGCCGCGGGTTGATGTCGGGTGGAAAAGTTTGGGAAGGACCGCGGGCTGCGACTCTGCCCGCACAACAGGTACAGCGGGGTCACACGCAGACCCCTGCATTCACACTGCTGGTCAGTCTGAGTGTGTCGGGCTGGTGTGATGGTCAGCTGGTCAGTCTGAGTGTGTCGGGCTGGTGTGATGGTCAGCTGGTCAGTCAGTGAGTGTGCCGGGCTGGTGTGATGGTCAGCTGGTCAGTCAGTGTAGAAGCTGAGCTGGTGTGATGGTCAGCTGGTTAGTCAGTGAGTGTGTCGGGCTGGTGTGATGGTCAGCTGGTCAGTCAGTGTGGAAGCTGAGCTGGTGTCATGGTCAGTCTGAGTGTGCCAGGCTGGTGTGATGGTCAGTTGGTCAGTCAGTGAGTGAGCCGGGCTGGTGTGATGGTCAGCTGGTCAGTCTGAGTGTGCCGGGCTGGTGTGATGGTCAGCTGGTCAGTCAGTGTGGAAGCTGAGCTGGTGTGATGGTCAGTTGGTCAGTCAGTGAGTGTGTCGGGCTGGTGTAATGGTCAGCTGGTCAGTCAGTGTGGAAGCTGAGCTGGTGTGATGGTCAGCTGGTCAGTCTGAGTGTGCTGGGCTGGTGTGATGGTCAGCTGGTCAGTCAGTGTGGAAGCTGAGCTGGTGTGATGGTCAGTTGGTCAGTCAGTGAGTGAGCCGAGCTGGTGTGATGGTCAGCTGGTCAGTCTGAGTGTGCCGGGCTGGTGTGATGGTCAGCTGGTCAGTCAGTGTGGAAGCTGAGCTGGTGTGATGGTCAGTTGGTCAGTCAGTGAGTGTGTCGGGCTGGTGTGATGGTCAGTTGGTCAGTCTTGAGTGTGTCGGGCTGGTGTGATGGTCAGCTGGTCAGTCTGAGTGTGTCAGGCTGGTGTGATGGTCAGTTGGTCAGTCAGTGAGTGAGCCGGGCTGGTGTGATGGTCAGCTGGTCAGTCTGAATGTGCCGGGCTGGTGTGATGGTCAGCTGGTCAGTCAGTGAATGTGTTGGGCTTGTATGATGGTCAACTGGTCAGTCAGTGTAGAAGCTGAGCTGGTGTGATGGTCAGCTGGTCAGTCAGTGAGTGTGTTGGGCTGGTGTGATGGTCAGCTGGTCAGTCTGAGTGTGTCGGGCTGGTGTGATGGTCAGTTGGTCAGTCAGTGAGTGAGCCAGGCTGGTGTGATGGTCAGCTGGTCAGTCTGAATGTGCCGGGCTGGTGTGATGGTCAGCTGGTCAGTCTGAGTGTGTCGGGCTGGTGTGATGGTCAGCTGGTCAGTCTGAATGTGCCGGGCTGGTGTGATGGTCAGCTGGTCAGTCTGAGTGTGTCGGGCTGGTGTGATGGTCAGCTGGTCAGTCTGAGTCTGTCGGGCTGGTGTGATGGTCAGTCTGAATGTGCCAGGCTGGTGTGATGGTCAGTTGGTCAGTCAGTGAGTGAGCCGGGCTGGTGTGATGGTCAGCTGGTCAGTCTGAGTGTGCCGGGCTGGTGTGATGGTCAGCTGGTCAGTCAGTGTGGAAGCTGAGCTGGTGTGATGGTCAGTTGGTCAGTCAGTGAGTGAGCCGAGCTTGTGTGATGGTCAGCTGGTCAGTCAGTGAGTGTGTCGGGCTGGTGTAATGGTCAGCTGGTCAGTCAGTGTGGAAGCTGAGCTGGTGTGATGGTCAGCTGGTCAGTCTGAGTGTGCTGGGCTGGTGTGATGGTCAGCTGGTCAGTCAGTGTGGAAGCTGAGCTGGTGTGATGGTCAGCTGGTTAGTCAGTGAGTGAGCCGGGCTGGTACACACCTGACTGTACTGTAGACACTGCTAGTGTCACTGCTGTCCCTCTCCTCTCACACTCACCCTGAACTCACCAGCACACACACACTGTCACACCTGACTGTACTGGAGACACTGCTAGTGCTGTCCCTCTCCTCTCACACTCACCCTGAACTCACCAGCTCACACACACTGTCACACCTGACTGTACTGTAGACACTGCTAGTGTCACTGCTGTCCCTCTCACACTCACCCTGGACTCACCAGCTCACACACACACTGTCACACCTGACTGTACTGTAGACACTACTAGTGTCACTGCTGTCCCTCTCCTCTCACACTCACCCTGAACTCACCAGCACACACACACACTGTCACACCTGACTGTACTGGAGACACTACTAGTGTCACTGCTGTCCCTCTCCTCTCACACTCACCCTGAACTCACCAGCACACACACGCTGTCACACCTGACTGTACTGTAGACACTACTAGTGTCACTGCTGTCCCTCTCCTCTCACACTCACCCTGAACTCACCAACACACACACACTGTCACACCTGACTGTACTGTAGACTCTACTAGTGTCACTGCTGTCCCTCTCCTCTCACACTCACCCTGAACTCACCAGCACACACACACTGTCACACCTGACTGTACTGTAGACACTACTAGTGTCACTGCTGTCCCTCTCCTCTCACACTCACCCTGAACTCACCAGCACACACACACTGTCACACCTGACTGTACTGTAGACACTACTAGTGTCACTGCTGTCCCTCTCCTCTCACACTCACCCTGAACTCTCCAGCACACACACACTGTCACACCTGAGTGTACTGTAGACACTACTAGTGTCACTGCTGTCCCTCTCCTCTCACACTCACCCTGAACTCACCAACACACACACACTGTCACACCTGACTGTACTGTAGACTCTACTAGTGTCACTGCTGTCCCTCTCCTCTCACACTCACCCTGAACTCTCCAGCACACACACACTGTCACACCTGAGTGTACTGTAGACACTACTAGTGTCACTGCTGTCCCTCTCCTCTCACACTCACCCTGAACTCACCAACACACACACACTGTCACACCTGACTGTACTGTAGACTCTACTAGTGTCACTGCTGTCCCTCTCCTCTCACACTCACCCTGAACTCACCAGCACACACTTGAGAAGCTTGAGAAGCAAGACCTTATTAAAAAACTTGAAAATAAAATGTTGGAGTGCTCTGCACGGACTGTGAGAGAAAACCTTTTGCATATTCCTGTGCTTTTTCAGGTGCCGTTTCAGTAAATTCTTGTAAAATCAATAAGTCCCAGATTCTGTGGGGGGCCGGGAGCAGATAAGGAGGGGGGGGGTGCAGAGAAGTTGTTGTTGCTCCTGTCCAGAAGAAGAATGTGACCCTGCTGCTCACAGGTCAGCCCCATCAGCCAATCAGGAGCGCCGGACGGTGCCCCTGTCCTCAGCCTGCTGTGACCTTTCACCCCGAGGGCGGGGCGGCAGGGATGTTTGCAGAGATGAAAGGCAGCAGGAGGGTCAAGAGGGGTCGTGTGTTGCCGTGGCGATCTCCATTGTTCCTGCTGGGGGTTGCCTTAGGAGTGAAGTAATCTGTTCAGAGAGAGAGAGAGCTGAGGTGGTGTGTGTGCGAGAGTCTTTCCTCAGTGTCTGTGCACGAGTGTGTGTCTGTGTGAGAGCTGTGTGAAACTGGCTTTACCCTGGAGTGAATGTGTTTGTGCTTCTGTGTCCTGTCCAGGGTGTGTGTGTGTGTGTGTCCTGTGATGGGCTGGTGTTCTGTCCAGGTGTGTGTGTGTGTGTGTGTGTGTGTGTGTGTCCTGTGATGGGCTGGTGTCCTGTCCAGGGTGTGTGTGTGTGTGTGTCCTGTGATGGGCTGGTGTCCTGTCCAGGGTGTGTGTGTGTGTCCTGTGATGGGCTGGTGTCCTGTCCAGGGTGTGTGTGTGTTTGTGTGTTTGTGTGTGTGTGTGTGTGTGTGTGTGTCCTGTGATGGGCTGGTGTCCTGTCCAGGGTGTGTGTGTGTGTCCTGTGATGGGGTGGTGTCCTGTCCAGGGTGTTTGTGTGTGTGTGTCCTGTGATGGGCTGGTGTCCTGTCCAGGGTGTTTGTGTGTGTGTATGTGTGTGTCCTGTGATGGGCTGGTGTTCTGTCCAGGGTGTGTGTGTGTGTGTGTGTCCTGTGATGGGCTGGTGTTCTGTCCAGGGTGTGTGTGTGTGTGTGTCCTGTGATGGGCTGGTGTTCTGTCCAGGGTGTGTGTGTGTGTGTGTGTGTCCTGTGATGGGCTGGTGTCCTGTCCAGGGTGTGTGTGTGTGTGTCCTGTGATGGGCTGGTGTCCTGTCCAGGTGTGTGTGTGTGTGTGTGTGTGTGTGTGTGTGTGTGTGTGTGTGTGTGTCCTGTGATGGGCTGGTGTCCTGTCCAGGGTGTTTGTGTGTGTGTGTGTGTGTCCTGTGATGGGCTGGTGTTCTGTCCAGGGTGTGTGTGTGTGTGTGTGTGTGTGTGTGTGTGTGTGTGTGTGTGTCCTGTGATGGGCTGGTGTCCTGTCCAGGGTGTGTGTGTGTGTGTCCTGTGATGGGGTGGTGTCCTGTCCAGGGTGTTTGTGTGTGTGTGTGTGTCCTGTGATGGGCTGGTGTCCTGTCCAGGGTGTGTGTGTGTGTGTGTGTGTGTGTGTGTCCTGTGATGGGCTGGTGTCCTGTCCAGGGTGTGTGTGTGTCCTGTGATGGGCTGGTGTCAGGTAGAGAGAGGTAGAGAGGGACACAGGGAGACAGATGAACGTGTCTGTAAGTGTCCAGTAATATGTCTGTACTGTGAGTGTTGGGTGAGCTTTGCTCGTGTCTGTAGTACTGTTCCATGTGTGTAAAAGCATCAGAAAACCAGCTCCTGGCTAATCGGGAGTGGCTTTGGTTTCGCTCCGGAGCTCGCCAAGTCCGTTCGGCTGATCCGAAGGGCTCTGTGACGAACGCTGTCGTGAGCTCTCCTCTCCCTGCCGAAACTGCGAAGAGTCGCCGGTGGTTTGTGCTCTCTCTCTCTCATGAATGTTTTAACTCCCACGTCGATCAGAGCGTCTGAATTCACCTCCACGTCTCTCTCTCTCTCTCAGATGACCAGACCACAGTGAAGTTGGACTGTCCTGCTCTCAGCGCGGACTCCGCCCAGGCCACCTCTCTCACGCTCCCATTGGACAGCCGAGACTGTCACTCACCAGGAAAGCCCCGCCCACAGCCCTCCCCTGGGCGCGGAAGCCCCTCCCTCTCCGGCACAGGACCCTCCCCTTTCCCCGGCAACCCCGCCTCCTCCACGAGCCCCTCCCCCGCGGGCTCCAGCCCCGCCCCCCTGCAGGCCCGCGGCCGGGACATGGCCTCCCCGAAGATGGGGGTGTCCGCCACCTCCTCCTCCGCCCGGCCCAGCTCCCCCAGGCACCCGGGGAGCCCCAGCCCGACCCCGGAGGGGCTGCCCAGCCCCGTCACCCCGGCCCCCAGCCCGAGCCAGGGCCGGGCGCCCCTCAGCATCGCCATCATCCTGGAGGAGCTGCGCGTGCTGCAGCAGAGGCAGATCTACCAGATGCAGATGACGGAGGAGATCTGTAAGCAGGTGCTGCAGCTGGGGGGCGCCGAGAGCTGCTCCGCCTCCCCCCCGCCCTGCCTGCCCCAGCTGTGCCTGGAGGGGGGCGGCGCCGTCGCCCCCCCGGCCCCCCTGCCGTCCCCTCACCCCTGCCCCTCGCCCCTGCTGGCCTGTTTCCCCTCCCTCCTGCCCTCCCTGCTGCCCCCCTCGCTCTCCACCCACCCCAAGATCAAGCCCCCCCAGAGCCTGGCCCACATCCTGCGGCCCCTCAAGCCGCCGTACCCCGGGACCGCGCGCCAGGGCCCCCCCGCCGCCGCCGCCTCCTCCTCCTCCTCCCCACCACCGCCTCCCCACCCCTCCTCCTCCTCCTCTTCCTCCTCCTCCTCCTCCTCCTCCCCCTTCCCCCGCCCCGGGGGCGACCCCCTGCCCCTGCCCCTGCCCCTCGGCCTGGGCCTGGCCCAGCGCTTCCTGCAGGACCGGGCGGCCCAGGGCCTGGGCCTGGGGTACCCCGCGGAGCTCCCCGCGGACGCGGCGGCGGCCGGCGGGGGGCGCCAGAGCCACGCCTGCCGGTTCTGCGGCAAGCGTTTCGGCAGCGACTCGGCGCTGCAGATCCACCTGCGCTCGCACACGGGCGAGCGGCCCTACCAGTGCGCCGTGTGCCTGAGCCGCTTCACCACGCGCGGGAACCTCAAGGTGCACTTCCTGCGGCACTGCGAGCGCGGCCCCGCGCCGCCGCCCGCGCCGCCCCTGGGCCCCCACAACCAGCCGGGCCCCGCGCCGCGCCCCGACCCCGCCCTGCGGCGCAAGAGGAGGAGGCCGGACGAGCCCGAGCTGAAGGCCGGGGGCGAGGCGGGCGGCGGCGGCGGCGGGGTCCCCCCCGCCCCCCCGGCCCCCGGCGCCGCGGCCCGCCCCCCGCCGCCGTCCTCTCTGCCCCTGCCCCCCAGCGTCGACCTGGCCCTGCTGTCGACCGCCCACTCCCTCCTGCAGCTCAACCGGGCCGCCGCCGCCGCCGCCTCCTCCTCCTCCTCTTCCTCCTCCCTGGCTCTGCCTCTCCCTCCTTCCTCCTCCTCCTCCTCCTCCTCCACCTCCACCTCCACCTCCTCCAGCTCCGCCTCCGCGGCCCCGGAGGCCCCGCCCCCCGCCCTCTACAGGGGCCAGGAGGGCCGGGTCAAGCGCTTCGACGAGAACACCCCCCCGCCCTCGCTGCAGCCCCCCTGCCCCGCCTCGCTGGCGCACCACCTCCCCAAGATCCTGTTCCCGCTGCCCCCGGCTGCGGCTCCCCCCGCCGCCGCGCCGCCCCCGCCCCCCCCCCCGGGCCTGGCCCTGCTGCGGCCCCCCGGCCCCGGCCCCCACCTGCCGGGGCACCCCCACGCCCACCTGGTCTTCCCCTTCCCCGCCTTCCACAAGCCCCCCGCCTCGGAGACCTCCAAGCTGCAGCGCCTGGTGGAGAAGCTGGAGAGGGACCCCCCGGGCGCCCCCGGGGGCGGCGGTCAGGCCGGGGATCACGCCCGCGCCCTGGCCGGGAGAGACGGCGCCGCGCCGCCCGCCCCGGGCGCGCCGGCCCCCGGCCCGGCCGCCAACCAGTGCGCGGTGTGCCCGCGCGTGCTGAGCTGCCCGCGGGCCCTGCGCCTGCACCAGGCCGCCCACGCCGGCGAGCGCCCCTTCCCCTGCAAGCTGTGCGGGCGCTCCTTCTCCACCAGGGGCAGCCTGCGCGCCCACCAGGCCACGCACCGCGCCCGCCCGGCCGCCCGCGCCCAGAACTCCTGCCCGCTGTGCCAGCGCAAGTTCACCAACGCCCTCGTGCTGCAGCACCACGTGCGCATGCACCTGGGGGGCCAGCTGCCCCCCTCGCCCGACGGCGCCGGCGGCCCCCACGCCCCGGCGGACCCCGGGCCCGCCGCTGGTGCCCCCCGGGCCGGGGCCGGCGCTGTCCCGAACCCGCCGGGCAGCGCCGAGGCCGATCCCACCGCTCACACCAGTGTGCCCGCGGATCCGCGTCTGCCCGGGCATCTCGGCTCTGGCGTCCCTCTCGGACCCATCGCCGTCCTGGGGGCTGGGGGCGCGGCCCCCAACTCCGTCATTTTCGCCGCCGGACCCCCCGGGCAGCTCACTCCGCAGGCCCACCTTCCCGAGGCCGGGAGCGGCACCCCTCAGGCTGGTCGGGTCTCCCCGGCCCCCAGCCTGGCCCAGCCGGGTAGCGCCGCCTGCCCCGACCCCAGCGCTGCCCGCTCTTCCAGTCCCGCCAGCAGCTGCCGCCCTACTCCCAGCCCCAGCCCCCCCGCCCCCCCGCCCAGTGGGCCGACGGGGGGCGGCGGCAGCTACCCCGCCCTCGGCCTCCTCGGCGGTCTGATCAGACCCGGCCCGGGCCAGGCCCGCTCGGTTCCGCTCGCTCCCCGGCCCGGCCCTAGCCCCGGCGCGTCCAGTCACGCCAGCCTGGCCGCGGGCTCGCCGCCCCTGCCCGCCCGCGGCCCGAGCCCCCCCGCCGCGGCCGCGCCCCAGGCCCCGCTCCCGCTGCCCGGCCCCCGCCTCCGCGCCGGCCCCCTCCCGAACCCCGGCTCCGGCCCTGTCGGGGACCCGGCTGCCGGGGGCTGCGGGGCGCCCGCGGTGGCGACCTCCGACCCCGAGCTCACGGCCGCGCCGCAGGACCTCCGGGGTCACCCTGGGGCAGCGCCCACCGCGGGCCCCCGTCCCCCGGGCGACGTGCCTCACGCAGAGGGGTCTCGGAGCGGCGCCCAGGAAGAGGCGCCGGGGGGGTCCGTCCCGCCCCAGGCCGGAGCAGGAGAAGCGGCGGATCTGGCGTCTGGGGGCTCCTCGGCCGCCTCTGGGGAGGCCCCGCCCCCGCCGGGCCCCGCCCCAGCGCCGGGCCACGCCCCCTCCTCCAGCGGCGGCGCCCTGGTGCCCAGTGTGAGACCCGGACTGGCCCCGCCCCCGCCTGGCTCCGGCCCCGCCCCCCCGGCTCCTGCGGCGGGCGGGCCGCACCGCTGCTCGGTGTGCCGAAGGGAGTTCCCCAGCAAGAACAGCCTCACGGTGAGTGTGTGTCTCCAGTAAGGGTCTGTACAGGTGTGTGTGTGTGTGTGTGTCTCCAGTAAGGGTCTGTACAGGTGTGTGTGTGTGTGTGTGTCTCCAGTAAGGGTCTGTACAGGTGTGTGTGTGTGTGTGTCTCCAGTAAGGGTCTGTACAGGTGTGTGTGTGTGTGTGTGTGTGTGTGTGTGTGTGTGTGTCTCCAGTAAGGGTCTGTACAGGTGTGTGTGTGTGTGTGTGTGTGTGTGTGTCTCCAGTAAGGGTCTGTACAGGTGTGTGTGTGGGTTGGGGGTGGAGGTGTGTGTGTGTGTGTGTGTGTGTGTCTCCTGTAAGGGTCTGTACAGGTGTGTGTGTGGGGGGGGGTTTGTGTGGGTGGGTGTGTGTGTGTGTGTGTGTGTCTCCTGTAAGGGTCTGTACAGGTGTGTGTGTGGGTGTGTGTGTGTGTCTCCAGTAAGGGTCTGTACAGGTGTGTGTGTGGGGTGGGGGTGGAGGTGTGTGTGTGTGTGTGTGTGTGTGTGTCTCCTGTAAGGGTCTGTACAGGTGTGTGTGTGGGGGGGGGTTTGTGTGTGTGGGTGGGTGTGTGTGTGTGTGTGTCTCCTGTAAGGGTCTGTACAGGTGTGTGTGTGGGTGTGTGTGTGTGTGTGTGTGTGTCTCCAGTAAGGGTCTGTACAGGTGTGTGGGTGTGTGTGTCTCCAGTAAGGGTCTGTACAGGTGTGTGGGTGAGTGTGTGTCTCCAGTAAGGGTCTGTACAGGTGTGTGTGTGTGTGTGTGTGTCTCCAGTAAGGGTCTGTACAGGTGTGTGTGTGGGGTGGGGGTGGAGGTGTGTGTGTGTGTGTGAGTGTGTGTCTCCTGTAAGGGTCTGTACAGGTGTGTGTGTGTGTGTGTCTCCTGTAAGGGTCTGTACAGGTGTGTGTGTGGGGGGGGGTGGAGGTGTGTGTGTGTGTGTGAGTGTGTGTCTCCAGTAAGGGTCTGTACAGGTGTGTGTGTGTGCGGGGGTGTGTGTGTCTCTGGAGAGCCCGGCTCCCTCGTGTCTCCCTCGTGTCTCCCTCGTGTCTCCCTCCGAGTCCACCTGACTGCCGGTGCTGTTGTCTGCACTGCTGGGTTTAGTAGCCGCTCCCCCCCTTTCAGTTGCTGGATTGATTGTTAATTACTTGATTGACGTTGCGCGTCTTCTCCGCCCTGCAGGGACACATGAGGGTACACGCGCCGGCCCGGGGGGGGCGGCCCCTGCCCCCCGCAGACGCGCCCCCTCTCGCCCTGGCGCCGCCCGTCTCCGGGGGACCCATGAGCTTCTGGAACCAGTACAAGGCCTTCCTGTCCAGCAGCCTGTCGCCCCGAGCCGAGGACGAGGAGGAAGACGAGGAGGAAGAGGAAGGGGAGGAGCCTTCTCAGAGCTCGACCAGTGGGAGCCCAGCTCCCGGGGAGACCAGCCCGGGATTGGCTGAGTCGCCTGCCAAGCCCCTCCCCCTTGAGGATACTGCGATGGAGATTGGCTCACAGGAGGGAGGGGAGGGGCCTGAGACACTAATGGAAACTGAGCCTTGAGCAGTTTTTTTCTGTGGGATTAGTCAGCTAGTTAGATATGTAGCTATTTAGTCAGTTAGGAAGCTAGTGAACGTCACTAATAGCAATCTAATCAGAAATACAGCTACACATCCCTGAGTAATACACACACACGACAGGACAGGAGACACAGTGAGAGAGAGGAGATCACAGAGCAGCCCTCAGTAATAAACACACACACGACAGGACAAGAGACACAGTGAGAGAGAGGAGATGACAGAGCAGCCCTCAGTAATACACACACACAACAGGACAGGAGACACAGTGAGAGAGAGAGGAGATCACAGAGAAGCCCTCAGTAATACACACACACGACAGGACAAGAGACACAGTGAGAGAGAGGAGATGACAGAGCAGCCCTCAGTAATACACACACACAACAGGACAGGAGACACAGTGAGAGAGAGAGGAGATCACAGAGAAGCCCTCGGTAATACACACACACGACAGGACAGGAGACACAGAGAGAGAGAGAGGAGATCACAGAGAAGCCCTCGGTAATAAACACACACAACAGGACAGGAGACACAGAGAGAGGAGATCACAGAGAAGCCCTCAGTAATAAACACACACAACAGGACAGGAGACACAGTGAGAGAGGAGATCACAGAGAAGCCCTCAGTAATAAACACACACAACAGGACAGGAGACACAGTGAGAGAGAGGAGATCACAGAGAAGCCCTCAGTAATACACCCACACAACAGGACAAGAGACACAGTGAGAGAGAGGAGATCACAGAGAAGCCCTCAGTAATACACACACGACAGGACAGGAGACACAGTGAGAGAGAGAAAATCACAGAGAATCCCTCAGTAATACACACACACAACAGGACAGGAGACACAGTGAGAGAGAGGAGATCACAGAGAAGCCCTCAGTAATAACCACACACAACAGGACAGGAGACACAGTGAGAGAGGAGATCACAGAGACACCCTCAGTAATACACACACATGACAGGACAGGAGACACAGTGAGAGAGAGAGGAGATCACAGAGAAGCCCTCAGTAATACACACACACGACAGGACAGGAGACACAGTGAGAGAGAGGAGATCACAGAGAAGCCCTCAGTAATAACCACACACAACAGGACAGGAGACACAGTGAGAGAGGAGATCACAGAGACACCCTCAGTAATAAACACACACAACAGGACAGGAGACACAGTGAGAGAGAGGAGATCACAGAGAAGCCCTCAGTAATACACACACACAACAGGACAGGAGACACAGGGAGAGAGAGGAGATCACAGAGAATCCCTCAGTAATAAACACAACAGGACAGGAGACACAGTGAGAGAGAGAGGAGATCACAGAGAAGCCCTCAGTAATACACACACACAACAGGACAGGAGACACAGTGAGAGAGGAGATCACAGAGAATCCCTCAGTAATAAACACACAACAGGACAGGAGACACAGTGAGAGAGAGAGGAGATCACAGAGAATCCCTCAGTAATACACACACACGACAGGACAAGAGACACAGTGAGAGAGAGGAGATGACAGAGCAGCCCTCAGTAATACACACACACGACAGGACAGGAGACACAGTGAGAGAGAGGAGATCACAGAGAAGCCCTCAGTAATACACACACACGACAGGACAGGAGACACAGAGAGAGAGAGAGGAGATCACAGAGAAGCCCTCAGTAATACACACACACAACAGTACAGGAGACACAGTGAGAGAGAGGAGATGACAGAGCAGCCCTCAGTAATACACACACACGACAGGACAGGAGACACAGTGAGAGAGAGGAGATGACAGAGCAGCCCTCAGTAATACACACACACAACAGGACAGGAGACACAGTGAGAGAGAGGAGATGACAGAGAAGCCCTCAGTAATACACACACACAACAGTACAGGAGACACAGTGAGAGAGAGGAGATGACGCAGAAATTGGTCTGTTTCCCCGAAGCAATGCATTAACCGATTAATTAGTTGCCGTAGTAACCAGCTGGTCCTCGGCGGACCCCTCTCGTGGCTGGCGGGGGTCCGGATGTGAAGGCGACGGGGGTCCTCTGGGGCAGTGCGGACCCCCGCGGAGAGGGGCTGTGGAGCCCAGAGCAGTAGAGTTCCTAGTCCTAACCTCTAACGTCTCGTCTGGTTGTGTAGTTTTATCGGGATGATGTTCCCGTTTTCCGCTCTTTTTTTTAGATCTTGAGATGTCGGCTCCCGGATTGTGGATCTGGAGCTCTGTATCGGTGTTGTTGAGTGTTTGACTGTGTTCAGTGTTCAGTCAAAATTAATAATAAACAGTAACCACAACCACAGCCGACTTGGAGAGAGCACTTGATCTTTGTGTGTGTCAGCGTATGTGTAAGTATATGAGTGTGTTGCAGTGTATGTGTGTCAGAATATGGGTTTGTGTGCCAGCATGTGTTGGTGTACGGGTGTGTGTGTGTAAGTATGAGTGTGTGTCAGTGTATGGGTGTGTGTACGAGTGTGTCAGTGTGTGCCAGCGTGTGTCGGTGTATGGGTGTGTGTGTGTAAGTATGAGTGTGTGTCAGTGTATGGGTGTGTGTGTAAGTATGAGTGTGTGTCAGTGTATGAGTGTGTGTACGGGTTTGTCAGTGTGTGCCAGCGTGTGTTGGTGTACGGGTGTGTGTGTGTAAGTATGAGTGTGTGTCGGTGTATGGGTGTGTGTGTGTAAGTATGAGTGTGTGTCAGTGTATGGGTGTGTGTACGAGTGTCAGTGTGTGCCAGCGTGTGTCGGTGTATGGGTGTGTGTGTGTAAGTATGAGTGTGTGTCGGTGTATGGGTGTGTGTGTAAGTATGAGTGTGTGTCAGTGTATGGGTGTGTGTACGAGTGTGTCAGCGTGTGTCGGTGTATGGGTGTGTGTACGAGTGTGTCAGCGTATGGGTGTGTGTGTGTAAGTATGAGTGTGTGTTGGTGTATGGGTGTGTGTGTGTAAGTATGAGTGTGTGTCGGTGTACGGGTGTGTGTGTGTCAATGTGCTGCTGGTATAATCCCCTTCTCTTTCACAGATCAGTTAATCCCCCCCTTTCTGACTCAGAGCTCTCTGTGTCTGAGTGGGGTGTGTGTGTGTTGGGCAGGAGGGGGGCAGACAGCTGTCCCGAAACTGGCTCCTAATCTGTACGGCTTCTCATGGAAACCATGGCGACGGACTCCTGTGGTCAGGAATCTGTGGTGAGAGAGAGGGGGGAGCACTGTCTGTCGGAGCAGAGCAGCGACTGGACTCCGGTCAAGCAGGAAACTCGCCATGTCAGACTCTGTGTGTGCTGGTGAGTCCAGGGTGAGTGTGAGCGGAGAGGGACAGCAGTGACACTAGCAGTGTCTACAGTACAGTCAGGTGTGACAGTGTGTGTGAGAGCTGGTGAGTCCAGGATGAGTGTGAGAGGAGAGGGACAGCAGTGACACTAGTAGTGTCTACAGTACAGTCAGGTGTGACAGTGTGTGGGAGCTGGTGAGTTCAGGGTGAGTGTGAGAGGAGAGGGACAGCAGTGACACTAGTAGTGTCTACAGTACACTCAGGTGTGACAGTGTGTGTGTGTGCTGGTGAGTTCAGGGTGAGTGTGAGAGGAGAGGGACAGCAGTGACACTAGCAGTGTCTACAGTACAGTCAGGTGTGACAGTGTGTGTGTGAGCTGGTGAGTCCAGGGTGAGTGTGAGAGGGACAGCAGTGACACTAGCAGTGTCTACAGTACAGTCAGGTGTGACAGTGTGTGTGTGCTGGACAGTTCAGGGTGAGTGTGAGAGGAGAGGGACAGCAGTGACACTAGTAGTGTCTACAGTACAGTCAGGTGTGACAGTGTGTGTGTGCTGGTGAGTCCAGGGTGAGTGTGAGAGGGACAGCAGTGACACTAGCAGTGTCTACAGTACAGTCAGGTGTGACAGTGTGTGTGTGTGCTGGTGAGTTCAGGGTGAGTGTGAGAGGAGAGGGACAGCAGTGACAGTAGCAGTGTCTACAGTACAGTCAGGTGTGACAGTGTGTGTGTGTGCTGGTGAGTTCAGGGTGAGTGTGAGCGGAGAGGGACAGCAGTGACACTAGCAGTGTCTACAGTACAGTCAGGTGTGACAGTGTGTGTGTGAGCTGGTGAGTCCAGGATGAGTGTGAGAGGAGAGGGACAGCAGTGACACTAGTAGTGTCTACAGTACAGTCAGGTGTGACAGTGTGTGGGAGCTGGTGAGTTCAGGGTGAGTGTGAGAGGAGAGGGACAGCAGTGACACTAGTAGTGTCTACAGTACACTCAGGTGTGACAGTGTGTGTGTGTGCTGGTGAGTTCAGGGTGAGTGTGAGAGGAGAGGGACAGCAGTGACACTAGCAGTGTCTACAGTACAGTCAGGTGTGGCAGTGTGTGTGTGAGCTGGTGAGTCCAGGGTGAGTGTGAGAGGGACAGCAGTGACACTAGCAGTGTCTACAGTACAGTCAGGTGTGACAGTGTGTGTGTGCTGGTGAGTTCAGGGTGAGTGTGAGAGGAGAGGGACAGCAGTGACAGTAGCAGTGTCTACAGTACAGTCAGGTGTGACAGTGTGTGTGTGCTGGAGAGTTCAGGGTGAGTGTTAGAGGAGAGGGACAGCAGTGACACTAGTAGTGTCTACAGTACAGTCAGGTGTGACAGTGTGTGTGTGCTGGTGAGTCCAGGGTGAGTGTGAGAGGGACAGCAGTGACACTAGCAGTGTCTACAGTACAGTCAGGTGTGACAGTGTGTGTGTGTGCTGGTGAGTTCAGGGTGAGTGTGAGAGGAGAGGGACAGCAGTGACACTAGTAGTGTCTACAGTACAGTCAGGTGTGACAGTGTGTGTGTGTGCTGGTGAGTTCAGGGTGAGTGTGAGCGGAGAGGGACAGCAGTGACACTAGCAGTGTCTACAGTACACTCAGGTGTAACAGTGTGTGTGCTGGAGAGTTCAGGGTGAGTGTGAGAGGAGAGGGACAGCAGTGACAGTAGCAGTGTCTACAGTACAGTCAGGTGTGACAGTGTGTGTGTGCTGGAGAGTTCAGGGTGAGTGTGAGAGGAGAGGGACAGCAGTGACACTAGCAGTGTCTACAGTACACTCAGGTGTAACAGTGTGTGTGCTGGAGAGTTCAGGGTGAGTGTGAGAGGAGAGGGACAGCAGTGACACTAGTAGTGTCTACAGTACAGTCAGGTGTAACAGTGTGTGTGCTGGAGAGTTCAGGGTGAGTGTGAGAGGAGAGGGACAGCAGTGACACTAGTAGTGTCTACAGTACCGTCAGGTGCGCAGGAGCCTGTCACAGGAATGTGTAATTGCGGGGTTTAGCCAGAAGGGGGCGCAGAGGGAAACCCTTTCATCCTTTTCCGTTTTTTTTATTGGAAAGCGTCTCTAATGAAGTTTTCCTTCGATTAAACGAGTGCGGTTATTATACCAAGGGAAACCTGTCAGACTCAGGGGGGAAAAGCCCAGTTGACACAGGTAGACGAATTCACGATATGTACGATCCTAAATTGTGTAGATATTTTACGATTCAAGTCCCGATGTATTGATCATGGTGGCACAGGGACAGGAATCACGGCGCCGTGACTCGCGTCGCCTTGAGGTCTGTCCGGGCTGCCGGCGGGAAGTCACTGATCCTTCAGGTGCAGCAGCAGTCGGACAACAGGTCTGGCGTCAGGATCCAGCAGCGATACAGCAGTTTCCTGATGCCCTGCCCTCCCCTCTCCTCTCCTCCCACCCGCTCGCTCTCTCCCCATCGCTTCCTGAGTGGGAAAGTCCGTGAAAAGCAGAAGTTCCTCAGCTGATAACAAGCACAGCACCCCAGCCAGCGCAGAGAGAGGCCGGCGTGTCTCACCGCGCTCGGACACACGGGGATCGGCAGGAGACAGGCCGAGAGGCGCACGGCATCCCGCCGCGAACTCGCGTGAACTCGCACCCCCGGACCTCCGCGACAGCCCACGGTCGCGCTCCTCCCGTGGAGGTGGGTAGGGGGGACACGTCCCGCCGCGAGACCCCCGAGTCCGTGCGGCAGCCCGTGAACCCCGTGGGAGTGGGGGCACAGGTGAGTGAGTGTGTGTGTGTGTGTGTAGTGGGGGGTGGTGTCCGTGTCAGGCCAGCTGTGGCCACCGCTGTCTCCACCCCGCCAGGCGGATATTCCTGCCGTGTCGTGTCGTGCCGTGCCGTGACTACCGCCGCCGGCCCCTGTTCATCCCCCGTGGCGCTCCGTGGTCCGGGACACGTGGGACGCGACCCACAGAGCGAACTGGACGTCCGCGTATCGGTGGTGCCGCGGGGCGTCTCTGGGGGTCCCCGCCGTACAGGGTCGGGTCGGGTGGGGTCGGGGGGTCGGGGCAGTGCGTGGGCAGTGAGTGGGCCCCGTCAGCACATTCCTCCAGCGGCGAGCCGACTCGCGTGTGCAGTCACCTTGAAAACTGCTGGACTCTGCTTCTTCAAGGAGGTCTTATCAATTCCTCTTGAACCTTGAACCCCCTCTCTCGTGCCTGCCTCCACCCCCACTGTATCTCCCTCTTTCACTGCTCTCACGTCTTCCTGGTCCTGAAAGTGAAAATCCACTGGTTTAACACTGTGTACAGTTATAATCTAGTGTCTCTCACACACTGACTCTGTGTACAGTTATAATCCAGTCTTTCACACTGACTCTGTGTACAGTTATAATCTAGTGTCTCTCACTGACTCTGTGTACAGTTATAATCTAGTGTCTCACACACTGACTCTGTGTACAGTTATACTCTAGTTTCTCTCACTGACTCTGTGTACAGTTATAATCTAGTGTCTCTCACACACTGACTCTGTGTACAGTTATAATCCAGTCTTTCACACTGACTCTGTGTACAGTTATAATCTAGTGTCTCTCACTGACTCTGTGTACAGTTATAATCTAGTGTCTCACACACTGACTCTGTGTACAGTTATAATCTAGTGTCTCACACTGACTCTGTGTACAGTTATAATCTAGTGTCTCTCACACATTGACTCTGTGTACAGTTATAATCTAGTGTCTCACACTGACTCTGTGTACAGTTATAATCTAGTGTCTCTCACACTGACTCTGTGTACAGTTATAATCCAGTCTTTCACACTGACACTGTGTACAGTTATAATCTAGTGTCTCACACTGACTCTGTGTACAGTTATAATCCACTGTCTCACACTGACTCTGTGTACAGTTATAATTTTGTGTCTCTCATACTGACTCTGTGTACAGTTATAATCTAGTGTCTCACTGACACTGTGTACAGTTATAATCTAGTGTCTCTCACTGACTCTGTGTACAGTTATAATCCAGTGTCTCTCACACACTGACTGTGTACAGTTATAATCTAGTGTCTCACTGACTCTGTGTACAGTTATAATCTAGTGTCTCTCACACTGACTCTGTGTACAGTTATAATCTAGTGTCTCTCACACACTGACTCTGTGTACAGTTGTAATCTAGTGTCTCTCACACACTGACTCTGTGTACAGTTATAATCTAGTGTCTCACACTGACACTGTGTACAGTTATACTCTAGTTTCTCTCACTGACTCTGTGTACAGTTATAATCTAGTGTCTCTCACACACTGACTCTGTGTACAGTTATAATCCACTCTCTCACACTGACACTGTGTACAGTTATAATCTAGTGTCTCACACTGACACTGTGTACAGTTATAATCTAGTGTCTCACACACTGACTCTGTGTACAGTTATAATCTAGTGTCTCACACTGATACTGTGTACAGTTATAATCTAGTCTCACACATTGACTCTGTGTACAGTTATAATCTAGTGTCTCACACTGACACTGTGTACAGCTATAATCTAGTCTCTCACACTGACACTGTGTACAGTTATAATCTAGTGTCTCACACTGACTCTGTGTACAGTTATAATCCACTCTCTCACTGACTCTGTGTACAGTTATAATCTAGTGTCTCACACTGACTCTGTGTACAGTTATAATCCACTCTTTCACACTGACTCTGTGTACAGTTATAATCTAGTGTCTCTCACACTGACTCTGTGTACAGTTATAATCTAGTGTCTCACACTGACGCTGTGTACAGTTATAATCTAGTGTCTCACACTGACTCTGTGTACAGTTATAATCTAGTCTCACACATTGACTCTGTGTACAGTTATAATCTAGTGTCTCACACTGACACTGTGTACAGTTATAATCCACTCTCTCACACTGACACTGTGTACAGTTATAATCTAGTGTCTCACACTGACACTGTGTACAGTTATAATCTAGTCTCACACATTGACTCTGTGTACAGCTATAATCTAGTCTCTCACACTGACACTGTGTACAGTTATAATCTAGTGTCTCACACTGACTCTGTGTACAGTTATAATCCACTCTCTCACTGACTCTGTGTACAGTTATAATCTAGTGTCTCTCACACTGACTCTGTCTACAGTTATAATCTAGTGTCTCACACTGACTCTGTGTACAGTTATAATCCACTCTTGCACACTGACTCTGTGTACAGTTATAATCTAGTGTCTCTCACACTGACTCTGTCTACAGTTATAATCTAGTGTCTCACACTGACTCTGTGTACAGTTATAATCTAGTGTCTCACACTGACTCTGTGTACAGTTATAATCCACTCTCTCACACATTGACTCTGTGTACAGTTATAATCTAGTGTCTATCTCACTGACTCTGTGTACAGTTATAATCCAGTGTCTCTCACACACTGATTGTGTACAGTTATAATCTAGTGTCTCACTGACTCTGTGTACAGTTATAATCTAGTGTCTCTCACACTGACTCTGTGTACAGTTATAATCTAGTGTCTCTCACACACTGACTCTGTGTACAGTTGTAATCTAGTGTCTCTCACACACTGACTCTGTGTACAGTTATAATCTAGTGTCTCACACTGACACTGTGTACAGTTATACTCTAGTTTCTCTCACTGACTCTGTGTACAGTTATAATCTAGTGTCTCTCACACACTGACTCTGTGTACAGTTATAATCCACTCTCTCACACTGACACTGTGTACAGTTATAATCTAGTGTCTCACACTGACACTGTGTACAGTTATAATCTAGTGTCTCACACACTGACTCTGTGTACAGTTATAATCTAGTGTCTCACACTGATACTGTGTACAGTTATAATCTAGTGTCTCACACACTGACTCTGTGTACAGTTATAATCTAGTGTCTCACACTGATACTGTGTACAGTTATAATCTAGTCTCACACATTGACTCTGTGTACAGTTATAATCTAGTGTCTCACACTGATACTGTGTACAGTTATAATCTAGTGTCTCACACTGATACTGTGTACAGTTATAATCTAGTGTCTCACACACTGACTCTGTGTACAGTTATAATCTAGTGTCTCACACTGATACTGTGTACAGTTATAATCTAGTCTCACACATTGACTCTGTGTACAGTTATAATCTAGTGTCTCACACTGACACTGTGTACAGCTATAATCTAGTCTCTCACACTGACACTGTGTACAGTTATAATCTAGTGTCTCACACTGACTCTGTGTACAGTTATAATCCACTCTTTCACACTGACTCTGTGTACAGTTATAATCTAGTGTCTCACACTGACTCTGTGTACAGTTATAATCTAGTCTCACACATTGACTCTGTGTACAGTTATAATCTAGTGTCTCACACTGACACTGTGTACAGTTATAATCCACTCTCTCACACTGACACTGTGTACAGTTATAATCTAGTGTCTCACACTGACACTGTGTACAGTTATAATCTAGTCTCACACATTGACTCTGTGTACAGCTATAATCTAGTCTCTCACACTGACACTGTGTACAGTTATAATCTAGTGTCTCACACTGACTCTGTGTACAGTTATAATCCACTCTCTCACTGACTCTGTGTACAGTTATAATCCACTCTCTCACTGACTCTGTGTACAGTTATAATCTAGTGTCTCTCACACTGACTCTGTCTACAGTTATAATCTAGTGTCTCACACTGACTCTGTGTACAGTTATAATCCACTCTTGCACACTGACTCTGTGTACAGTTATAATCTAGTGTCTCTCACACTGACTCTGTCTACAGTTATAATCTAGTGTCTCACACTGACTCTGTGTACAGTTATAATCTAGTGTCTCACACTGACTCTGTGTACAGTTATAATCCACTCTCTCACACATTGACTCTGTGTACAGTTATAATCTAGTGTCTATCTCACTGACTCTGTGTACAGTTATAATCTAGTGTCTCTCACACTGACTCTGTCTACAGTTATAATCTAGTGTCTCACACTGACTCTGACTCAGGGCCAGGCTGAGATGTGGGGAGGAGCTGTGGTCAGGGGGCAGGGTCACAGCGCCGGTCAGTGTCCCAGCAGGGCCAGGCTGAGATGTGGACGAGGAGCTGTGGTCAGGGGGCGATTCCTTTCATGTCTTTGTTTTGGAGCATCACACGCAAATAAGCATTTAATAAGCAGTTGTGCATATGACGATAAACTGAGCTGGACTAAACTAACCTTTTCTTCCTCTTCCCTGTAGCTGTGACCATGACAACGAGCGCCCACCAATAAGACCGCTCAGGACACAGGACGACCGCTCCCCCTTTTGCCCGTAGCCCCGCCCAGTTCCGGTAAACCCCGCCCCCCCCGGGCAGTGGGGGAAGCGACAGAGGGAGCGCGTGCGACCAATCAGGGACTCGGAGCCGGGACGATGGCCGACTACAGCCCCGCCCCCACCCGGGAGGAAGCGGGGGAGGGGCCGGCCTCCGCGGCGACCAACGGCGGGGCCGCGGGGGCGGCGGGCTCGCAGGAGTCCATGAAGCTGAAGAAGGAGATCTCGCTGCTCAACGGCGTCTGCCTGATCGTGGGCAACATGATCGGCTCGGGCATCTTCGTCTCCCCGAAGGGCGTGCTGATGTACAGCGCCTCCTACGGGCTGTCGCTGGTGATCTGGGCGGTGGGCGGGCTCTTCTCGGTGCTGGGCGCCCTCTGCTATGCCGAGCTGGGCACCACCATCACCAAGTCGGGCGCCAGCTACGCCTACATCCTGGAGGCCTTCGGGGGCTTCATCGCCTTCATCCGCCTGTGGACGTCCCTCCTCATCATCGAGCCCACCAGCCAGGCCGTCATCGCCATCACCTTCTCCAACTACATGCTGCAGCCCCTCTTCCCCAGCTGCCAGTCGCCCTACAGCGCCAACCGGCTGCTGGCCGCCGCCTGTATCTGTGAGTGGGACTCGCCTCCGGCACACTAGGGGGCGCTGTGAGACAGACAGGCGGGTCCTTGATCGATCCCGGGAGGGAGATCGCAGTGCCACAGCAGCCAGGCACTGTCAACACAGCACAGCACAACTGTGGTGACGCAACAATACACCGATAGTGAGAAGTGTGGTAAAGAGTGGAGTATAGAGAGTTGCACCCAATACAGAAGATACCACACCAAGCCAGAGGGTAGTGCACAGTGTAGATCTACTGCACAGATCCACTTCCACACATCGCACAGCAGTCGTGGACAGAACACCAGCTGTGAGCAGAGGGTTCAGGTTTAGTCCCAGAACAGGTCAGTGTTGCCCCTGCCCAGACACACAGCGGACGTGTTGTAGAGTCTCATGGCAGGGGGCAAGAATGAGCTCCTGTAGCGCCCCCTGTCGCACCGTGGCTGGATCACAGTGCCTGCTGCTGGACGTGCTCTTCATCCTCACAAGCGTGTCCTAGAGGGGACGGGAGACGCTGTCCATGATGGGCATTAATTTGGACAGCGTTCTCCTCTCCGCCGCTCCCTCCAGGGGGGTCCAGGTCAGCCCCAGTGACAGAGCTTGCTCTCCTGATGAGCTTGTCCAGCCTGTCAGCGTCCACATGAGGTCCAGTCCAGTCCAGTCCAGTTCAGTCCCCACCTCGTTGCACTTAACCTTTCGAACGCCTCCCGTCTGCTCAAAGTCCCTAACGGTCTTTTAATGGCTTCTGGTTCTTCTTGTCGTTCTTCTGGATCTCGGTGCTGTAAACCAGGATGTCGTTCGTTCTCGTCCTGAGAGCGTATTTGTGGTTTCACACGGTGTTTCTGTCACGTCTTACCTCGCTGACCTTTTGTCCCTTTGTCTCTCTGGGCGGATTTAGGTCTGACATCGGACTCGTTAAGTCTGGTGTTCCTCAGGGCTCAATCCTGGGGCCCTTGGTCAGATTTTTGAGACCGCTTGGCCTCAAGACTCGCTTCTGTGCTGACGATACTCAAATCTACTTCCATACCAAACCTGACACTGATGTGACTGTCTCCATTTTCTCCAATCGCATCTCCGACATCAAGACATGGATGACTCAAAATGTCATCATCTCAACTGTGACGAGACTGAAGTCATGCTTATTGGCAACTTTGTTAAGCCAGTCCCATAAGATCTCTTTACTGGCCCTATACAGTCTCCTGCATGAGGACTGTGTCTTTTCCTCATGAGACACACAGACAGGGAGAGAAGCTGGGGGTCAGAGCGCAGGGTCAGCCAATTATACAGCACCCCTGGAGCAGCTGGGGTTAAGGGCCTTGCTCAGGGGCCCGATGGAGTAGGATTCCTCTGCCGGCCGCGGGATTCGAACCGGCAACCTTCCAGCCACAGGTGCAGATCCTGATCCACAGAGCTGCCACATCGCCCCCCACAGACACACCACACCTCTCCTGTAACCCCGTCTGTGGATGGTACTGTACTTGAACTTCAGTCTAAATTGAAAAACTTGGGGTGATATTTGATTCAGGTTTGCCATTCGACCCACATGTGCAGCATGTTGTCAAAACATCATTCTTGCACCTCAGGAATATCGCCAGACGAGGTCTCATGTTGTCTCTGCTCGCTGGGGTGTCTAAATCCACAGTGAACAAACTCCAGTCTGTCCAAACTTCGGCAGCCAGAATCCCGACCAGGTCTAGTGCAAGTGATCACATTACTCCCGTCCTGGAGTCCCTGCACTGGCTCCCGGTCAAATTCCGTGTGGACTTCAAAATCCTCCTGCTCACCTACAAGGCTCCGCATGGCAGAACTATTATCTGAACTATTATCGCCCTACTCCCCACCTCACAACCTTCGCTCTTTTAATTCTGGGCTCCTGTCTGTCCCCCAAGCCCGTCTACACTCTGGGGGTGACAGGGCCTTCTCCTGTTGTGCCCCCAAGCTCTGGACCTCTCTCTCCAAGGATATCAGAGAGTCACCTTCTCTAAACTCCTTCAAATCCAGACTCCAAACCCTCTTCTTCAGAAGAGCCTTTACTGAACTGGTTCTGTTCTTCACCCCTCTGCTCCTACAGTATCCAGTACCCCCTCTGTCGGTGTATTCTCATTGTGTATGTCTTGTGTCTTTTTGTTGTCGTTGTCTTTCTGTAAAGGGCTTTGAGAAGCCTCCTTTGAAGGCGCTATATAAAATGTGGTTTATGATGATGATGATGATGGGGTAGCTTGAAGGGCAGGGTAGCTGCAGTCCGTGCTCCAGACAGTGGTCACGTACCCCTCCGGAAACCGTCCTGTGTCCGAGAGAGCTGTTGAGGCAGGGTTCTGGGCTCGACGCCGGGCTGGGCAGGCCTCCTGCTCTCCGCTGCCACCTCTCTTGGTGTGAGGAGCGCCGCCCGCGCCCCCAGTTCCTTCCTGTGGCGGGGCTGCCCTGCGTCAGCGGGAACGCGCGGTTGTGTAATACCCCCCCCACAGGGGCAGGAGTGCTGCTGCAGGCAGAAAAACAGAGCAGCTCAGCAGCTGGCCCTGACGCACCCACACACGTCACACGCACACACACACACATCACACACCAGGTCACGCGCACACACACACACACACACACACCAGGTCACGCACACAGACACACACACACACGCGCACACACAGACACACACATCACACACCAGGTCACGCGCACAGACACACACACACACGCGCACACACAGACACACACATCACACACCAGGTCACGCGCACAGACACACACACACACGCGCACACACAGACACACACATCACACACCAGGTCACGCGCACAGACACACACACATCACACACCAGGTCACGCACACGCACACGCACACACACACACACGCGCACACACAGACACACACATCACACACCAGGTCACGCACACGCGCACACACACACACACACACACACGTCACACGCACACACACACACATCACACACCAGGTCACGCGCACAGACACACACACACACGCGCACACACAGACACACACATCACACACCAGGTCACGCGCACAGACACACACACATCACACACCAGGTCACGCACACGCACACACACACACACGCGCACACACAGACACACACATCACACACCAGGTCACGCGCACAGACACACACACATCACACACCAGGTCACGCACACGCACACACACACACACGCGCACACACAGACACACACATCACACACCAGGTCACGCGCACAGACACACACACATCACACACCAGGTCACGCACACGCACACACACACACACGCGCGCACACACAGACACACACATCACACACCAGGTCACGCGCACAGACACACACACATCACACACCAGGTCACGCACACGCACACACACACACGCGCACACACAGACACACACATCACACACCAGGTCACGCGCACAGACACACACACATCACACACCAGGTCACGCACACGCACACACACACACACGCGCACACACAGACACACACATCACACACCAGGTCACACGCACAGACACACACACATCACACACCAGGTCACGCACGCGCACACACAGACACACACATCACACACCAGGTCATGCGCACTCACAGACACACACATCACATACCAGATCACGTGCACACACAGACACACATCACACACCAGGTCACGCGCACACACAGACAGACACATCACACCAGGTCACGCACACACACACATCTCACACGCACACACACACACACACGCACACACACACAGACACACACATCACACACCAGGTCACGCACACACACAGACACACACATCACACCAGGTCACGCGCACACTCACACATCACACACACACACACCAGGTCACGCACACACACAGACACACACATCACACACCAAGTCACGTGCACACACATACACACATCACACACCAGGTCATGCGCGCACACGCACACATCACACACCAGGTCATGGTCATGCACAGTAGGGGTGTCCTGACTGCCGGTCAGTACAGATCCCAGGACACTGTCAGTAAGAGTAGGGGTGTCCTGACTGCTGGTCAGTCCAGATCCCAGGACACTGTCAGTAAGAGTAGGGGTGTCCTGACTGCCGGTCAGTCCAGATCCCAGGACACTGTCAGTAAGAGTAGGGGTGTCCTGACTGCCGGTCAGTCCAGATCCCAGGACACTGTCAGTAAGAGTAGGGGTGTCCTGACTGCTGGTCAGTCCAGATCCCAGGACACTGTCAGTAAGAGTAGGGGTGTCCTGACTGGTCAGCACAGATCCCAGGACACTGTCAGTAAGAGTAGGGGTGTCCTGACTGCTGGTCAGTACAGATCCCTGGACACTGTCAGTAAGAGTAGGGGTGTCCTGACTGGTCAGCACAGATCCCAGAACACTGTCAGTAAGAGTAGGGGTGTCCTGACTGGTCAGTACAGATCCCAGGACACTGTCAGTAAGAGTAGGGGTGTCTTGACTGCTGGTCAGTCCAGATCCCAGGACACTGTCAGTACAGGTTATGGAACAATTTCTCTCTCCTCCCCTGATCTGCTGTGCAGGTTGGGGTACAGTCTGGGGTACAGTTTCTCTCTGATCCCCCTGATCTGCTGTGCAGGTTGGGGTACAGTCTGGGGTACAGTTTCTCTCTGCTCCCCCTGATCTGCTGTGCAGGTTGGGGTACAGTCTGGGATACAGTTACTCTCTCCTCCTCTGATCTGCTGTGCAGGTTGGGGTACAGTCTGGGGTACAGTTTCTCTCTGCTCCCCCTGATCTGCTGTGCAGGTTGGGGTACAGTCTGGGACGTCTGGAGACCAGGGGGCTGGCAGTGAGCCGGTGTCCCTGTAGTGTTATCAGCAGTGCGAGTGTTTGTTCTGCTCAGCGCTGCTGAGTAAAAGGAGCAGACAGCGATAAGGCAGACAGCCTGATAAGCTCTTTCCCACAAACATGTTTTCACGAAGCCAGGGCTTGAAGTCCTGAAGGACGGGCCTCTGGGTCAGAGGAGAAGCGCCAAGGTGCCGGACTCCCAGCCAGTCAGCGTGGCAACCTGCTGCTGCTCGGTTTTATCATCAGCAGGCCCGCAGACTGCCTGGAAACCGGCTTGTATTACTGCTGCTATAATACCATAAACCTGTCCGGTTACAATAGGAGCTACAGTCCCAGTACAGGAGAACAGTCCAGTTACAATAGGAGCTACAGTCCAGTACAGGAGAACAGTCCAGTTACAATAGGAGCTACAGTCCCAGTACAGGAGAACAGTCCTGTTACAATAGGAGCTACAGTCCCAGTACAGGAGAACAGTCCTGTTACAATAGGAGCTACAGTCCAGTACAGGAGACCAGTCCTGTTACAACAGGAGCTACAGTCCAGTGCAGTAGAACAGTCCAGTTACAATAGGAGCTACAGTCCAGTACAGTAGACCAGTCCAGTTACAATAGGAGCTACAGTCCAGTACAGTAGAACAGTCCTGTTACAATAGGAGCTACAGTCCAGTACAGGAGAACAGTCCAGTTACAATAGGAGCTACAGTCCAGTACAGTAGAACAGCCCTGTTACAATAGGAGCTACAGTCCCAGTACAGTAGACCAGTCCTGTTACAATAGGAGCTACAGTCCAGTACAGGAGAACAGTCCTGTTACAATAGGAGCTACAGTCCAGTACAGTAGACCAGTCCAGTTACAATAGGAGCTACAGTCCAGTACAGTAGAACAGTCCTGTTACAGTAGGAGCTACAGTCCAGTACAGGAGAACAGTCCAGTTACAATAGGAGCTACAGTCCAGTACAGTAGACCAGTCCTGTTACAATAGGAGCTAGCGTCCAGTACAAGAGAACAGCCCTGTTACAATAGGAGCTACAGTCCCAGTACAGTAGACCAGTCCTGTTACAATAGGAGCTACAGTCCAGTACAGGAGAACAGTCCTGTTACAATAGGAGCTACAGTCCAGTACAGGAGAACAGTCCTGTTACAATAGGAGCTACAGTCCAGTACAGTAGACCAGCCCAGTTACAATAGGAGCTACAGTCCAGTACAGGAGAACAGTCCTGTTACAATAGGAGCTACAGTCCCAGTACAGTAGAACAGTCCTGTTACAATAGGAGCTACAGTCCAGTACAGTAGACCAGCCCAGTTACAATAGGAGCTACAGTCCAGTACAGGAGAACAGTCCAGTTACAACAGGAGCTACAGTCCAGTACAGGAGAACAGTCCAGTTACACTTGGAGCTACAGTCCCAGTACAGAGGTGTGTGTGTTTTAGTGTGCCCGGGGATAGTCTGGGAGGAGGTCAGATGAATAAGACGAATAGAGGAGCAGAAGAGAAGAGCGAAGGACAAAGAGAGGACTGTCTAGTTAATTATTACTTAATTCTCTGAGTAACAGTACTATCAGATATGAAGAAATATTAATGTATGACTCATGTTGAATTTCAAAAGCATTTCTATAATCTGAGTATAATACTTTTAAATTAACCCCAGTGTTAATGTCAGTCAGTGTGTCTGTATGAACCCCTCTCTCTCAGTGCAGTGTTAATGTGCTGGAGTGTCCAGTCAGTCAGTGTGTCTGTATGAACCCCTCTCTCTCAGTGCAGTGTTAATGTACTGGAGTGTCCAGTCAGTGTGTCTGTATGAACCCCTCTCTCTCAGTGCAGTGTTAATGTACTGGAGTGTCCAGTCAGTGTGTCTGTATGAACCCCTCTCTCTCAGTGCAGTGTTAATGTACTGGAGTGTCCAGTCAGTCAGTGTGTCTGTATGAACCCCTCTCTCTCAGTGCAGTGTTAATGTACTGGAGTGTCCAGTCAGTCAGTGTGTCTGTATGAACCCCTCTCTCTCAGTGCAGTGTTAATGTACTGGAGTGTCCAGTCAGTCAGTGTGTCTGTATGAACCCCTCTCTCTCAGTGCAGTGTTAATGTACTGGAGTGTCCAGTCAGTGTGTCTGTATGAACCCCTCTCTCTCAGTGCAGTGTTAATGTACTGGAGTATCCAGTCAGTGTGTCTGTATGAACCCCTCTCTTTCAGTGCAGTGTTAATGTACTGGAGTGTCCAGTCAGTCAGTGTGTCTGTATGAACCCCTCTCTCTCAGTGCAGTGTTAATGTACTGGAGTGTCCAGTCAGTCAGTGTGTCTGTATGAACCCCTCTCTCTCAGTGCAGTGTTAATGTACTGGAGTGTCCAGTCAGTGTGTCTGTATGAACCCCTCTCTCTCAGTGCAGTGTTAATGTACTGGAGTGTCCAGTCAGTCAGTGTGTCTGTATGAACCCCTCTCTCTCAGTGCAGTGTTAATGTACTGGAGTGTCCAGTCAGTGTGTCTGTATGAACCCCTCTCTCTCAGTGCAGTGTTAATGTACTGGAGTGTCCAGTCAGTCAGTGTGTCTGTATGAACCCCTCTCTCTCAGTGCAGTGTTAATGTACTGGAGTGTCCAGTCAGTGTGTCTGTATGAACCCCTCTCTCTCAGTGCAGTGTTAATGTACTGGAGTGTCCAGTCAGTCAGTGTGTCTGTATGAACCCCTCTCTCTCAGTGCAGTGTTAATGTACTGGAGTGTCCAGTCAGTGTGTCTGTATGAACCCCTCTCTCTCAGTGCAGTGTTAATGTACTGGAGTGTCCAGTCAGTCAGTGTGTCTGTATGAACCCCTCTCTCTCAGTGCAGTGTTAATGTACTGGAGTGTCCAGTCAGTGTGTCTGTATGAACCCCTCTCTCTCAGTGCAGTGTTAATGTGTATATTCTCCCCACTGTTAAATTCCCTCTCCTTTCATTCCTCTTTGTAGTATAGTCTGCTGAGCTCAGCAGTTTCAGACTTCAAAAACTGTCTGTTGTGCTGTATCAGCACCACCACTTCCTCAGCCACTGTCACAATGACACACAGAAGAGTGACTTCCATAGTTTATACTGCTAGAGTTATTGTGAGTCATTAGATTATAACTGTACAGAGTCAGTGTGAGACACTAGATTATAACTTTACACAGAGTCAGTGAGATAGACACTAGATTATAACTGTACACAGAGTCAGTGTGAGAGACACTAGATTATAACTGTACACAGAGTCAGTGTGTGAGACACTAGATTATAACTGTACACAGAGTCAGTGTGAAAGACTGGATTATAACTACACAGAGTCAGTGTGTGAGAGACACTAGATTATAACTGTACACAGAGTCAATGTGTGAGAGACACTAGATTATAACTGTACACAGTGTCAGTGTGAAAGACTGGATTATAACTACACAGAGTCAGTGTGTGAGAGACACTAGATTATAACTGTACACAGAGTCAGTGTGAAAGACTGGATTATAACTGTACACAGAGTCAGTGTGTGAGAGACACTAGATTATAACTGTACACAGTGTCAGTGTGAGACAGTAGATTATAACTGTACACAGAGTCAGTGAGAGAAACTAGATTATAACTGTACACAGTGTCAGTGTGACATAGTAGATTATAACTGTACACAGAGTCAGTGTGAGACACTAGAGTATAACTGTACACAGAGTCAGTGTGACACAGTAGATTATAACTGTACACAGAGTCAGTGTGAGACACTAGATTATAACTGTACACAGTGTCAGTGAGATAGACACTAGAGTATAACTGTACACAGAGTCAGTGAGATAGACACTAGATTATAACTGTACACAGAGTCAGTGTGAGACACTAGATTATAACTGTACACAGAGTCAGTGTGAGAGACACTAGATTATAACTGTACACAGTGTGACTGTTAAAACTGTGTCAGGGACTGAACTGTCATTATAATCCAGTGTGTTAATGCCTGTGTGTCTGAGTAATCATGTACAAATCCAACTTCTCCCTCTGTGTCCAGGTCTATTGACGTTTGTGAACTGTGCCTACGTTAAGTGGGGGACTCGGGTTCAAGACTTCTTCACCTACGCCAAGGTCATCGCCCTCATCGCAGTCATCATCGCAGGCATCATCAAAATCTGCCAGGGTACCACACCGACACAACCTTTATACCCCTCTCTCAGCGCAGTGTTAATGTACTGGAGTGTCCAGTCAGTGTGTCTGTATGAACCCCTCTCTCTCAGTGCAGTGTTAATGTACTGGAGTGTCCAGTCAGTCAGTGTGTCTGTATGAACCCCTCTCTCTCAGCGCAGTGTTAATGTACTGGAGTGTCCAGTCAGTGTGTCTGTATGAACCCCTCTCTCTCAGTGCAGTGTTAATGTACTGGAGTGTCCAGTCAGTGTGTCTGTATGAACCCCTCTCTCTCAGTGCAGTGTTAATGTACTGGAGTGTCCAGTCAGTCAGTGTGTCTGTATGAACCCCTCTCTCTCAGTGCAGTGTTAATGTACTGGAGTGTCCAGTCAGTCAGTGTGTCTGTATGAACCCCTCTCTCTCAGTGCAGTGTTAATGTACTGGAGTGTCCAGTCAGTCAGTGTGTCTGTATGAACCCCTCTCTCTCAGTGCAGTGTTAATGTACTGGAGTGTCCAGTCAGTGTGTCTGTATGAACCCCTCTCTCTCAGTGCAGTGTTAATGTACTGGAGTGTCCAGTCAGTGTGTCTGTATTAACCCCTCTCTGTCCTTCAGGATTCACTCAGAATTTCGATGGGATGTTTGAGGGCTCGTCCCGGGACCCTGGTGATATCGCCCTGGCCCTGTACTCTGCCCTGTTCTCCTACTCCGGGTGGGACACCCTCAACTTTGTAACAGAGGAGATTAAGAACCCTGAGAGGTATGTCTGAGGTACTGTTTGTTCTGTTCAATCTCAACACTGTGCCTGTTTGTGTTGTTCAAACTCACCACTGCGCTTGTTTGTTCTGTTCACACTCACCACTGCGCTGGTCTGTTCTGTTCACACTCACCACTGCGCTGGTCTGTTCTGTTCACACTCACCACTGCGCTGGTTTGTTCTGTTCACACTCACCGCTGCGCCGGTTTGTTCTGTTCACACTCACCACTGCGCCGGTTTGTTCTGTTCAAACTCAACACTGCCTGTTTGTGTTGTTCAAACTCACCACTGCACTGGTTTGTTCTGTTCACACTCACCACTGCACCGGTTTGTTCTGTTCAAACTCAACACTGTGCCTGTTTGTGTTGTTCAAACTCACCACTGCGCTGGTTTGTTCTGTTCAAACTCACCACTGCGCTGGTTTGTTCTGTTCAAACTCACCACTGCGCTGGTCTGTTCTGTTCAAACTCACCACTGCGCTGGTCTGTTCTGTTCACACTCACCGCTGCGCTGGTCTGTTCTGTTCACACTCACCACTGCGCCGGTCTGTTCTGTTCACACTCACCACTGCGCTGGTGTGTTCTGTTCAAACTCACCACTGCGCTGGTGTGTGTCATTCAAACCACCACTGCGCTGGTGTGTTCTGTTCAAACTCACCACTGCGCTGGTGTGTGTCATTCAAACCACCACTGCGCTGGTGTGTGTCGTTCAAACTCACCACTGCGCTGGTTTGTTCTGTTCACACTCACCGCTGCGCTGGTCTGTTCAGTTCACACTCACCACTGCGCTGGTCTGTTCTGTTCACACTCACCGCTGCGCCGGTTTGTTCTGTTCACACTCACCACTGCGCCGGTTTGTTCTGTTCACACTCACCGCTGCGCTGGTTTGTTCTGTTCACACTCACCGCTGCGCTGGTGTGTTCTGTTCAAACTCACCACTGCGCTGGTGTGTGTCATTCAAACTCACCGCTGCGCTGGTGTCTGTCATTCAAACTCACCACTGCGTTGGTGTGTGTCATTCACACTCACCGCTGCGCCGGTTTGTTCTGTTCACACTCACCACTGCGCCGGTTTGTTCTGTTCACACTCACCACTGCACCGGTTTGTTCTGTTCACACTCACCACTGCGCTGGTGTGTGTCATTCAAACTCACCACTGCGCTGGTTTGTTCTGTTCACACTCACCACTGCGCTGGTTTGTTCTGTTCACACTCACCACTGCGCCGGTTTGTTCTGTTCACACTCACCGCTGCGCTGGTTTGTTCTGTTCACACTCACCGCTGCGCTGGTGTGTTCTGTTCAAACTCACCACTGCGCTGGTGTGTGTCATTCAAACTCACCGCTGCGCTGGTTTGTTCTGTTCACACTCACCACTGCGCTGGTTTGTTCTGTTCACACTCACCACTGCACTGGTTTGTTCTGTTCAAACTCACCACTGTGCTGGTTTGTTCTGTTCACACCACTGCGCTGGTTTGTTCTGTTCAAACTCACCACTGCGCCGGTTTGTTCTGTTCACACTCACCACTGCGCCGGTTTGTTCTGTTCACACTCACCACTGCGCTGGTTTGTGTTTTTCACGCTCACGTCTGTGCTGCTATCCTTCTGAAGATTGTGTGCCTTCTTCTTCCGGGGAGTCTTGTCGACGGTGACAGGGGCTGAGCGACCTCACAACCCCTAAAAATCAAGGCGCTATATCTTGGGAAAGACAGCAGTGCCGACGCAGTGCTGAGGAATGCTGTGAGATTCATTGTCTGTCTGTCCCGGGACCCCGGTGATACTCTGCCCTGTTCCCCGGCTGCAGCTGGGACACCCTCAGCTTTGTCCCGGCGGAGAGGAAGAACGAGAGGGGGTGGCTCCTCGGAGCTCAGAGCCGCTGCCGCCTCACACACCTGCCTCTGCTGGCTCAGCTCAGCTTGTCTTTTACTGCCCTCTGGTGTTGAAGAGCTGCACGTGCGGGTCGTGGGAGAAATAGTGTCACAGAGAGAGAAGAAACAGCAAAAAGAAACAGACCCTGATGAAGTACAGGCTCAGTGACCACAGCCTGGCCATAGAAACTGGACACAGGCAGACCTGGCTGTCCAGAGAGGACAGGCTCACTGACCACAGCCTGGACACAGACACTGGACACAGACAGACCTGACTGTCCAGAGAGGACAGGCTCAGTGACCACAGCCTGGACACAGAAACTGGACACAGACAGACCTGACTGTCCAGAGAGGACAGGCTCAGTGACCACAGCCTGGACACAGAAACTGGACACAGACAGACCTGGCTGCCCAGAGAGGACAGGCTCAGTGACCACAGCCTGGACACAGAAACTGGACACAGGCAGACCTGGCTGTCCAGAGAGGACAGGCTCAGTGACCACAGCCTGGACACAGGGAGACCTGACTGTCCAGAGAGGACAGGCTCAGTGACCACAGCCTGGACACAGAAACTGGACACAGGCAGACCTGGCTGTCCAGAGAGGACAGGCTCAGTGACCACAGCCTGGACACAGACACTGGACACAGACAGACCTGGCTGCCCAGAGAGGACAGGCTCAGTGACCACAGCCTGGCCATAGAAACTGGACACAGGCAGACCTGGCTGTCCAGAGAGGACAGGCTGTGCTCCCACTGCCAGCGGGGAGAAATAGAGACAGAGGTGCACTTCCTACTGCACTGTGACAGATACTCTGGGATTAGAGAAACATTCTTCCCCAGATTCAGAAATCTAGTCCCAGAGTTCCCACACCTGCCAGAATCACAACGGGTCCCAATCCTACTGGGAGAGGGAGGAGGGAACTCAGTGGATCTGGCAGCCCAGTATGTGATCTCCTGTCACAGCCTGAGGAACAGTGAGCCTGTCTCTCAATAGTAATAATACAGTGTGTGATCTCCTGTCACAGCCTGAGGAACAGACAGTGAGCCTGTCTCTCAGTAATAATAATACAGTGTGTGATCTCCTGTCACAGCCTGAGGAACAGACAGTGAGCCTGTCTCTCAATAATAATAATACAGTGTGTGATCTCGTGTCACAGCCTGAGGAACAGTGAGCCTGTCTCTCAATAATAATAATACAGTGTGTGATCTCTTGTCCCAGCCTGAGGAACAGTGAGCCTGTCTCTCAATAATAATAATACAGTGTGTGATCTCCTGTCACAGCCTGAGGAACAGACAGTGAGCCTGTCTCTCAATAATAATAATACAGTGTGTGATCTCCTGTCCCAGCCTGAGGAACAGACAGTGAGCCTATCTCTCAATAATAATAATACAGTGTGTGATCTCCTGTCACAGCCTGTGGAACAGACAGTGAGCCTGTCTCTCAATAATAATAATACAGTGTGTGATCTCCTGTCACAGCCTGAGGAACAGTGAGCCTGTCTCTCAATAATAATAATACAGTGTGTGATCTCCTGTCACACCCTGAGGAACAGACAGTGAGCCTGTCTCTCAATAATAATAATACAGTGTGTGATCTCCTGTCACAGCATGAGGAACAGACAGTGAGCCTGTCTCTCAATAATAATAACACAGTGTGTGATCTCCTGTCACAGCCTGAGGAACAGTGAGCCTGTCTCTCAATAATAATAATACAGTGTGTGATCTCCTGTCACACCCTGAGGAACAGACAGTGAGCCTGTCTCTCAATAGTAATAATACAGTGTGTGATCTCCTGTCACAGCCTGAGGAACAGTGAGCCTGTCTCTCAATAATAATAATACAGTGTGATCTCGTGTCACAGCCTGAGTGAGCCTGTCTCTTAATAATAATAATAAAGTGTGTGATCTCCTGTCACAGCCTGAGGAACAATGAGCCTGTCTCCCAATAATACTCCTTCTTTCTACAGTATATGTAAATAGTGTTTCCCACACTGAAGGAGACACACGAGGTGTGTTTCCCACACTGAAGGAGACACACGAGGTGCTTTTCCCACACTGAAGGAGACACACGAGGTGTATTATACCCCTCTAGCCTGGTGGGTTCCTAGAAGCTAAGTGGCCCAGGGATCTCAGCCAGTCGTGTCTGGAGAGAAACCAGGGTATCGGCTTCAATATAATGGCTGGGCAGCTTGTTCCACACCCCCACCACCCTCTGTGTAAAGAAGAGCCACCTGTCCTTCGTTTCAAAAGCTCTTTCCTATCAATTCTGGAGGCGTGCTGTGGGTTGACTCAAGAGATGTTGGATGTGCCCCGAGGAAAGACACTAACAGACCCTGAGCCTCTGTCTCCCCCTTGTGTCCGCACTGTGTACTGCAGGAACCTGCCCTTGGCCATTGGGATCTCCATGCCCATCGTGACGACCATCTACATCCTGACCAACCTGGCCTATTACACTGTCCTGGACATCCCCTCCATCCTGGACAGCGACGCTGTGGCCGTGGTGAGTCCAGAGTGCGCTGACACCCAGTGGGGTGGTGTAGTACTGCAACACAACTGCATGGTAAGAGCTGCATTTCTGCTCTTATCGCTTACAGACATTTGCAGATCAGGTGTTTGGAGTCATGAACTGGACCATACCGCTCGCTGTCGCCCTCTCCTGTTTTGGAGGACTGAATGCATCTATTCTGGCAGCATCTCGGTGAGTGGACCTTTCCTACACACACTCTCAGTGCAGTGTTAATGTACTGGAGTGTCCAGTCAGTCAGTGTGTCTGTATGAACCCCTCTCTCTCAGTGCAGTGTTAATGTACTGGAGTGTCCAGTCAGTCAGTGTGTGTGTGTGTATGAACCCCTCTCTCTCAGTGCAGTGTTAATGTACTGGAGTGTCCAGTCAGTCAGTGTGTGTGTATGAACCCCTCTCTCTCAGTGCAGTGTTAATGTACTGGAGTGTCCAGTCAGTCAGTGTGTCTGTATGAACCCCTCTCTCTCAGTGCAGTGTTAATGTACTGGAGTGTCCAGTCAGTGTGTCTGTATGAACCCCTCTCTCTCAGTGCAGTGTTAATGTACTGGAGTGTCCAGTCAGTCAGTGTGTCTGTATGAACCCGTCTCTCTCAGTGCAGTGTTAATGTACTGGAGTGTCCAGTCAGTCAGTGTGTCTGTATGAACCCCTCTCTCTCAGTGCAGTGTTAATGTACTGGAGTGTCCAGTCAGTGTGTCTGTATGAACCCCTCTCTCTCAGTGCAGTGTTAATGTACTGGAGTGTCCAGTCAGTGTGTCTGTATGAACCCCTCTCTCTCAGTGCGGTGTTAATGTATTGGAGTGTCCAGTCAGTCAGTGTGTCTGTATTAACCTGTCTCTCTCTCACAGGCTGTTCTTTGTGGGGTCACGAGAAGGTCACCTCCCAGACTCTCTGTGTATGATCCATATTCATCGCTTCACCCCTGTCCCGGCTCTGCTTTTCAATGTGAGACTTAATTTTCTTCAGAAGTACAGTGTTGAGTAGTATGTACTGCAGTATAGTGGTGTGCGGTATAGTACAGTGTTCTGCAGTATAGTGGTATGCGGTACTGTATAGTGTACTGCAGTATAGTCGTGTGCTGTATAGTACAGTGTACTGCAGTATAGTGGTGTGCGGTACTGTATAGTGTACTGCAGTTTAGTGGCATGCGCTATAGTACAGTGTTCTGCAGTATACAGTGGCGTGCAGTATAAAACAGTGTTCTGCAGTATACAGTGACGTGCGGTATAGTATAGTGTTCTGCAGTATAGTGACGTGCGGTACAGTACAGTGTTCTGCAGTATAGTGGCGTGCGGTACAGTACAGTGTACTACAGTATAGTGGCGTGCAGTACAGTATAGTGTTCTGCAGTATAGTGGCGTGCGGTATAGTACAGTGTACTGCAGTATAGTGGGGTGCGGTACAGTATAGTGTACTGCAGTATAGTGGCATGCGGTACAGTACAGTGTACTGCAGTATAGTGGCGTGCGGTACAGTACAGTGTACTACAGTATAGTGGCGTGCAGTACAGTATAGTGTTCTGCAGTATAGTGGCGTGTGGTACAGTACAGTGTACTACAGTATAGTGGCGTGCGGTACAGTACAGTGTTCTGCAGTATAGTGGCGTGCGGTATAGTACAGTGTACTGCAGTATAGTGGGGTGCGGTACAGTATAGTGTACTGCGGTATAGTGGCGTGCGGTATAGTGGGGTGCGGTACAGTATACTGTACTGCAGTATAGTGGCGTGCAGTACAGTATAGTGTACTAGAGTACAGTGTACTGTAGAGTACAGTGTTTCAGCGTGAACCCTGGTGTGTTGTGTTGTGTTGTGTTGTGTTGTTGTGCAGGGGGCCATGGCTCTGGTCTACCTGTGTGTGGACGACATCTTCCAGCTGATCAACTACTACAGCTTTAGTTACTGGTTCTTCGTGGGTCTGTCCATCGCTGGCCAGCTGTACCTGCGCTGGAAACAGCCTGACCGCCCGCGGCCTCTCAAGGTGAGAGCCTCTGCACACACCACAACACTGTACACACCACACAGCACTCTACACACAACTTTCTACACACACAGTACAACACTGTACACACACAAACACACACTACACACTGTGATCCTCTCTGTCTCTGCAGCTGTGCCTGCTCTTCCCGGTGGTCTTCTGCCTGTGCACTGTACACACACAACACAGCACAACACTCTATACACACACAACACTGTACACACACACACACACACTCCACACTGATCCTCTCTCTGTCTCTGCAGCTGTGCCTGCTCTTCCCGGTGGTCTTCTGCCTGTGCACCGTGTTCCTGGTGGTGGTCCCTCTGTACAGCGACACGCTCAACTCCCTGATTGGCATCGGCATCGCGCTCTCCGGCGTGCCCGTCTACCTGCTCTGCTGCCGCGTGCCCGCCCACCGCCGGCCGGCCTGGCTGCGCCGGGGCATCGGTGAGGAACCCGCCTGCCTCCTCGCTGTCCAGCACTGGGGATCCCCCCCAAACCCCAGTCCGCTCACACACTCCAGCTCTCAGTGGGGAGGAGAGCAGAGTGATGAGGCCAGTTCAGAGAGGGGGGTGATCAGGAGGCCATGACTGGTAAAGACCAGGGGGAGTCTGTCCAGGACACTGGGGTCACACCCCTACTCTTTCTGAGAGACACCCTGGGGTCTTGACTGACCACAGAGAGGCAGGACCTCAGTTTCACGTCTCATCTGAAGGACGGCACCTTGTTTACAGTCTAGTGTCCCCGTCACTGTCCTGGGGCATTAGGACCCACACAGCCCGCAGGGTGAGCGCCCCCTGCTGGCCCCACTCACACCTCTCCCAGGTACTGGCCAGGCTCACCCTGAGCCCCAGTGGGCTGTCAGCGAGCAGCAGGGGGATACAGCTGTGTGGGCTTACTGGGGATCGCTATCCCATGAGCAGTCAGTACACACCCTCCACCTTGTCTCAACCCTGACGTTGCCGTTCATTTGATTTTTTTTTCCAAACAAACCCAGACAAACTGTCTCCTCTGTCCTCAGCGTCCTCCGCCGAGTTGGTTCAGAAAGTCTGCTTCTCCGTGCTGACCGAGATGGACGATGTGGAGGACAAGACGCAGTAGTCAGGCAGAGAAGGCCTGACGTCACAGACGGATACACTGTGCGGGGGGGCGGGGGGTTGTCACAGGTCACAGCGCGCGAGTGAGGAAGAGATTCAACCAATAGCAGCCATCCTTTTGTCTAAGGGCAGGCCCTTTAACACTCCAGCCAGCCAATCAGTGAACACTGAAGTGGACTGGAAAGAGCCAATGGGAAGCAGGCAGTGCTCATCGTCATGGCAGTGAGGGAAGTGTCATTGTGTTGCTATGACAACACTCCAGCACTAGGGGGATGGGATCTTCCCATGTTCTAAGGCCTGTTTTTATAGGATCTACTGATATATTGATAAATATATATATATATTTGCGCATTTGATAAGATTTTAATATATTTTCTTTCTGGAAGGAGGGGGGGAGGGAGAGAGGCAGAGGGTGGTAATTGTGAGAAACAGGCCTAGCTGCATCTTTGAATCACAAATAACAATGAAACACAATCACTAATTAAAAACATTCTTAAAACGGTTTCACCCTGGTCTGTGTGTGTAGATTACTGCCACTGAACATGGTCACATGAACACAAGTAAAAGCCCTCAGATCTCATCCCACCGTGTCTGCAGAAGAGCCAGGGTACCAGTTCCATCAACAACATGGCTGGGCAGCTTGTTCCCCACCCCCACCACCACCACCCTCTGTGTAAAGAAGAGCCTCCTGTCCTCTGAATGATCTCACCCAGCTGTGTTTGGTGAAAAGCTAGGGTATCAGCTTCAACAACACGGCTAGGCAGCTTGTTCCCCACCCCCACCACCCTTTGTGTAAAGAAGGGCCTCCTGTCCTGACTGGAGGGTCTCACCCAGCTGTGTCTGGAGAGAAGCCAGGGTATCGACTTCAACAACAGGGCTGGGCATCTTGTTCCCCACTCCCACCCCCCTCTGTGTACAGTAGAGCCTCCTGTCCTGACTGGAGGAGCTCTCCCAGCTGTGTCTGGAGAGAAGCCAGGGTATCGGCTTCAACCACATGGCTGGGCAGCTTGTTCCCCACCCCCACCACCCTCTGTGTAAAGAAGGGCCTCCTGTCCTGACTGGAGGAGCTCACCCAGCTGTGTCTGGGGAGGAGCCAGGGTATCGGCTTCAACAACATGGCTGGGCAGCTTGTTCCCCACCCCCACCACCCTCTGTGTAAAGAAGAGTCTCCTGTCCTGACTGGAGGATCTCATCCAGCTGTGCACACGCGCACACACGCGCACACACGCGCACACACCAGCCCCCAGAGACACGAACACACACACACAGGCACCAGTTCCCAGACACAAACACATATGAGCAGTGTGAGACCCGGTCCTAAGGCAGTGCGAGCACTGCTCTGGAGACAGAGGAAAACCCCACTTCCCAACCTGAACCCCTGAGCCCCCGAATTCCAGACCCCCAAGCCCCAGAAGCACACAGGTGTGGCGGAGCGAGTTCGGACAGGGCGACGTCATCGCCTTTAGCTCCCTCGGCTGGATCCCTGCTGCTCGAGGCCGGAGACCCGGGTTCGCGCCCCAGCTGCCGCGGGAGGAATCGCGGGGCGGAGCGGCGGAACCGCGACGGTCACACGCACGCACGCACGCACGCACGCACGCACGCACGCACGCACTGGGAGCGAGACCTAGGAGAGTGTTGCTCAGTTTAATAGCGGGAACAGGGACAGTGAGACCCCCCCCACCGTTCGGGGGCAGCAGGAGGGACGCAGGCCCGACCCCCAGCCTCCCGAAACACGGCCCTCCGCTTCGAGCCGGCACCCGGGGAGCCGACCGCATCGTATTTACAACCGGGCCCTCGGGCCCTCGTCCCCTCTCCCTCCGCGCTCCTCCAATATATACAGCTAGGGGGCAGGGCCGGGGCGGGGCTTCCCCCCGCCTCAGCCAATCGTGTCCTGCCAGGGCCTCTTGTTCCGGCTCCCCGGCTCCGCCCCCATCTTGGGATCGGCCGACTGCGTCTTCAGCGTCTGCTGCTGCTGCTGCTGCAGAGGATTGTGGGGGAAGGTCTGTCGCAGGGGCCCTGGACAGAGGGGCAGAGAGAGAGAGAGACAGACCAGTGAGCGCCGTCGGACGGTGGAGCACCCGCCCGACGCGGGGCGAGGGCGACCGGCGCCCGAGAGGGGCTCCGGGCGAGAGGGGGCGCTCTCCAGCCCGACACTCCTATGAGTTCTGACTTCGTCTGAACGGGGACATTTACAGATCACCCGTCCGGCAGGACAGTCCCAGCGCTGTGTCCCTGTGTGTGCTGAGCTCAGGACAGACTGACAGCACACAGGACTGTCCTGGGTCACATGTGTCTGTACTGATAGAAGAGCTGGGAGAGCCCAGCAGCGTGTCTGTCCTGCAGGACAGTCCCAGCACTGTGTCCCTGTGTGTGCTGAGCTCAGGACAGACTGACAGCACACAGGACTGTCCTGGGTCACATGTGTCTGTACTGATAGAAGAGCTGGGAGAGCCCAGCAGCGTGTCTGTCCTGCAGGACAGTCCCAGCGCTGTGTCCCTGTGTGTGCTGAGCTCAGGACAGACTGACAGCACACAGGACTGTCCTGGGTCACATGTGTCTGTACTGATAGAAGAGCTGGGAGAGCCCAGCAGCGTGTCTGTCCTGCAGGACAGTCCCAGCGCTGTGTCCCTGTGTGTGCTGAGCTCAGGACAGACTGACAGCACACAGGACTGTCCTGGGTCACATGTGTCTGTACTGATAGAAGAGCTGGGAGAGCCCAGCAGCGTGTCTGTCCTGCAAGACAGTCCCAGCGCTGTGTCCCTGTGTGTGCTGAGCTCAGGACAGACTGACAGCACACAGGACTGTCCTGGGTCACATGTGTCTGTACTGATAGAAGAGCTGGGAGAGCCCAGCAGCGTGTCTGTCCTGCAGGACAGTCCCAGCGCTGTGTCCCTGTGTGTGCTGAGCTCAGGACAGACTGATAGCACACAGGACTGTCCTGGGTCACATGTGTCTGTACTGATAGAAGAGCTGGGAGAGCCCAGCAGCGTGTCTGTCCTGCAGGACAGTCCCAGCGCTGTGTCCCTGTGTGTGCTGAGCTCAGGACAGACTGACAGCACACAGGACTGTCCTGGGTCACATGTGTCTGTACTGATAGAAGAGCTGGGAGAGCCCAGCAGCGTGTCTGTCCTGCAGGACAGTCCCAGCGCTGTGTCCCTGTGTGTGCTGAGCTCAGGACAGACTGACAGCACACAGGACTGTCCTGGGTCACATGTGTCTGTACTGATAGAAGAGCTGGGAGGGCCCAGCGCTAAGTTAGGGCTCATCAGGACTGTCTCCGTCTTTTTCGCTGGGATTCTCTCTCACCCTTGGCTGCCATATCCAGGTGGTGCTTTATCCTCCTCTCTCGCTCCTGCAGCTGCTGCGCCAGCTGTGCATTCTTCCAGCCTATGGGGGGGGTGGGGAGGACACATCTGTCAACATCTGTAAGGCTTGCACTACGAGCACCCCCAGAACCGACCCCCTCTTCTCTGTCCAACTGTCTGTCTGTCTCTCCATTTCAAATTCAAACACCTTTATTGGCATCACCATAAATTTCAGTATTGCCAAAGCATATACAGTTAGTATCACACCTACAGACCTTGATAAGAAAATATATTATATACAACACATAGAACATTCCTGAAAGACAGGCTCGGTGTCTGTTCCTCAGGCTGTGACAGGAGATCACACACTGTATTATTATTATTGAGAGACGAGCTCACTGTTCCTCAGGCTGTGACAGGAGATCACACACTGTATTATTATTATTGAGAGACAGGCTCACTGTCTGTTCCTCAGGCTGTGACAGGAGATAACATACTGTATTATTATTATTGAGAGATAGGCTCACTGTTCCTCAGGCTGGGACAGGAGATCACACACTGTATTATTATTATTGAGAGACAGGCTCACTGTTCCTCAGGCTGTGACAGGAGATCACACACTGTATTATTATTATTGAGAGACAGGCTCACTGTCTGTTCCTCAGGCTGTGACAGGAGATCACACACTGTATTATTATTATTATTGGGAGACAGGCTCACTGTCCCTCAGGCTGTGACAGGAGATCACACACTGTATTATTATTATTGGGAGACAGGCTCACTGTCCCTCAGGCTGTGACAGGAGATCACACACTGTATTATTAGTATTGAGAGATAGGCTCATTGTTCCTCAGGCTGTGACAGGAGATCACACACTGTATTATTATTATTGAGAGACAGGCTCACTGTTCCTCAGGCTGTGACAGGAGATCACACACTGTATTATTATTATTGAGAGATAGGCTCACTGTTCCTCAGGGTGTGACAGGAGATCACACACTGTATTATTATTATTGAGAGATAGGCTCACTGTTCCTCAGGCTGTGACAGGAGATCACACACTGTATTATTATTATTGTGAGACAGGCTCACTGTTCCTCAGGCTGTGACAGGAGATCACACACTGTATTATTATTATTGAGAGACAGGCTCACTGTTCCTCAGGCTATGACAGGAGATCACACACTGTATTATTATTATTGAGAGACAGGCTCACTGTCTGTTCCTCAGGCTGTGACAGGAGATTAAACACTGTATTATTATTAATGAGAGACAGGCTCACTGTCTGTTCCTCAGGCTGTGTCAGGAGATCACACACTGTATTATTATTATTGAGAGACAGGCTCACTGTCTGTTCCTCAGGCTGGGACAGGGGATCACACACTGTATTATTATTATTGAGAGACAGGCTCACTGTCTGTTCCTCAGGCTGTGACAGGAGATCACACACTGTATTATTATTATTGAGAGACAGGCTCACTGTCTGTTCCTCAGGCTGTGACAGGAGATCACACACTGTATTATTATTATTGAGAGACAGGCTCACTGTCTGTTCCTCAGGCTGTGACAGGAGATCACACACTGTGCTGCCAGTTCAACTGAGTTCCCCTCCTCCCTCTCCCAGTAGGATTGAGACTTCTTGTGATTCTGGCAGGTGTGGGAACTCTGGGACTAGATTTCTGAGTTTAGGGTAGAATGTTTCTCTAATCCCAGAGTATCTGTCACAGTGCAGTAGGAAGTGCAGGTCTGCCTGTGTCCAGTTTCTGTGTCCAGGCTGTGGACACTGAGCCTGTCCTCTCTGGGTAGCCAGGTCTGCCTGTGTCCAGTTGCTATGGCCAGGCTGGGGTCACTGAGCCTGTACTTCGTCAGGGTCCTTTTCTGTTATTTATCTTGGTTAGATATTCAGCTAGTGTGCATTGTCTGTTTAGAGTTCTGTAGCATTCCAGTTTATGTTGTGTGTGTGTGTCCCAGTGTGTGAGATATTGCTGTGTGATCTGTGCTGTGCTTGATTCTAGCAGTGCTGTCCTGAGGCTGGCTGGTGTCGGTGTGGCTCAGGTCAGTGAGCCTCAGGACCAGCTGGCTCAGGGGGCTTCTCTCTCTGTGTGTGTCTCAGTGTGTGAGGTAGTGATGTGTGTGTGTGTGTCCCAGTGTGTGAGATATGGCTGTGTGATCTGTGCTGTGCTGTGCTTGATTCTAGCAGTGCTGTCCTGAGGCTGGCTGGTGTCGGTGTGGCTCAGGTCAGTGAGACTCAGGACCAGCTGGCTCAGGGGGCTCCTCTCTGAGCTCAGCAGGTCCTTGTAGTGGTACGAATTCTGCTCATAGTTTCTCAGATGTAGCCAATATCTGTCCACTCTTCCTGCCCGTCTCTCTCTCAGTACCTGACTTCAAGCTCTTGAGGAAGCCCTCCTGCTCCTGCAGGGCAGAAGGAGGGTGTGTCACTCTCTGAGGGATCTTCAGAAGCTGTCGTACTGAAGGGTGTCTGAGAACGGCCACTTGTACCAGTGAGAACATGTTGGAGGTCATCCAGTAGGTGAAGATAGCCTGCAGAGAGAAACAGGTTAATACACTGACTGGACACTCCAGTCCATGAACACTGCACTGAGAGAGAGGGGTTCATACAGACACACTGACTGGACACTCCAGTACATTAACACTGCACTGAGAGAGAGGGGTTCATACAGACACACTGACTGGACACTCCAGTACATTAACACTGCACTGAGAGAGAGGGGTTCATACAGACACACTGACTGACTAGACACTCCAGTACATTAACACTGCACTGAGAGAGAGGGGTTCATACAGACACACTGACTGGACACTCCAGTACATTAACACTGCACTGAGAGAGAGGGGTTCATACAGACACACTGACTGACTGGACACTCCAGTCCATGAACACTGCACTGAGAGAGAGGGGTTAATACAGACACACTGACTGACTGGACACTCCAGTACATTAACACTGCACTGAGAGAGAGGGGTTCATACAGACACCCTGACTGACTGGACACTCCAGTACATTAACACTGCACTGAGAGAGAGGGGTTCATACAGACACCCTGACTGACTGGACACTCCAGTACATTAACACTGCACTGAGAGAGAGGGGTTCATACAGACACACTGACTGACTGGACACTCCAGTACATTAACACTGCACTGAGAGAGAGGGGTTCATACAGACACACTGACTGGACACTCCAGTACATTAACACCCCATTTTTAGCATTAAAGTACTTAACAATTGAATCCACTTCCTTTCCAATACTGTCTAAATACCCAGACAGCTGTAGTGTTGTGAACTGAGTCATTGAACCGCAGTGTCATCCAACTCAATATGAGGACATATTTGAGTTGACAGGTTTTTAAAACCCAAGAAACGCAGACCTGTTTTTAAATTTCATGGTCACCAGAAAACTGCAACTCAGATACAAAACCTGGAGCAGATCAGGCAACTCAACAACGGGGGTTAGAGAGCCAGCCTGGCAGAGGAACACTGACAGGACTCACCGTGGGGAAGGAGATGGTGAGGGGCAGGATGACGAGGGGCATGATCCTGAACACAGTCTTCATCATTCGCAGGTTGGGGTTATCAACACCAGACTCCGCACCTAACTGAGAGAGAGGGGTTAATACAGACACACTGACTGACTGGACACTCCAGTACATTAACACTGCACTGAGAGAGAGGGGTTCATACAGACACACTGACTGACTGGACACTCCAGTACATTAACACTGCACTGAGAGAGAGGGGTTCATACAGACACACTGACTGACTGGACACTCCAGTACATTAACACTGCACTGAGAGAGAGGGGTTCATACAGACACACTGACTGGACACTCCAGTACATTAACACTGCACTGAGAGAGAGGGGTTCATACAGACACACTGACTGACTGGACACTCCAGTACATTAACACTGCACTGAGAGAGAGGGGTTCATACAGACACACTGACTGACTGGATACTACAACATGTGATGTGGAAAAGGAACTATTTTACCTCCAGGACAGCAAACATAGTCCCAGTCACAGCCAGTGGAAGGATATAGAAGGGGTCGGCGGCAGTGAGGTCGGTGAACCACCACAGGCCGCCATACTGCATGCTGGGAACTGGGAGGTATGCCATCTTCCTTAGGGCGATGAAGAAGGAGATGAAGATTGGAGTCTGAGAGAGACAGACAGGGGGAATTAACGGAGACAGCGGCTAGGCGCTAGAGCGAATCAGATCAAGACTGGCGCTCTGCTGTGCCAGGAGACTGGAGTACGGCTCACTGTCAGTGCATGTACACAGCATCCAGCAGAGCCCGGCACCACCAGCCAGACACGAGCAGCAGAGCCCAGCACACACCAGTCAGACACGAGCAGCAGAGCCCGGCACACACCAGTCAGACACGAGCAGCAGCAGAGCCCGGCACACACCAGTCAGACACGAGCAGCAGCAGAGCCCGGCACACACCAGTCAGACACGAGCAGGAGCAGAGAACAGCCCGGCACACACCAGTCAGACACGAGCAGCAGAGCCCAGTACACACTAGTCAGACACGAGCAGCAGAGCCTGGCACACACCAGTCAGACACGAGCAGCAGCAGAGCCCGGCACACACCAGTCAGACACGAGCAGGAGCAGAGAACAGCCCGGCACACACCAGTCAGACACGAGCAGCAGAGCCCGGCACACACCAGTCAGACACGAGCAGCAGCAGAGCCCGGCACACACCGGTCAGACACGAGCAGCAGCAGAGCCCGGCACACACCGGTCAGACACGAGCAGCAGCAGAGAACAGCCCGGCACACACCAGTCAGACATGAGCAAGAGCAGAGAACAGCCCGGCACACACCAGTCAGACACGAGCAGCAGAAGAGCCCAGTACACACCAGTCAGACACGAGCAGCAGCGGAGCTCGGCACACACCAGTCAGACACGAGCAGCAGCAGAGTAGAGCCCGGCACACACCAGTCAGACACGAGCAGCAGAAGAGCCCGGCACACACCAGTCAGACACGAGCAGCAGAGCCTGGCACACACCAGTCAGACACGAGCAGCAGCGGAGCCCGGCACACACCAGTCAGACACGAGCAGCAGCAGAGAACAGCCCGGCACACACCAGTCAGACACGAGCAGCAGCAGCAGAGTAGAGCCTGGCACACACCAGTCAGACATGAGCAGCAGCGGAGCCCGGCACACACCAGTCAGACACGAGCAGCAGCAGAGAACAGCCTGGCACACACCAGTCAGACACGAGCAGGAGCAGAGAACAGCACACACCAGTCAGACACGAGCAGCAGTGGAGCCCAGCACACACCAGTCAGACACGAGCAGCAGCAGAGCCCGGCACACACCAGTCAGACACGAGCAGCAGAGCCCGGCAGACACGAGCAGCAGCGGAGCCCGGCACACACCAGTCAGACACGAGCAGCAGCAGAGCAGAGCCTGGCACACACCAGTCAGACACGAGCAGCAGCGGAGCCCGGCACACACCAGTCAGACACGAGCAGCAGAGCCTGGCACACACCAGTCAGACACGAGCAGCAGCAGAGCCCGGCACACACCAGTCAGACACGAGCAGCAGCAGAGCCCGGCACACACCAGTCAGACACGAGCAGCAGAGCCTGGCACACACCAGTCAGACACGAGCAGCAGCAGAGCCCGGCACACACCAGTCAGACACGAGCAGCAGCGGAGCCCGGCACACACCAGTAAGACACGAGCAGGAGCAGAGAACAGCCTGGCACACACCAGTCAGACACGAGCAGCAGTGGAGCCCGGCACACACCAGTCAGACACGAGCAACAGCAGAGTAGAACCCAGCACACACCAGTCAGACACGAGCAGCAGAGCACGGCACACACCAGTCAGACATGAGCAGCAGAGCACGGCACACACCAGTCAGACATGAGCAGCAGAGCACGGCACACACCAGTCAGACAGCGAGGCAGACAGCAGCAGCAGAGCACAGAACCACAAATCAGACAACGAATCACACAGGACGAAACAGCCAGACAGAGAGACTGACAGACCTGCACCAGAGGCACAAGGAATCCACGATGAGGAAAGACATCATTTTTCTTCTGGAACAGCATCAAGTCAGTGTAGGCCTTAGAGACTGAGAGACGGAGAGAGACAGATTAATACCAGCAGGTCAGTGTAGGACTGAGAGACGGAGAGAGACAGGTTAATACTTTCCTAATAGAGGGATTAACACTGCTTCAAAAGAGAGGGAGAGGCAGGTTAATACTGAAATAGTGTCCCAGCAGGAACAGGGAAAAACTCCGAAGCAGGATTAACTGGGGACGCGGACAGAAACACTTACACTCAAACTTATTGCCGCTCCTCTTGGCTTCATTCATGCGGTTTGTGAGCTTGGTCATCTCAGGGAGAACATTGTTGAGCTTCGCAGCCTCTTTCTGTCCCTTCACTATCACTGGGAACACAAGGATCCTGGCCACCAGCGTCCCTAAGACAGAGAGAGGGGTTCATACAGACACACTGACTGACTGGACACTCCAGTACATTAACACTGCACTGAGAGAGAGGGGTTCATACAGACACACTGACTGACTGGACACTCCAGTACATTAACACTGCACTGAGAGAGAGGGGTTCATACAGACACACTGACTGGACACTCCAGTACATTAACACTGCACTGAGAGAGAGGGGTTCATACAGACACACTGACTGACTGGACACTCCAGTACATTAACACTGCACTGAGAGAGAGGGGTTCATACAGACACACTGACTGACTGGACACTCCAGTACATTAACACTGCACTGAGAGAGAGGGGTTCATACAGACACACTGACTGGACACTCCAGTACATTAACACTGCACTGAGAGAGAGGGGTTCATACAGACACACTGACTGACTGGACACTCCAGTACATTAACACTGCACTGAGAGAGAGGGGTTCATACAGACACACTGACTGACTGGACACTCCAGTACATTAACACTGCACTGAGAGAGAAGGGTTCATACAGACACACTGACTGACTGGACACTCCAGTACATTAACACTGCACTGAGAGAGAGGGGTTCATACAGACACACTGACTGACTGGACACTCCAGTACATTAACACTGCACTGAGAGAGAGGGGTTCATACAGACACACTGACTGGACACTCCAGTACATTAACACTGCACTGAGAGAGAGGGGTTCATACAGACACACTGACTGACTGGACACTCCAGTACATTAACACTGCACTGAGAGAGAGGGGTTCATACAGACACACTGACTGGACACTCCAGTACATTAACACTGCCCTGAGAGAGAGGGGTTCATACAGACACAGTGACTGGACACTCCAGTACATTAACACTGCACTGAGAGAGAGGGGTTCATACAGACACACTGACTGACTGGACACTCCAGTACATGAACACTGCACTGAGAGAGAGGGGTTCATACAGACACACTGACTGACTGGACACTCCAGTACATTAACACTGCACTGAGAGAGAGGGGTTCATACAGACACACTGACTGGACACTCCAGTACATTAACACTGCACTGAGAGAGAGGGGTTCATACAGACACAGTGACTGGACACTCCAGTACATTAACACTGCCCTGAGAGAGAGGGGTTCATACAGACACAGTGACTGGACACTCCAGTACATTAACACTGCACTGAGAGAGAGGGGTTCATACAGACACACTGACTGACTGGACACTCCAGTACATTAACACTGCACTGAGAGAGAGGAGTTCATACAGACACAGGCATCAAGACTAAGAGAGGACAGGTCATCAACTACACCAAATAAATGAGTTGATCGCCAATGAGGTGCTGTCTTACCGGTCACTATGGCTCCCCACCAGGGTAGCCCACAGTCCACATGCAGGAACTCCAGGATGTTCTGGACCAGCCCCACGGGGGTGTAGGCCCCCAGCCCCAGCTCTGATAGGCTCTGCTCTGGCCCCGCCCCCTGAAGCACATCCAAGGCTGTGGGGACATCCTGTGCAGCTGGCTCTGTGATTGGCTGGGGGGCAGAAGGGGCGGGGCCAGGGGTCACTGTAGTATCGGCAGCAGGAGTCTGTAGATCCAGATAAGATACACATTGAAGCAGCAGCAGCACCTGTATCAGAGGTGAAGCTGGAACAACGGGACTCTTGCATGCTGGGAACTGTTGTGTCCATGACATCCATGACATCCGGTCTCTCCACTGCAGTCCTAATGAGGTTTTGATTGCACAGACACACTCACACGTACGCGTGCAGACAGTGAGAAAGGGGGTGATGTCGGGCTGTTTCCCTGCCTACCTGCGAGCTGCTGTGCCTGATGGGTCCAGCGCTGACCACCAGGAAGGGAGGGCCATGGTGACGGCCCAGAGCAGTCTGGGCCAGGTGACCCCTCCCTCCTCCCAGCGTGTGGATCCACGAGGCGTGTGGGGCTGCCAGGCTCTGCAAGGACACCAAGACACACGTGCTTACCGGACCGGAATCAGAAAGGCAGGGAGGCAGCCACAGAGCTCTCCGTCTTTACGAGAGTCAGGGCACTCTCAGGGTGGTACACTCCCTTCTGACTGAAGAGACTCAGTTCCTCCAGCCTGTCAGTGTAAGATACTCCCTTCTGACTGAAGAGACTCAGTTCCTCCAGCCTGTCAGTGTGGGACTCTCCCTTCAGACTAAAGACATTCAGTTCCTCCAGCCTGTCAGTGTGGGACACTCCCTTCAGACTAAAGAGACTCAGTTCCTCCAGCCTGTCATTGTGGGACACTCCCATCAGACTTAAGAGACTCAGTTCCTCCAGCCTGTCATTGTGGGACACTCCCTTCAGACTGTAATAGAGCAGAACTGGGCCCTAGACACACACACACTTGTATTAGAGCTGGTATGTGCCCTAGACACACACACACACACTTGTATTAGAGCTGGTATGTGCCCTAGACACACACACACTTGTATTAGAGCTGGTGTGTGCCCTAGACACACACACACTTGTATTAGAGCTGGTGTGTGCCCTAGACACACACACACTTGTATTAGAGCTGGGATGTGCCCTAGACACACACACACTTGTATTAGAGCTGGTGTGTGCCCTAGACACACACACACACTTGTATTAGAGCTGGTGTGTGCCCTAGACACACACACACTTGTATTAGAGCTGGGATGTGCCCTAGACACACACACACTTGTATTAGAGCTGGTGTGTGCCCTAGACACACACACACACTTGTATTAGAGCTGGTGTGTGCCCTAGACACACACACACTTGTATTAGAGCTGGTGTGTGCCCTAGACACACACACACACACTTGTATTAGAGCTGGTATGTGCCCTAGACACACACACACTTGTATTAGAGCTGGTATGTGCCCTAGACACACACACACTTGTATTAGAGCAGGACTGTGCCCTAGACACACACACACTTGTATTAGAGCAGGACTGTGCCCTGGAGACACACACACACTTGTATTAGAGCAGGACTGTGCCCTGGAGACACACACACACTTGTATTAGAGCAGGAGTGGACCCTAGACACAGACACACACTTGTATTAGAGCTGGTGTGTGCCCTAGACACACACACACACACACACACACACCAACTTGTATTAGAGCTGGTGTGTGCCTCACACACACACACACTTGTATTAGAGCTGGTGTGTGCCCTAGACAAACACACACACACACACACACACCAACTTGTATTAGAGCTGGTGTGTGCCTCACACACACACACACTTGTATTAGAGCTGGTGTGTGCCTCACACACACACACACTTGTATTAGAGCTGGTGTGTGCCTCACACACACACACACACACTTGTATTAGAGCTGGTGTGTGCCTCACACACACACACACACACTTGTATTAGAGCTGGTGTGTGCCTCACACACACACACTTGTATTAGAGCTGGTGTGTGCCTCACACACACACACACATTTGTATTAGAGCTGGTGTGTGCCTCACACACACACACACACACACTTGTATTAGAGCTGGTGTGTGCCTCTCACACACACACACACACTTGTATTAGAGCTGGTGTGTGCCTCATACACACACACACACACTTGTATTAGAGCTGGTCTGTGCCTCACACACACACACACACACACACACTTGTATTAGAGCTGGTCTGTGCCTCACACACACACACACACTTGTATTAGACCTGGTGTGTGCCTCATACACACACACACACACACACTTGTATTAGAGCTGGTGTGTGCCACACACACACACACACACACACACACACGTATTAGAGCTGGTGTGTGCCTCTCACACACACACTTGTATTAGACCTGGTGTGTGCCTCATACACACACACACACACTTGTATTAGAGCTGGTGTGTGCCTCATACACACACACACACACACTTGTATTAGACCTGGTGTGTGCCTCATACACACACACACACACACATTGTATTAGACCTGGTGTGTGCCTCATACACACACACACACACACTTGTATTAGAGCTGGTGTGTGCCTCACACACACACACACACACACACACACACACACACTTGTATTAGAGCTGGTGTGTACACCAGAATCTCTATCAAAGTAACTCTCTTACGGAACACGAGTCCCGCACCAGTCGGCCCACAGGCCACGCACACATGCACGGAGGGTCCTGCGTGGAGCGCTTACCAGTACCTCACCCTCCTTGAGCCCAGCTGCACCTCTCGGCGACCAGGTCCCCGATTTCTTGAGAAAAGCCCTGGCTAAGGACTCCGCCGCTTGCCTGGCTCTGAGCGCCGCCATGCCGGAACAGGGAGGTCGAGGAGGTGAGAGTCGCTGCGACGGGGAGAGGCGAGGGACAAACAGGACGAAGGACGGCGCCTCCTTTTCGCGTTGTCGTTCCAGCGGTTTCGATGTTCTGGATTCGAGTTTAAACCAATGAGACCTCCGACATCGTCTTCTGCCCTTTTGATTCTTCTTTTACAGAACCAGTATTAAATTTGCATTGATAATATCCACTGTGGCTACTCTCTCTCCCTCTCACACAGACACACACACACACACCAGAGACTCACACCAGACCAGACACACACACACACACACCAGAGACTCACACCAGACCAGATACACACACACCAGAGACTCACACCAGACCAGATACACACACACCAGAGACTCACACCAGACCAGACACACAGACACCAGAGACTCACACCAGACCAGACACACACACACCAGAGACTCACACCAGACCAGATACACACACACCAGAGACTCACACCAGACCAGACACACAGACACCAGAGACTCACACCAGACCAGACACACACACACCAGAGACTCACACCAGACCAGATACACACACACCAGAGACTCACACCAGACCAGACACACACACACCAGAGACTCACACCAGACCAGATACAGACACATAGACACAGACTCACACAGAGACACAGACACTAACACCAGACACACACACACACACCTCTAATGTGACATTATCAACCCCACACACACACTCACACACACCTCACTCTGTCTCCTCTCCCTCTCCTCTCTCCTCACTCTGTCCTCATCTCCCTCCTCCTTCTCTCCTCTCTCTCCCCCATCCCCCCCGCCTCCCTCCTCTTCCCCTCCTCCTCCTCTCCCGCCCTCGCTGCTGGGGTCCAGGAGGGGGAGCAGTACCGCTGGGGTTCAGGAGGAGGAGCAGTAACCGCTGGGGTACGCGAGAAGGAGCAGTACCGCTGGGGTACACGAGGAGGAGCAGTAACCGCTGGGGTACAGGAGGGGGAGCAGTACCGCTGGGGTACAGGAGGGGGAGCAGTACCGCTGGGGTTCAGGAAGGGAAGAAGTACCGCTGGGGTTCAGGAGGAGGAGCAGTACCGCTGGGGTACAGGAGGAGGAGCAGTAACCGCTTGGGTCCAGGAGGGGGAGCAGTACCGCTGGAGTTCAGGAGGAGGAGCAGTACCGCTGGGGTACAGGAGGGGGAGCAGTACCGCTGGGGTACAGGAGGAGGAGCAGTAACCGCTGGGGTACAGGAGGGGGAGCAGTACCGGTGGGGTACAGGAGGAGGAGCAGTACCGCTGGAGTTCAGGAAGGGAAGAAGTACCGCTGGGGTACAGGAGGGGGAGCAGTACCGCTGGGGTACAGGAGGAGGAGCAGTACCGCTGGGGTACGCGAGGAGGAGCAGTAACCGCTGGGGTACAGGAAGGGGAGCAGTACCGCTGGGGTACACGAGGAGGAGCAGTAACCGCTGGGGTACAGGAGGAGGAGCAGTAACCGCTGGGGTACAGGAGGGGGAGCAGTAACCGCTGGGGTACAGGAGGAGGAGCAGTAACCGCTGGGGTACAGGAGGGGGAGCAGTAACCGCTGGGGTACAGGAGGAGGAGCAGTAACCGCTGGGGTACAGGAGGAGGAGCAGTAACCGCTGGGGTACAGGAGGGGGAGCAGTACCGCTGGGGTTCAGGAGGAGGAGCAGTACCGCTGGGGTCCAGGAGGGGGAGCAGTACCGCTGGGGTACAGGAGGGGGAGCAGTACCGCTGGGGTACAGGAGGAGGAGCAGTACCGCTGGGGTTCAGGAGGAGGAGCAGTACCGCTGGGGTACAGGAGGGGGAGCAGTACCGCTGGGGTACAGGAGGGGGAGCAGTACCGCTGGGGTACAGGAGGAGGAGCAGTACCGCTGGAGTTCAGGAAGGGAAGAAGTACCGCTGGGGTTCAGGAGGAGGAGCAGTACCGCTGGGGTACAGGAGGAGGAGCAGTAACTGCTGGGGTCCGCGAGGAGGAGCAGTAACCGCTGGGGTACAGGAGGAGGAGCAGTACCGCTGGGGTACGCGAGGAGGAGCAGTAACCGCTGGGGTACAGGAAGGGGAGCAGTACCGCTGGGGTACAGGAGGAGGAGCAGTACCGCTGGGGTACAGGAGGGGGAGCAGTACCGCTGGGGTACAGGAGGAGGAGCAGTAACTGCTGGGGTACAGGAGGAGGAGCAGTACCGCTGGGGTACAGGAGGAGGAGCAGTAACCGCTGGGGTACAGGAGGGGGAGCAGTACCGCTGGGGTACAGGAGGAGGAGCAGTAACTGCTGGGGTCCAGGAGGAGGAGCAGTAACCGCTGGGGTACAGGAGGAGGAGCAGTACCGCTGGGGTACAGGAGGAGGAGCAGTACCGCTGGGGTCCAGGAGGAGGAGCAGTACCACTGGGGTTCAGGAGGAGGAGCAGTAACCGCTGGGGTACAGGAGGGGGAGCAGTACCGCTGGGGTACAGGAGGAGGAGCAGTACCGCTGGGATACAGGAGGGGGAGCAGTACCGCTGGGGTCCAGGAGGAGGAGCAGTAACTGCTGGGGTCCAGGAGGAGGAGCAGTAACCGCTGGGGTACAGGAGGAGGAGCAGTACCGCTGGGGTACAGGAGGAGGAGCAGTACCACTGGGGTACAGGAGGAGGAGCAGTACCACTGGGGTACAGGAGGAGGAGCAGTAACCGCTGGGGTACAGGAGGGGGAGCAGTACCGCTGGGGTCCGCAAGGAGGAGCAGTAACCGCTGGGGTACAGGAGGAGGAGCAGTACCGCTGGGGTACAGGAGGGGGAGCAGTAACCGCTGGGGTACAGGAGGAGGAGCAGTACCGCTGGGGTACAGGAGGGGGAGCAGTAACCGCTGGGGTACAGGAGGAGGAGCAGTACCGCTGGGGTCCAGGAGGAGGAGCAGTACCGCTGGGGTACAGGAGGGGGAGCAGTAACCGCTGGGGTACGCGAGGAGGAGCAGTACCACTGGGGTACAGGAGGGGGAGCAGTACCACTGGGGTACGCGAGGAGGAGCAGTACCGCTGGGGTCCAGGAGGGGGAGCAGTACCGCTGGGGTACAGGAGGGGGAGCAGTACCGCTGGGGTACGCGAGGAGGAGCAGTACCGCTGGGGTACAGGAGGGGGAGCAGTAACCGCTGGGGTACAGGAGGAGGAGCAGTAACCGCTGGGGTACACGAGGAGGAGCAGTAACCGCTGGGGTACAGGAGGGGGAGCAGTACCGCTGGGGTACAGGAGGAGGAGCAGTAACCGCTGGGGTACAGGAGGAGGAGCAGTACCGCTGGGGTACAGGAGGGGGAGCAGTACCGCTGGGGTCCAGGAGGAGGAGCAGTACCACTGGGGTACAGGAGGGGGAGCAGTACCACTGGGGTACGCGAGGAGGAGCAGTACCGCTGGGGTCCAGGAGGGGGAGCAGTACCGCTGGGGTCCAGGAGGAGGAGCAGTACCACTGGGGTACAGGAGGGGGAGCAGTACCGCTGGGGTACGCGAGGAGGAGCAGTACCGCTGGGGTCCAGGAGGGGGAGCAGTACCGCTGGGGTCCAGGAGGAGGAGCAGTACCACTGGGGTACAGGAGGGGGAGCAGTACCGCTGGGGTACAGGAGGGGGAGCAGTACCGCTGGGGTACGCGAGGAGGAGCAGTAACCGCTGGGGTACAGGAGGGGGAGCAGTACCGCTGGGGTACAGGAGGAGGAGCAGTAACCGCTGGGGTACAGGAGGAGGAGCAGTACCGCTGGGGTACAGGAGGGGGAGCAGTACCGCTGGGGTCCGCAAGGAGGAGCAGTAACCGCTGGGGTACAGGAGGGGGAGCAGTACCGGTGGGGTACAGGAGGAGGAGCAGTAACCGCTGGGGTACAGGAGGAGGAGCAGTAACCGCTGGGGTCCAGGAGGAGGTGCAGTAACCGCTGGGGTACAGGAGGAGGAGCAGTAACCGCTGGGGTACAGGAGGGGGAGCAGTACTGCTGGGGTACAGGAGGAGGAGCAGTACCGCTGGGGTACAGGAGGAGGAGCAGTAACCGCTGGGGTACAGGAGGGGGAGCAGTACCGCTGGGGTACAGGAGGAGGAGCAGTAACCGCTGGGGTACAGGAGGGGGAGCAGTACCGCTGGGGTACAGGAGGAGGAGCAGTAACCGCTGGGGTACAGGAGGGGGAGCAGTACCGCTGGGGTACAGGAGGAGGAGCAGTAACCGCTGGGGTACAGGAGGAGGAGCAGTAACCGCTGGGGTACAGGAGGGGGAGCAGTACCGCTGGGGTACAGGAGGAGGAGCAGTACCGCTGGGGTACAGGAGGGGGAGCAGTAACCGCTGGGGTACAGGAGGAGGAGCAGTACCGCTGGGGTACAGGAGGCGGCGGTCTGCTGTGCAGTCTGACTGACTGACACACTGAGTGACTGACACACTGACTGACGCAGTGACACACTCCGCCTACAGTATATGTCAATATTTTATTATATGTCTCTGTTGTAAATGTCTGTAATATGTCTGTAGAATTTATTTTACTTCTATTTTTTGTTTTGCTTAATGTAAATATCATTACTTTTATGTGCTTTGGCAACACTGATTGTACCCATCGGTCATGCTAATAAAGCACCTTGAACTGAACTGAATTGAACTGACTGGCACACCGCCTGACACACTGAATGAGTGACTGGCACACCGCCTGACACACTCAGTCACACACTGACTGACACACTGGCACACTGCCTGACACACTCAGTGACTGACACACTGTCTGAGTGAAATCACAGAACATGCATGAAACAGCCTCTGTGTCTGTGAAGTCAGTGAGGTTGTGAGTGATGCCAGTCAACAGTATTTTTTCCCCTCGATTTAATTCAGTCTGGATGTATGTCTTCATCATCTCGCACACACGCGCGCACCCCCACCAGGTAAGGGAGTCTGAGAGCAGCTGGCCGGCAGCCAGGCCACACAGACCCCCGGCCGGCCACAGGCAGAGCCAGAAATAAAGAAGACCATCGATCTGTGGTGTACTGTACACAAGGCGCCATCCTTCAGATGAGACGTGAAACTGAGGTCCTGCCTCTCTGTGGTCAGTCAAGACCCCAGGGTGTCTCTCAGAAAGAGTAGGGGTGTGACCCCAGTGTCCTGGACAGACTCCCCCTGGTCTTTACCAGTCATGGCCTCCTGATACCCCCCCTCTCTGAACTGGCCTCATCACTCTGCTCTCCTCCCCACTGAGAGCTGGAGTGTGTGGGGAGCGTTCTGGAGCATCATCCAGGTGGGGCTGCACACTGGGGGGGTGGGGGTGGAGGAGACCCCCATTACCTGTAAAGTGCTGTGAGTGGAGTGTCCAGAAAAGTGCTATATAAGTGTAAGCAATTACTATTATTATAAACACAAGTCCCACACGCTTCTATAAACCCTGCGGGGGCGGTTCGCCGCCGACACCCTCAGAGTGGCGTCCCCCCTCCACGTCGTTTTCATTAAAAAAGTCTTCCTAGGATTCCGAGGAAGACCGGCGTGTTAAATCAGAAGGCGTTACTGTGTCTGAAGTGCTGGCCATCTGTCTTGGTAACGGGCTCGTCGTCATCACCACGGCGAGCGCGACTCGGGTTCAAACTGCGTCCACCCCGGTCTGTTACAGCACCTCACCGGCTCCCGGCCCGGTCCCCAGCCCTCTCCACAACTCAGGCCAGTTCAGAGAGGGGGGTGATCAGGAGGCCATGACTGGTAAAGACCAGGGGGAGTCTGTCCAGGACACTGGGGTCACACCCCTACTCTTTCTGAGAGACACCCTGGGGTCTTGACTGACCACAGAGAGGCAGGACCTCAGTTTCACGTCTCATCTGAAGGACGGCGCCTTGTTTACAGTCTAGTGTCCCCGTCACTGTCCTGGGGCATTAGGACCCACACAGACCGCAGGGTGAGCGCCCCCTGCTGGCCCCACTAACACCTCTCCCAGCAGCAGCCTCAGCTTTCCCAGGAGTCTCTCCTCCAGGTACTGGCCAAGCTCACACCTGCCGAGCTTTTTCCCCTGTTTCATTCACTTGTTGCTACCTTGTTGTGTCACGTTGAGACATCTGTATATTTGTGTGTATATACCCCTGCTTTCTGCACTTTCCCTTTTTGTATTTAAATAAAAATTAAAAAAAAAACACGGACATCTTCCGGACGCAGGACAGCAGGCGGCGCCGACTCCACCCCCCGCCGCTTTCCCGTCGCGGTGTCGCACGGAAATACGTCCGGCCGGGCCGCCCTGGCTTCGAGACACTCGTTCCGCCCCGCGCTGTCGTGTCGTGTCCACTCGGGGCTCTCTTAGCCGCGCTGGGACTGTGAATCCGGCGGCAGAGCCCCCCCCCCCCCCTCCCCCCCGGAGCTCAAGATGACGTCGTGTCAGCGCTCTCACGCTGAGCTGTGTCCCACGCCGAAATCATTTAAGTGAAATTTAACAGTAAACAAACTTGCTTGATTACCGTCTTGGTACCATCTTACCATCAAATTAGGTTTCACGCATCTCATGATCTTGAGGGAAGAACTGCCCACTGGAGATTGTGAGCAAAGTGGACACTGAGAGCAACACACCTCTGTAAGCTCTACCCTGTTGTTTAAGTGCTGTGACAAACTGCTGTAACAAATTGGATTTAAGGACGTTTTGTCTCGAGGTCACGCTGGCTCTGTGGTCACCACTGCTGTCTCGCAGGGCTGGGGATCGGGGTTCAGTCCTGGACCGGAATTCAATTCTCCCTCTGTTCAATTCCAGTCAGGATCTGTGTGGAGTCTGCATGTTCTCCCTGTGTTCACCTGGGTTTCCTCCTGGTGCTCTGGTCTCCTCCCACAGTCCACAGACATGCTGCTGGGAGAACTGGCCCTGGTGTGTGGGTGTGTGTGTGTGTGTGTGTGTGTGTGTGTGTGTGTGTGTGTGTCCTGTGATGGGCTGGTGTCCTGTCCAGGGTGTGTGTGTGTGTCCTATGATAGGCTGGTGTCCTGTCCAGTGTGTGTGTGTGTGTGTGTGTGTGTGTCCTGTGATGGGCTGGTGTCCTGTCCAGGGTGTGTGTGTGTGTCCTATGATGGGCTGGTGTCCTGTCCAGGGTGTGTGTGTGTGTCCTGTGAGGGGCTGGTGTCCTGTCCAGGGTGTGTGTGTGTGTGTGTCCTGTGATGGGCCGGTGTCCTGTCCAGTGTATGTGTGTATCCTGTGATGGGCTGGTGTCCTGTCCAGGGTGTGTGTGTGTGTGTGTGTGTGTGTCCTGTGATGGGCTGGTGTCCTGTCCAGTGTGTGTGTGTATCCTGTGATGGGCTGGTGTCCTGTCCAGGGTGTGTGTGTGTGTCCTGCGATGGGCTGGTGTCCTGTCCAGGGTGTGTGTGTGTCCTGTGATGGGCTGGTGTCTTGTCCAGGGTGTGTGTGTGTGTGTGTCCTGTGATGGGGCGGTGTCCTGTCCAGTGTGTGTGTGTGTCCTGTGATGGGCTGGTGTCCTGTCCAGGGTGTGTGTGTGTGTCCTATGATGGGCTGGTGTCCTGTCCAGTGTGTGTGTGTCCTGTGATGGGCTGGTGTCCTGTCCAGGGTGTGTGTGTGTGTCCTATGATGGGCTGGTGTCCTGCCCAGGGTGTGTGTGTGTGTCCTGTGATGGGCTGGTGTCCTGTCCAGGGTGTGTGTGTGTGTGTCCTATGATAGGCTGGTGTTCTGTCCAGTGTGTGTGTGTGTCCTGTGATGGGCTGGTGTCCTGTCCAGGGTGTGTGTGTGTGTCCTATGATGGGCTGGTGTCCTGTCCAGTGTGTGTGTGTATCCTGTGATGGGCTGGTGTCCTGTCCAGGGTGTGTGTGTGTCCTGCGATGGGCTGGTGTCCTGTCCAGGGTGTGTGTGTGTCCTGCGATGGGCTGGTGTCCTGTCCAGGGTGTGTGTGTGTGTGTCCAGGTTGTCCTCCGTCTGGCTCCTGTCGCTTGCTGGGAAAGACTCCAGCTCTCCCATGACCCTGAACTGGAAGAGGTGGCTGGAAAATGGACGGATTCCATCTGCCATTAATCACACTTTTAACTGTAGTGTCCTTCTTGTGAAATACAGTATATCAGCGTCTCCCCCACTAGCGCCCAGTCTGGCGTGCTTAGCACAGATCACCCCGAATCACCTGGGATTTAAGACTAGGAACACGTGTGACTTCTCGATCAAGCAGGGGAATAAGTGGTTCATTGAAGGAAAGGTCTTCGAGGGCGGGAGGTCTGCAGCCTATGTGTTTTAATGAATTAACAATAAGATTGTAACGCACACGGCCGACACTGCAGGTTGTGCGAGCCGGTTGCCAGCGCGGTGTCCTCACCGTCCTTCCCTGTGGACAGCAGGGGCCTCAGCCGCCGGGCTGGGGGGAGATCTCCCTTTGGCTCAGCTGGCTGGGTCGCTGTTGAGTGATGCCGGAGGCCTGGGTTCGAGTCCCCAGCGGTGGGGGGTGGGGGGCCGAGCTGAGGCGGCAGGGGCGAGGGCGCAGACCCACGTGAACCCCAGAGCGCTACAGCGTGATCATACTGCAGTCGTGGGGCCCCGCCGACGCGAGATCGCAGAGGGCACTCCGACCCCCTGTGCTGGAGGAGCAGTTGAGGACGAGGCCACCCAGAGGTCAGAGGTCAGAGGTCAGGCACGCATCGACAGAGCAGAACGCGGGATAGCACAGGGACGATATCCGAGACACGTAATCCTGGGGTTCGGTAGAACAGAGAAACAAGGAGTCCGGTAACCAGGAAAAATCCGAGAAGACGAAATCCGGGCGTGGTCGAAGAAGGCAGGAGCAGAGATGGGGAACCGGGAGATCAGGGGAGAGGGCTGAGACGCACACAGGAGGAATACTACGGCAGGCTTCTCAACAGGGAGCCTGGGCTGGTGGGCGAGGGGACTTTAAACACTGCAGGGAGAGGGGCAGTCCGGGAGTGAGGATCTGTGCAATCTGGCACCTGTGGGAATGCGATGGGTTCAGTCAGGAAGGAGATCGTGAAGCAGCGGGTCTGGGAATGGAACGGCGTCCATGGGGGAGCGTACGCGGCGTGACAGCGCTGGTACGCTGGGGTACCACGCGCGCTGCCCCGAGCGCCACACGCACACACGTTCTGAGTGCGAGACGACACACTGCGACAGAGGCGTGTGGGAAGGGGACACATGACACATCTGGGCCATCGGAGGGGGGGGGGTCAGCAGGGCTTGGAGGCGGGGTCATTGGGGGGGCGGGGTCATCAGGGGTTGGGGCGTGGTCACCAGCGATTGGGGGCGTGGTCACCAGGGCTTGGGGCGGGGTCATCAGGGCTTGGGGCGTGGTCACCAGCGATTGGGGGCGTGGTCACCAGGGCTTGGGGCGGGGTCGTCAGGGCTTGGGGCGTGGTCACCAGCGATTGGGGGCGTGGTCACCAGGGTTTGGGGCGGGGTCATCAGGGCTTGGGGCGTGGTCACCAGCGATTGGGGGCGGGGTCGTCAGGGCTGGGGGCGGGGTCGTCAGGGCTTGGGGGCGTGGTCTGTCAGCCCTGGGGGTGTGGCTTCAGATGTCTTCCGTCTGCTGCAGATCCTTGCTGTCCTTCAGCATGAGCTCCTCCTTCTTGGTCTTCTGCCCACACGTTCTGGTGGAGAGAGATTCCGATGAAGCACTTGATGACATCATACAGGAGGCCAGCTGGTCCGGCGGTCAAGGTGCCGACCCTGTTGTACCGGGAGGCCAGCTGGTCCGGCGGTCAAGGTGCCGACCCTGTTGTACCGGGAGGCCAGCTGGTCCGGCGGTCAAGGTGCCGACCCTGTTGTACCGGGAGGACAGCTGGTCCGGCGGTCAAGGTGCCGACCCTGTTGTACCGGGAGACCAGCTGGTCCGGCGGTCAAGGTGCCGACCCTGTTGTACCGGGAGGACAGCTGGTCCGGCGGTCAAGGTGCCGACCCTGTTGTACCGGGAGGCCAGCTGGTCCGGCGGTCAAGGTGCCGACCCTGTTGTACCGGGAGGACAGCTGGTCCGGCGGTCAAGGTGCCGACCCTGTTGTACCGGGAGGACAGCTGGTCCGGCGGTCAAGGTGCCGACCCTGTTGTACCGGGAGGCCAGCTGGTCCGGCGGTCAAGGTGCCGACCCTGTTGTACCGGGAGGCCAGCTGGTCCGGCGGTCAAGGTGCCGACCCTGTTGTACCGGGAGGCCAGCTGGTCCGGCGGTCAAGGTGCCGACCCTGTTGTACCGGGAGGCCAGCTGGTCCGGCGGTCAAGGTGCCGACCCTGTTGTACCGGGAGGACAGCTGGTCCGGCGGTCAAGGTGCCGACCCTGTTGTACCGGGAGGACAGCTGGTCCGGCGGTCAAGGTGCTGACCCTGTTGTACCGGGAGGCCAGCTGGTCCGGCGGTCAAGGTGCTGACCCTGTTGTACCAGGAGGTTCCCAGTTTGAACTCTGACCCCTGAATTCCTGCGTGATTTGGAGTCTCGAACCCCCTGAGCTAAATGTTCAGAGGAGGTGATACTCTGAGGCCCAGCTGATGTCTCAGTTCACCAGACCACCTCACTCCCTGCAACACGCTGTGAGATCAATAACATATTATTGATCCTGGTAGTATAAAACCTGAATGTGTTTCAGTATCCTGGCTCCACTGCTACAGCCCTAGCTCTCCCCGCAGTGACCCTCTCCGACCCTTGTGTGACCCCACGCTGGCCTGGGCGTGACCTCTCACCTCTCCTCCACGTCCTGGATGGTGTCAGGCAAGGCTGTGCCCAGGGTCTCGGGCAGGAAGGCAGCGATGACCCCCGAAATGATGGGGGCGACCCCGTAGACCACCCCCGACAGCCAGGGCAGGAACTCTCCCAGCAGCAGCACCACTGGGGACACCATGGAGCCCACCCGCGCCACTATGGACATCCAGCCTATCCCAGACTGCCTGGGAAAGAGGGGAGGAGAGACCGGATCAACTCTGGGACTACACTGAGAGACAGGACCGTATCCACACCCTGCCTGCTGAGACTACACTGAGAGAGATAGACAGGACCGTATCCACACCCTGCCTGCTGAGACTACACTGACAGACAGGACCGTATCCACACCCTGCCTGCTGAGACTACACTGAGAGACAGGACCGTATCCACACCCTGCCTGCTGAGACTACACTGAGAGACAGGACCGTATCCACACCCTGCCTGCTGAGACTACACAGACAGACAGGGACCGTATCCACACCCTGCCTGCTGAGACTACACTGACAGACAGGACCGTATCCACACCCTGCCTGCTGAGACTACACTGACAGACAGGACCGTATCCACACCCTGCCTGCTGAGACTACACTGAGAGACAGGACCGTATCCACACCCTGCCTGCTGAGACTACACAGACAGACAGGGACCGTATCCACACCCTGCCTGCTGAGACTACACTGAGAGAGACAGACAGGGACCGTATCCACACCCTGCCTGCTGAGACTACACTGAGAGAGACAGACAGGGACCGTATCCACACCCTGCCTGCTGAGACTACACAGACAGACAGGGACCGTATCCACACCCTGCCTGCTGAGACTACACTGACAGACAGGACCGTATCCACACCCTGCCTGCTGAGACTACACTGAGAGACAGGACCGTATCCACACCCTGCCTGCTGAGACTACACTGAGAGACAGGACCGTATCCACACCCTGCCTGCTGAGACTACACAGACAGACAGGGACCGTATCCACACCCTGCCTGCTGAGACTACACTGAGAGAGACAGACAGGGACCGTATCCACACCCTGCCTGCTGAGACTACACTGACAGACAGGACCGTATCCACACCCTGCCTGCTGAGACTACACTGAGAGACAGGACCGTATCCACACCCTGCCTGCTGAGACTACACTGAGAGACAGGACCGTATCCACACCCTGCCTGCTGAGACTACACAGACAGACAGGGACCGTATCCACACCCTGCCTGCTGAGACTACACTGAGAGAGACAGACAGGGACCGTATCCACACCCTGCCTGCTGAGACTACACTGACAGACAGGGACCGTATCCACACCCTGCCTGCTGAGACTACACTGAGAGAGACAGACAGGGACCGTATCCACACCCTGCCTGCTGAGACTACACTGAGAGAGACAGACAGGGACCGTATCCACACACTGCCTGCTGAGACTACACTGAGAGAGACAGACAGGGACCGTATCCACACCCTGCCTGCTGAGACTACACTGAGAGAGACAGACAGGGACCGTATCCACACCCTGCCTGCTGAGACTAAACTGACAGACAGGACCGTATCCACACCCTGCCTGCTGAGACTACACTGAGAGAGACAGAAAGGGACGGTATCCACACCGTGCCTGCTGAGACTACACTGAGAGAGACAGACAGGACGGTATCCACACCCTGCCTGCTGAGACTACACTGAGAGAGACAGACAGGACCGTATCCACACCCTGCCTGCTGAGACTACACTGAGAGAGACAGACAGGGACCATATCCACACCCTGCCTGCTGAGACTACACTGAGAGAGACAGACAGGGACCGTATCCACACCCTCCCTGCTGAGACTACACTGAGAGAGACAGACAGGGACCGTATCCACACCCTGCCTGCTGAGACTACACTGAGAGAGACAGACAGGGACCATATCCACACCCTGCCTGCTGAGACTACACTGAGAGAGACAGAAAGGGACGGTATCCACACCCTGCCTGCTGAGACTACACTGAGAGAGACAGACAGGACCGTATCCACACCGTGCCTGCTGAGACTACACTGAGAGAGACAGACAGGACCGTATCCACACCCTGCCTGCTGAGACTACACTGAGAGAGACAGACAGGGACTGTATCCACACCCTGCCTGCTGAGACTACGCTGAGAGAGACAGACAGGACCGTATCCACACCCTGCCTGCTGAGACTACGCTGAGAGAGACAGACAGGGACCATATCCACACCCTGCCTGCTGAGACTACACTGAGATAGACAGACAGGGACTGTATCCACACCCTGCCTGCTGAGACTACGCTGAGAGAGACAGACAGGACCGTATCCACACCCTGCCTGCTGAGACTACACTGAGAGAGACAGACAGGGACCATATCCACACCATGCCTGCTGAGACTACACTGAGAGAGACAGACAGGGACCATATCCACACCCTGCCTGCTGAGACTACACTGAGAGAGACAGACAGGGACCGTATCCACACCCTGCCTGCTGAGACTACACTGACAGACAGGGACCGTATCCACACCCTGCCTGCTGAGACTACACTGAGAGAGACAGACAGGACCGTATCCACACCCTGCCTGCTGAGACTACACTGAGAGAGACAGACAGGACCGTATCCACACCCTGCCTGCTGAGACTACACTGAGAGAGACAGACAGGGACCGTATCCACACCCTGCCTGCTGAGACTACACTGACAGACAGGGACCGTATCCACACCCTGCCTGCTGAGACTACACTGAGAGAGACAGACAGGGACCGTATCCACACCCTGCCTGCTGAGACTACACTGAGAGAGACAGACAGGGACCGTATCCACACCCTGCCTGCTGAGACTACACTGAGAGAGACAGACAGGACCGTATCCACACCCTGCCTGCTGAGACTACACTGAGAGAGACAGACATGGACCGTATCCACACCCTGCCTGCTGAGACTACACTGACAGACAGGGACCGTATCCACACCCTGCCTGCTGAGACTACACTGAGAGAGACAGACAGGGACCGTATCCACACCCTGCCTGCTGAGACTACACTGAGAGAGACAGACAGGGACCATATCCACACCCTGCCTGCTGAGACTACACTGAGAGAGACAGACAGGGACCGTATCCACACCCTGCCTGCTGAGACTACACTGACAGACAGGGACCGTATCCACACCCTGCCTGCTGAGACTATACTGAGAGAGACAGACAGGAGCGTATCCACACCCTGCCTGCTGAGACTACACTGAGAGAGACAGACAGGACCGTATCCACACCCTGCCTGCTGAGACTACACTGAGAGAGACAGACAGGGACCGTATCCACACCCTGCCTGCTGAGACTACACTGAGAGAGACAGACAGGGACCATATCCACACCCTGCCTGCTGAGACTACACTGAGAGAGACAGAAAGGGACCGTATCCACACCCTGCCTGCTGAGACTACACTGAGAGAGACAGACAGGACCGTATCCACACCGTGCCTGCTGAGACTACACTGAGAGGGACCGTATCCATAGACAGAGAGAAGGAGAGAAGGAGAAATGGGGAGATGGGGCGATGGGGCGATGGGGCGATGGGAAGATGGAGAGATGGGTAATTACCGGATCACAGTGGGGAACAGCTCTCCAGCATACAGGAAACAGCACATGAAGGAGGCGGCCAGACAGCCCTTCCCCAGCACAGCCAGACAGGTCCGCAGCACCTGTAACTCTGATCACAAACACACACACAGGGGTCAGGGCCTGATACACACACAGACACACACACACACAGGGGTCAGGGCCTGAGTACACACACTGACACACACAGACACACACACAGGCGTCAGCAGGGCCTGAGTACACACACTGACACACACAGGCACACACACAGGCGTCAGCAGGGCCTGAGTACACACACTGACACACACAGGCACACACACAGGCGTCAGCAGGGCCTGAGTACACACACTGACACACACAGGCACACACACAGGCGTCAGCAGGGCCTGAGTACACACACTGACACACACAGACACACACACAGGTGTCAGCAGGGCCTGAGTACACACACTGACACACAGACACACACACAGGCGTCAGCAGGGCCTGAGTACACACACTGACACACACAGACACACACACAGGTGTCAGCAGGGCCTGAGTACACACACTGACACACAGACGTCAGCAGGGCCTGAGTACACACACTGACACACACACAGGCGTCAGCAGGGCCTGAGTACACACACTGACACACAGACACACACACAGGTGTCAGCAGGGCCTGAGTACACACACTGACACACAGACACACACACAGGTGTCAGCAGGGCCTGAGTACACACACTGACACACACACAGGTGTCAGCAGGGCCTGAGTACACACACTGACACACAGACACACACACAGGTGTCAGCAGGGCCCGAGTACACACACTGACACACACAGACACACACACAGGTGTCAGCAGGGCCTGAGTACACACACTGACACACACAGACACACACACAGGCGTCAGCAGGGCCTGAGTACACACACTGACACACACACCTATCCCACAGCCCCCCTCGTATCTCCCACTGGGACACACACCTATCCCACAGCCCCCCTCGTATCTCCCACTGGGACACACACCTATCCCACAATCCCCCTCGTATCTCCCACTGGGACACACACCTATCCCACAGCCCCCCTCGTATCTCCCACTGGGACACACACCTATCCCACACTCCCCCTCGTATCTCCCACTGGGACACACACACCTATCCCACACTCCCACTCGTATCTCCCACTGGGACACACACCTATCCCACAGCCCCCCTCGTATCTCCTACTGGGACACACACCTATCCCACACTCCCCCTCGTATCTCCCACTGGGACACACACACCTATCCCACACTCCCACTCGTATCTCCCACTGGGACACACACCTATCCCACACTCCCCCTCGTATCTCCCACTGGGACACACACCTATCCCACAATCCCCCTCGTATCTCCCACTGGGACACACACCTATCCCACAATCCCCCTCGTATCTCCCACTGGGACACACACCTATCCCACAGCCCCCCTCGTATCTCCCACTGGGACACACACCTATCCCACAGCCCCCCTCGTATCTCCCACTGGGACACACACCTATCCCACACTCCCCCTCGTATCTCCCACTGGGACACACACCTATCCCACAGCCCCCCTCGTATCTCCCACTGGGACACACACCTATCCCACACTCCCCCTCGTATCTCCCACTGGGACACACACCTATCCCACAATCCCCCTCATATCTATCCCACACTCCCCCTCGTATCTCTCACTGATACACACACCTATCCCACACTCCCCCTTGTGGACACAATGTAAGAGCCGCGTCCCTCTGAGACGCGCTGTGACAGTGAGCAGGACACACAGGAAGTGGACAGGAAGAAGCACCGTGACGGACCGGACGGCACCAGCAGGTTGGCGAGCACGGTCAGCCCGGCGAGGACGAGCGCGCCGCTCTGCGTGGCCCGGCGCCCCAGCGCGCTCATGGCCGCCGTGGCGAGCAGCTTGGCGGGGATGTCCACGGCGCCGAAGATCACCTGCATGAGGTAGAGGCTGACGCCGAACCTCGGCAGGTCCAGGGACAGGCCGTAGTAGGCGAAGCTGGTGGAGAACCTGGGGAGGAAGACCGCCCTCCAACACTCAGGTCAGACGCTCACTGGGTCGATGAACACGCTCACTCTTCCAATTAACACACTGACTGGTTCAATTAACACACTGACTTGTTCAATGAACACACTAACTGGTTCAATTAAGACGCTAACTGGTCCAATTAAGCCACATTAAGGCCTCAGGATGCAGAGTGGAGCCTGTTTTCCAGCCCTGGCCCTCCAGAACCCCAGTCCTGCAGGATGTCCAGGAGTCTTCAATAGAGGAAGAAAGATCACCTTGGACACCAGTCCATCACAGGAAACACACACACAGACACACACACACACACACACACACACAGCCTGGCCAGGACACCAGCCCATCAGAGGACACACACACACACCCTGGACAGGACACCAGCCCATCACAGGACACACACACACACACAACAGGGCCAGTTAACCCAGCAGCATGTCTGTGGACTGTGGGAGGAGACCAGAGCACCTGGAGGAAACCCAGGTGAACACAGGGAGAACATGCAGACTCCACACAGACAGCACCCCAGGTTTGGAATCGAACCCAGGGCCCCAGTGCTGTGAGACCCCTGCGCCAGTGTGCCACCCAAGTTATATCAGCTGCCTGGATAAGGAGCGAGAGGAGAGACAGCGCCCTCACCAGGCGAAGCTGAGGCAGACAGTGATTCTCCTCATGCCTGGTGTGCGCAGCAGGTCCAGGGCAGAGCTGGACTTCCTGGAGACTGACAGCTCCTTCTGCATGGCCGCCTGCAGCACCTGGACACAGGGACACACAGACAGACAGACAGGCTGACACAGAGACAAACAGGCTGACAGAGACAGACAGACAGACAGACAGACAGACAGACAGACAGACAGACAGACGCACAGACGCACAGACAGGCTGACACAGGGACAGAAACACGGACAGGCTGACAGAGAGACAGACGGCTCCTTCTGTACGGCCGCCTGCAGCACCTGGACACAGGGACACACAGACAGACAGGCTGACACAGGGACAGACACACAGACAGGCTGACACAGAGACAGACACACGGACAGGCTGACACAGGGACAGACAGACAGGCTGACACAGGGACACACAGACAGGCTGACAGAGAGACAGACACACGGACAGGCTGACACAGAGACAGACAGACAGACAGACAGACAGACAGACAGACAGACAGACAGACAGACAGACAGGCTGACACAGGGACAGACACACAGACATGCTGACACAGAGACAGACAGACAGGCTGACACAGGGACACACAGACAGACTGACACAGGGACAGACACACAGACAGGCTGACACAGGGACAGACAGGCTGACAGGCTGACACAGAGACACACAGACAGGCTGACACATGGACACACAGACAGGCTGACAGGCTGACACAGGGACACACAGAAAGACTGACACAGGGACAGACACACAGGCAGGCAGACACAGGGACAGACACACAGACAGGCTGACACAGGGACACACAGACAGGCTGACACAGGGACAGACAGACACACAGACAGGCTGACACAGGGACAGACAGACAGGCTGACACAGGGACAGACAGACACACAGACAGGCTGACACCGGGACAGACAGACAGGCTGAGACAGAGACAGACAGACAGACAGGCTGACACAGGGACAGACACACGGACAGGCTGACACAGGGACAGACAGACAGGCTGACAGGCTGACACAGGGACACACAGACAGGCTGACATAGGGACACACAGACAGGCTGACAGAGAGACAGACACACGGACAGGCTGACACAGGGACAGACAGACAGGCTGAGACAGAGACAGACAGACAGGCTGACACAGGGACAGACAGACAGGCTGAGACAGAGACAGACACACGGACAGGCTGACACAGGGACAGACAGACACACAGACAGGCTGACACAGGGACAGACAGACAGGCTGACACAGGGACAGACAGACACACAGACAGGCTGACACCGGGACAGACAGACAGGCTGAGACAGAGACAGACAGACAGACAGGCTGACACAGGGACAGACACACGGACAGGCTGACACAGGGACAGACAGACAGGCTGACAGGCTGACACAGGGACACACAGACAGGCTGACATAGGGACACACAGACAGGCTGACAGAGAGACAGACACACGGACAGGCTGACACAGGGACAGACAGACAGGCTGAGACAGAGACAGACAGACAGGCTGACACAGGGACAGACAGACAGGCTGACACAGGGACAGACAGACAGGCTGACACAGAGACAGACAGACAGGCTGAGACAGAGACAGACACACGGACAGGCTGACACAGGGACAGACAGACAGGCTGACAGGCTGACACAGGGACACACAGACAGGCTGACATAGGGACACACAGACAGGCTGACAGAGAGACAGACACACGGACAGGCTGACACAGGGACAGACAGACAGGCTGAGACAGAGACAGACAGACAGGCTGACACAGGGACAGACAGACAGGCTGAGACAGAGACAGACAGACAGGCTGACACAGGGACAGACAGACCTCGGAGTCGATCCTGTCCCCCTCGTCCTTGCGCCCGTTGAGTCTGGCCACCAGCCGCAGGTTCCTCACGGCCGCCTCCGTCTTCCCCTTCAGCACCAGCCAGCGGGCCGACTCCAGAACCCACCTGCGGGCCACAGAGCGGGCCGGGCTCAGCGCCTCATGACAGCGGCACTGTACAGAGACACTGCTCTCCCCTCGTTTTATATACCCCCCTCTCTCTCCTATATACCCCTGTCTCTCTCCTATATACCCCTCTCTCTCCTATATACCCCTGTCTCTCTCCTATATACCCCTGTCTCTCTCCTATATACCCCTCTCTCTCCTATATACCCCTGTCTCTCTCCTATATAGCCCTTTCTCTCTCCTACATACCTCTGTCTCTCTCCTATATACCCATATCCCTCGCTTATATACACCTGTCCCTCTCTTATATTCCCCTCTCTCTCCTATATACCCCTGTCCCTCTCTTATATACCCTTGTCTCTGTCCTATACACCCCTCTCTCTCCTATACATCCCTCTCTCTCTCATATATACCCCTGTCTCTCTCAATATACCCTTGTCTCTATATGTACCTGTCTCTCTCACCAGGAGTACAGGAAGGAGATGGAGAAGGGCACAGACACAGATCTACCTGTCTCTCTCACCAGGAGTACGGGAAGGAGATGGAGAAGGGCACAGACACAGATATACCTGTCTCTCTCACCAGGAGTACGGGAAGGAGATGGAGAAGGGCACAGACACAGATATACCTGTCTCTCTCACCAGGAGTACGGGAAGGAGATGGAGAAGGGCACAGACACAGATATACCTGTCTCTCTCACCAGGAGTACGGGAAGGAGATGGAGAAGGGCACAGACACAGATATACCTGTCTCTCTCACCAGGAGTACGGGAAGGAGATGGAGAAGGGCACAGACACAGATCTACCTGTCTCTCTCACCAGGAGTACAGGAAGGAGATGTAGAAGGGGACAGACACTGCCAGGGTCAGCCAGCGCCAGTCGCGGATCAGGTAGGCCACGCCCGCCAGGAGCAGCTGGCCAATCGTGTAGCAGTATCCTGCTCCTGTGCCGAACACTGTGCGCATGTGCACGGGGACCCACTCTAGAACTGAGGAGAGAGAGGAGAGAGAGAGAGGAGAGAGAGGGAGAGGAGGGGGAGAGGAGAGGAGGGGGAGAGGAGAGAGAGGGGGGAGGAGAGAGAAGAGAGAGGAGAGAGGGGAGAGAGAGGAGAGAGAGGGGAGAGAGGGGAGAGAGAGGAGGGGGAGAGGAGAGAGAGGAGAGAGAGGAGAGAGGGGAGAGAGAGGAGAGAGAGGGGAGAGAGAGGGATGAGAGAGGAGAGAGAGGAGAGAGAGGAGGGGGAGAGGAGAGAGAGGAGAGAGGGGAGGAGAGAGAGGGGTGAGAGAGGGGAGAGAGAGGGGGGAGAGAGGGGGGAGAGAGGAGAGAGAGGAGAGAGAGGGGGGAGGAGGGGGAGAGAGGAGAGAGAGGGGAGAGAGAGTCAGAAAGTGGTAGACAGGCACTCAAATGTACAGACACTCAGATAGACTGATAGAGAGACAGACAGGCACTCAGACAGTCCGGTAGTGAAGCAGACAGGCACTCAGACAGTCTGATAGTGAAGCAGACAGGCACTCAGAAAGACTGACAATGAGACAGACAGGCACATACAGACCGCTAGTGAGGCAGGCAGGCACTCAGACAGACTGACCATGAGACAGACAACGATTCAGACAGTTTGACAGACAGACGGGCAGTCAGACAGACTGACAGAGAGACAGACGGGCACTCAGACAGTTCAACAGAGAGACTCACTCAGACACACAGACACACCAACAGAGCCACTCAGACACTCAGACACACAGTGACACAGAGACACAGACACACAGACAGACACAGACACACAGACACAGACACTCAGACACACAGACACACAGACACACAGACAGAGACGCATAGACACAAACACTCAGACACTCAGACGCACAAAGACACAGACATTCAGACACACAGAGACACAGACACACAGACACTCAGACACACTGACACACAGACACACAGACACACAGACACACTGACAGAGACACACAGACACTCAGACACACGGACAGAGACACACAGACACACTGACAGAGACACACAGACACACAGACACTCAGACACACAGACAGAGACACACAGACACACTGACAGAGACACACAGACACTCAGACACTCAGACACACAGACACACAGACACACAGACACACTGACACACTGACACTCAGACACACTGACACGCAGACACGCAGACACGCAGACACACTGACACACTGACACACAGACACACTGACACACAGACACTCTGACACTCTGACACTCTGACACTCAGACACTCAGACACTCAGACACTCAGACACTCAGACACTCAGACACACAGACACACAGACAGAGACACACAGACACTCAGACACACGGACACACGGACACACAGACAGAGACACACAGACACACAGACTGACAGAAACACACAGACACACAGACAGAGACACACAGACACTCAGACACTCAGACACTCAGACACTCAGACACAGACACTCAGACACTCAGACACTCAGACACTCAGACACTCAGACAGACTGACAGAAACACACAGACACTCAGACACACAGACACAGACACTCAGACACACAGACAGACTGACAGAAACACACAGACACTCAGACACACAGACACAGACACTCAGACACACAGACAGACTGACAGAAACACACAGACACTCAGACACACAGACACAGACACTCAGACACACAGACAGACTGACAGAAACACACAGACACTCAGACACACAGACACAGACACTCAGACACACAGACAGAGACACACAGACACACAGACAGACTGACAGAAACACACAGACACGCAGACAGACACAGACAGACAGAAAGCAGCAGGATGACTCACGCAGAGAGAAGCAGTTCAGGCTCATCCCGGACAGAGCCATCCCACACAGGAATCGGAACACGCAGAACGCGGGGAAGGTGGGGGCGAAGGCAGCGCAGGTGCCACCCACAGCCATCAGCAGGTAGGAGAAGGTGAGGAGCATCCGCCGGCCAAACCTGAGACAGGACAGGGTCCGGAAAACTGGCATTACTGTGGATCCTCTCAGGGGTTACTGTGGATCATCTGAGGGGTTACTGTGGATCCTCTCAGGGGTTACTGTGGATCATCTGAGGGGTTACTGTGGATCCTCTCAGGGGTTACTGTGGATCATCTGAGGGGTTACTGTGGATCCTCTCAGGGGTTACTGTGGATCATCTGAGGGGTTACTGTGGATCATCTGAGGGCTCAGTGTGAATAATGGGTGGAGTCTGTACTGGGGGAGGGCTGTGTGAATAATGGGTGGAGTCTGTACTGGGGGAGGGCTGTGTGAATAATGGGGGGAGTCTGTACTGGGGGAGGGGTCAGTGTGAATAATGGGGGGAGTCTGTACTGGGGGAGGGGTCAGTGTAAATAATGGGTGGAGTCGGTACTGGGGGAGGGGTCAGTGTGAATAATGGGAGGAGTCTGTACTGGGGGAGGGCTGTGTGAATAATGGGAGGAGTCTGTACTGGGGGAGGGGTCAGTGTGAATAATGGGAGGAGTCTATACTGGGGGAGGGCCAGTGTGAATAATGGGAGGAGTCTGTACTGGGGGAGGGGTCAGTGCGAATAATGGGAGGAGTCTGTAATAGAGGAAGGGGCACTCACCTGTCTGCCAGGTCCCCGAAGATCACTGCTCCCACCAGCACACCTGCCATGTAGATGGTTTGAGCCATCTGCTTCAGAGAGCGCCTGTCACACACCAGGTCCCACTGCAGGGGAGGGCCAGGGAGGGAGAGGTGAGAGAGAGACACTGACCTGAGCCCCACCGACACCAGCCAGCCTCAGGACAGCACTGCTAGAATCAAGCACAGCACAGATCACACAGCCATATCTCACACACTGGGACACACACACACAACACTACCTCACACACTGAGACACACACAGAGAGAGGAGCCCCCTGAGCCAGCTGGTCCTGAGGCTCACTGACCTGAGCCACACCGACACCAGCCAGCCTCAGGACAGCACTGCTAGAGCACCACAACCCAGACTCAACCACATCACAGCACAGACCACACAGCAATATCTCACACACTGGGACACACACACACAAACACAACACAAACTGGAATGCTACAGAACCCTAAATAGACCATACACACTAGCTGAATATTTGACCAAGATAAGAAACAACAAACAGAAACAGACCCTGACGAAGTACAGGCTCAGTGACCACAGCCTGGACATAGAAACTGGACACAGACAAGACCTGGCTGCCCAGAGAGGACAGGCTCACTGACCACAGCCTGGACACAGGCAGACCTGACTGTCCAGAGAGGACAGGCTCAGTGACCACAGCCTGGACACAGAAACAGGACACAGGCAGACCTGGCTGCCCAGAGAGGACAGGCTCAGTGACCACAGCCTGGACACAGACACTGGACACAGACAGACCTGGCTGCCCAGAGAGGACAGGCTGTGCTCCCACTGCCAGTGGGGAGAAATAGAGACAGAGGTGCACTTCCTACTGCACTGACAGATACTCTGGGATTAGAGAAACATTCTTCCCTAAACTCAGAAATCTAGTCCCAGAGTTCCCACACCTGCCAGAATCACAACGGGTCCCAATCCTACTGGGAGAGGGAGGAGGGAACCTATGTGATCTCCCGTCACAGCCTGAGGAACAGTGAGTTTGTCTCCCAATAATACTCCTTCTGTCTACAGTATATGTAAACATTTTATGACATGTCTTTGTTGTAAATGTCTGTAATATGTCTGTAGATTTTATTTTACGTTTATTTTTTTTGTTTTTTTGTTTTGTTCCATGTGAATGTTATTATTTTATGTGCTTTGGCAACACAGATTGTACCCATCGGTCATGCTAATAAAGCACCTTGAATTGAACTAAATTGAACTGAGAGAGAGACAGGCAAGACAGACAGGTATAGAGAGAGAGAGACAGAGAGAGAGAGGAGAGTGAAGGGACAGGCAGGACAGGGAGAGGAGAGAGAGAGAGGAGAGAAGAGACAGGCAGGAGAGAGAGAGAGGAGAGTGAAGGGACAGGCAGGACAGGGAGAGGAGAGAGAGAGAGGAGAGTGAGGGGACTGGCAGGAGAGAGAGAAGAGAGAGGAGAGTGAAGGGACAGGCAGGAGAGAGAGAGAGGAGAGTGAGAGAGAGAGAAGGGACAGGCAGGAGAGAGAGAGAGGAGAGTGAAGGGACAGGCAGGAGAGAGAGAGGAGAGTGAAGGGACAGGCAGGACAGGGAGAGGAGAGTGAGAGAGAGAGAAGGGACAGGCAGGAGAGAGAGGAGAGTGAGAGAGAGAGAGGAGAGAAGAGACAGGCAGGACAGGCAGGAGAGAGAGGAGAGAGACAGAGAGAGAGAGGAGAGAAGGTACAGGCAGGAGAGAGAGGAGAGAGAGGAGAGTGAAGGGACAGGCAGGAGAGAGAGAGAGGAGAGAGAGGAGAGTGAAGGGACAGGCAGGAGAGAGAGGAGAGTGAAGGGACAGGCAGGAGAGAGAGAGGAGAGTGAAGGGACAGGCAGGAGAGAGAGGAGAGTGAGAGAGAGAGAAGGGACAGGCAGGAGAGAGAGGAGAGTGAGAGAGAGAGAGAGGAGAGAAGAGACAGGCAGGACAGGCAGGAGAGAGAGGAGAGAGACAGAGAGAGAGAGGAGAGAAGGTACAGGCAGGAGAGAGAGGAGAGAGAGGAGAGTGAAGGGACAGGCAGGAGAGAGAGAGAGAGGAGAGAGAGGAGAGTGAAGGGACAGGCAGGAGAGAGAGGAGAGTGAGAGAGAGAGAAGGGACAGGCAGGAGAGAGAGGAGAGTGAGAGAGAGAGAGAGGAGAGAAGAGACAGGCAGGACAGGCAGGAGAGAGAGGAGAGAGACAGAGAGAGAGAGGAGAGAGAGGAGAGTGAAGGGACAGGCAGGAGAGAGAGAGAGAGAGAGAGAGAGAGAGTGAAGGGACAGGCAGGACAGGGAGAGAGACAGATCTCTTCAGCCCCCGCTCACCTCCGACACCACGGTGGCGCCCGTCTCGGCCGTGTCGTACTCCCAGCCCTCCGCGCACGCCTGCAGCTCCGCGGCCGAGCCGTTCTGCGCGCCCCCGCCGCCCGGCGCGCTGCCGTTGGCGCCGAGCACCTGCCACTGCGGCCGCACGAACCTCCGGCAGCGGGCCGGCCGGCCGTCGGCGTCCAGGGGCGCCGTGAGCAAGGCGGGCACGAGCGGGGGCGCGGGCGAGGGCGGCGGGGGCGCGCCGGCGGCGCTCAGGTTGGCGGGCGCGCGGCAGCGGTGCGCGGGCGCGGCGGCCGCGAAGTTCTGCAGCAGGTTGTGGCTCGCGTGCAGCAGCACGGGCAGGCACAGCAGCGCCGCGTGCAGCGCCTGGAAGCGCCCCGCGCCGCCCGCCCGCTCCAGCAGCTCGGCGAAACCCATGTCGCGTGTACAAGACCCCCTCTGACGGGCGGCTAGAATGACGTCATCACCGCGCCGTCACAGCGCCGGAGTGAAACGGTTACAGGCCGAGCGGCTAATAGGTGTAATTTAATGAACTAATTAATTAATTAACGGTGTCCGGCCCTTGCGACAGCCCGCGCTCCTGGCAGTGAGAAACCGGTCGCTGGTGAACGATCACACTCAGGCAGAGGGGGACACGTGCGGGCTCGCGGGCGTGATTTCCTCGTGCGCACAGACAGGGGCGAGCCGAGCCGAGCCGAGCCGGTCCGGTCAGGACTCCGCCGTGTCGCCTGGGCGTGACTCCCGGACCGACCAGTCCCCACCCGCGCGCGCTGCAGGTCAGGGGCTGTCGGGTCCCTGAAGTGTCTCTGTCCGTCGCCCGTCCGAGCCCAGTTCTGAAAGCCCAGCCCGCCCTCGCCGGGTTTGCCTTGAGACGGAGAAGTCGCACTCGGCGCAGTTCTGGGGTTCGGGGTTCGGGGTTCGGGTCCGTGCTGCTGAGCGACCCCGGCAGAAGCCGTCGGTCCGGTAACAGCTCTTCAGTCACGAGCCCTGATCCAATACGGCAGGGCCGCCCCGGTCCCGGTCCCGGTCCCGGTGCCTGTGCCGCCCGCTCGGAGCTCTTCCCGCTCCCGGACCGAACCTCCAAACCTAGCGCGTGCGTCCACCCGAGTCCAACAGCTGGCTGCGGCGCGAGACGGGAGACAGGAGAGAGTGAGTGCGCGCGCGCCCCGCGGCCGTGCTTTTGAGCGGCTCCGCGACCTTGAACCCGGGACCCGGGACAGCCATATCTCACACACTGTTACTGTTTCACTGCTGGGGGGGGGAGTCACACGGGACAGCGCCGCCCCAGTCAGGGCAACACCCTGAGGAGACTGCTCTCTGACTGGGAGACTGGGAGACACTGAGAGAGAAGCCCCACCGACACCAGCCAGCCTCAGGACAGCACTGCTAGAATCAAGCACAGCACAGATCACACATCACACACACTGGGACACACACACAACACTACCTCACCCACTGGGACACACACACACACATCACTACCTCACACACTGAGACACACACAGAGAGAGAAGCCCCCTGAGCCAGCTGGTCCTGAGGCTCACTGACCTGAGCCACACCGACACCAGCCAGCCTCAGGACAGCACTGCTAGAATCAAGCACAGCACAGATCACACAGCAATATCTCACACACTGGGACACACACACACACATCACTACCTCACACACTGAGACACACACAGAGAGAGAAGCCCCCTGAGCCAGCTGGTCCTGAGGCTCACTGACCTGAGCCACACCGACACCAGCCAGCCTCAGGACAGCACTGCTAGAATCAAGCACAGCACAGATCACACAGCCATATCTCACACACTGGGACACACACACAACACTACCTCACACACTGAGACACACACAGAGAGAGGAGCCCCCTGAGCCAGCTGGTCCTGAGGCTCACTGACCTGAGCCACACCGACACCAGCCAGCCTCAGGACAGCACTGCTAGAATCAAGCACAGCACAGATCACACAGCAATATCTCACACACTGGGACACACACACACACATCACTACCTCACACACTGAGACACACACAGAGAGAGGAGCCCCCTGAGCCAGCTGGTCCTGAGACTCACTGACCTGAGCCACACCGACACCAGCCAGCCTCAGGACAGCACTGCTAGAATCAAGCACAGCACAGATCACACAGCAATATCTCACACACTGGGACACACACACACACATCACTACCTCACACACTGAGACACACACAGAGAGAGAAGCCCCCTGAGCCAGCTGGTCCTGAGACTCACTGACCTGAGCCACACCGACACCAGCCAGCCTCAGGACAGCACTGCTAGAATCAAGCACAGCACAGATCACACAGCAATATCTCACACACTGGGACACACACAACACTACCTCACCCACTGGGACACACACAGAGAGAGGAGCCCCCTGAGCCAGCTGGTCCTGAGGCTCACTGACCTGAGCCACACCGACACCAGCCAGCCTCAGGACAGCACTGCTAGAATCAAGCACAGCACAGATCACACATCAATATCTCACACACTGGGACACACACACAACACTACCTCACACACTGAGACACACACAGAGAGAGAAGCCCCCTGAGCCAGCTGGTCCTGAGGCTCACTGACCTGAGCCACACCGACACCAGCCAGCCTCAGGACAGCACTGCTAGAATCAAGCACAGCACAGATCACACAGCCATATCTCACACACTGGGACACACACACACACATCACTACCTCACCCACTGAGACACACACAGAGAGAGGAGCCCCCTGAGCCAGCTGGTCCTGAGGCTCACTGACCTGAGCCACACCGACACCAGCCAGCCTCAGGACAGCACTGCTAGAATCAAGCACAGCACAGATCACAGCCATATCTCACACACTGGGACACACACACACACATCACTACCTCACACACTGAGACACACACAGAGAGAGAAGCCCCCTGAGCCAGCTGGTCCTGAGGCTCACTGACCTGAGCCACACCGACACCAGCCAGCCTCAGGACAGCACTGCTAGAATCAAGCACAGCACAGATCACACAGCAATATCTCACACACTGGGACACACACACATCACTACCTCACACACTGAGACACACACAGAGAGAGAAGCCCCCTGAGCCAGCTGGTCCTGAGACTCACTGACCTGAGCCACACCGACACCAGCCAGCCTCAGGACAGCACTGCTAGAATCAAGCACAGCACAGATCACACAGCCATATCTCACACACTGGGACACACACAACACTACCTCACACACTGAGACACACACAGAGAGAGGAGCCCCCTGAGCCAGCTGGTCCTGAGGCTCACTGACCTGAGCCACACCGACACCAGCCAGCCTCAGGACAGCACTGCTAGAATCAAGCACAGCACAGATCACACAGCAATATCTCACACACTGGGACACACACAACACTACCTCACCCACTGAGACACACACAGAGAGAGGAGCCCCCTGAGCCAGCTGGTCCTGAGGCTCACTGACCTGAGCCACACCGACACCAGCCAGCCTCAGGACAGCACTGCTAGAATCAAGCACAGCACAGATCACACAGCCATATCTCACACACTGGGACACACACACACACATCACTACCTCACACACTGAGACACACACAGAGAGAGGAGCCTCCTGAGCCAGCTGGTCCTGAGGCTCACTGACCTGAGCCACACCGACACCAGCCAGCTTCAGGACAGCACTGCTAGAATCAAGCACAGCACAGCACAGATCACACAGCCATATCTCACACACTGGGACACACACACAACACTACCTCACACACTGGGACACACACAGAGAGAGAAGAGCCCCCTGAGCCAGCTGGTCCTGAGGCTCACTGACCTGAGCCACACCGACACCAGCCAGCCTCAGGACAGCACTGCTAGAATCAAGCACAGCACAGATCACACAGCCATATCTCACACACTGGGACACACACACAACACTACCTCACACACTGAGACACACACAGAGAGAGAAGAGCCCCCTGAGCCAGCTGGTCCTGAGGCTCACTGACCTGAGCCACACCGACACCAGCCAGCCTCAGGACAGCACTGCTAGAATCAAGCACAGCACAGCACAGATCACACAGCCATATCTCACACACTGGGACACACACAACACTACCTCACCCACTGGGACACACACAGAGAGAGGAGCCCCCTGAGCCAGCTGGTCCTGAGGCTCACTGACCTGAGCCACACCGACACCAGCCAGCCTCAGGACAGCACTGCTAGAATCAAGCACAGCACAGATCACACAGCCACATCTCACACACTGGGACACACACACACACATCACTACCTCACACACTGAGACACACACAGAGAGAGGAGCCCCCTGAGCCAGCTGGTCCTGAGGCTCACTGACCTGAGCCACACCGACACCAGCCAGCCTCAGGACAGCACTGCTAGAATCAAGCACAGCACAGATCACACAGCCATATCTCACACACTGGGACACACACACAACACTACCTCACCCACTGAGACACACACAGAGAGAGAAGCCCCCTGAGCCAGCTGATCCTGAGGCTCACTGACCTGAGCCACACCGACACCAGCCAGCCTCAGGACAGCACTGCTAGAATCAAGCACAGCACAGATCACACAGCAATATCTCACACACTGGGACACACACACACACATCACTACCTCACACACTGAGACACACACAGAGAGAGAAGCCCCCTGAGCCAGCTGGTCCTGAGGCTCACTGACCTGAGCCACACCGACACCAGCCAGCCTCAGGACAGCACTGCTAGAATCAAGCACAGCACAGATCACACAGCAATATCTCACACACTGGGACACACACACACACATCACTACCTCACACACTGAGACACACACAGAGAGAGAAGCCCCCTGAGCCAGCTGGTCCTGAGGCTCACTGACCTGAGCCACACCGACACCAGCCAGCCTCAGGACAGCACTGCTAGAATCAAGCACAGCACAGATCACACAGCCATATCTCACACACTGGGACACACACAACACTACCTCACACACTGAGACACACACAGAGAGAGGAGCCCCCTGAGCCAGCTGATCCTGAGGCTCACTGACCTGAGCCACACCGACACCAGCCAGCCTCAGGACAGCACTGCTAGAATCAAGCACAGCACAGATCACACAGCCATATCTCACACACTGGGACACACACACAACACTACCTCACCCACTGGGACACACACAGAGAGAGAAGCCCCCAGAGAGAGAAGCCCCCTGAGCCAGCTGGTCCTGAGACTCACTGACCTGAGCCACACCGACACCAGCCAGCCTCAGGACAGCACTGCTAGAATCAAGCACAGCACAGATCACACAGCCATATCTCACACACTGGGACACACACACAACACTACCTCACACACTGAGACACACACAGAGAGAGGAGCCCCCTGAGCCAGCTGGTCCTGAGACTCACTGACCTGAGCCACACCGACACCAGCCAGCCTCAGGACAGCACTGCTAGAATCAAGCACAGCACAGATCACACAGCAATATCTCACACACTGGGACACACACAACACTACCTCACACACTGGGACACACACAGAGAGAGGAGCCTCCTGAGCCAGCTGGTCCTGAGGCTCACTGACCTGAGCCACACCGACACCAGCCAGCCTCAGGACAGCACTGCTAGAATCAAGCACAGCACAGATCACACAGCCATATCTCACACACTGGGACACACACACACACATCACTACCTCACACACTGAGACACACACAGAGAGAGGAGCCCCCTGAGCCAGCTGGTCCTGAGGCTCACTGACCTGAGCCACACCGACACCAGCCAGCCTCAGGACAGCACTGCTAGAATCAAGCACAGCACAGATCACACAGCCATATCTCACACACTGGGACACACACACACACATCACTACCTCACACACTGAGACACACACAGAGAGAGGAGCCCCCTGAGCCAGCTGGTCCTGAGGCTCACTGACCTGAGCCACACCGACACCAGCCAGCCTCAGGACAGCACTGCTAGAATCAAGCACAGCACAGATCACACAGCCATATCTCACACACTGGGACACACACACAACACTACCTCACCCACTGGGACACACACAGAGAGAGGAGCCCCCTGAGCCAGCTGGTCCTGAGGCTCACTGACACCAGCCAGCCTCAGGACAGCACTGCTAGAATCAAGCACAGCACAGATCACACAGCCATATCTCACACACTGGGACACACACAACACTACCTCACCCACTGGGACACACACAGAGAGAGGAGCCCCCTGAGCCAGCTGGTCCTGAGACTCACTGACCTGAGCCACACCGACACCAGCCAGCCTCAGGACAGCACTGCTAGAATCAAGCACAGCACAGATCACACAGCCATATCTCACACACACACAACACTACCTCACCCACTGGGACACACACAGAGAGAGAAGCCCCCTGAGCCAGCTGGTCCTGAGGCTCACTGACCTGAGCCACACCGACACCAGCCAGCCTCAGGACAGCACTGCTAGAATCAAGCACAGCACAGATCACACAGCAATATCTCACACACTGGGACACACACACACACATCACTACCTCACACACTGGGACACACACAGAGAGAGGAGCCCCCTGAGCCAGCTGGTCCTGAGGCTCACTGACCTGAGCCACACCGACACCAGCCAGCCTCAGGACAGCACTGCTAGAATCAAGCACAGCACAGATCACACAGCAATATCTCACACACTGGGACACACACACACACATCACTACCTCACACACTGAGACACACACAGAGAGAGAAGCCCCCTGAGCCAGCTGGTCCTGAGACTCACTGACCTGAGCCACACCGACACCAGCCAGCCTCAGGACAGCACTGCTAGAATCAAGCACAGCACAGATCACACAGCAATATCTCACACACTGGGACACACACAACACTACCTCACCCACTGGGACACACACAGAGAGAGGAGCCCCCTGAGCCAGCTGGTCCTGAGGCTCACTGACCTGAGCCACACCGACACCAGCCAGCCTCAGGACAGCACTGCTAGAATCAAGCACAGCACAGATCACACAGCAATATCTCACACACTGGGACACACACAACACTACCTCACCCACTGGGACACACACAGAGAGAGAAGCCCCCTGAGCCAGCTGGTCCTGAGGCTCACTGACCTGAGCCACACCGACACCAGCCAGCCTCAGGACAGCACTGCTAGAATCAAGCACAGCACAGATCACACAGCCATATCTCACACACTGGGACACACACACAACACTACCTCACACACTGAGACACACACAGAGAGAGAAGAGCCCCCTGAGCCAGCTGGTCCTGAGGCTCACTGACCTGAGCCACACCGACACCAGCCAGCCTCAGGACAGCACTGCTAGAATCAAGCACAGCACAGCACAGATCACACAGCCATATCTCACACACTGGGACACACACACAACACTACCTCACACACTGGGACACACACAGAGAGAGAAGAGCCCCCTGAGCCAGCTGGTCCTGAGGCTCACTGACCTGAGCCACACCGACACCAGCCAGCCTCAGGACAGCACTGCTAGAATCAAGCACAGCACAGATCACACAGCCATATCTCACACACTGGGACACACACACAACACTACCTCACACACTGAGACACACACAGAGAGAGAAGAGCCCCCTGAGCCAGCTGGTCCTGAGGCTCACTGACCTGAGCCACACCGACACCAGCCAGCCTCAGGACAGCACTGCTAGAATCAAGCACAGCACAGCACAGATCACACAGCCATATCTCACACACTGGGACACACACAACACTACCTCACCCACTGGGACACACACAGAGAGAGGAGCCCCCTGAGCCAGCTGGTCCTGAGGCTCACTGACCTGAGCCACACCGACACCAGCCAGCCTCAGGACAGCACTGCTAGAATCAAGCACAGCACAGATCACACAGCCACATCTCACACACTGGGACACACACACACACATCACTACCTCACACACTGAGACACACACAGAGAGAGGAGCCCCCTGAGCCAGCTGGTCCTGAGGCTCACTGACCTGAGCCACACCGACACCAGCCAGCCTCAGGACAGCACTGCTAGAATCAAGCACAGCACAGATCACACAGCCATATCTCACACACTGGGACACACACACAACACTACCTCACCCACTGAGACACACACAGAGAGAGAAGCCCCCTGAGCCAGCTGATCCTGAGGCTCACTGACCTGAGCCACACCGACACCAGCCAGCCTCAGGACAGCACTGCTAGAATCAAGCACAGCACAGATCACACAGCAATATCTCACACACTGGGACACACACAACACTACCTCACCCACTGAGACACACACAGAGAGAGGAGCCCCCTGAGCCAGCTGGTCCTGAGGCTCACTGACCTGAGCCACACCGACACCAGCCAGCCTCAGGACAGCACTGCTAGAATCAAGCACAGCACAGATCACACAGCAATATCTCACACACTGGGACACACACACATCACTACCTCACACACTGAGACACACACAGAGAGAGGAGCCCCCTGAGCCAGCTGGTCCTGAGGCTCACTGACCTGAGCCACACCGACACCAGCCAGCCTCAGGACAGCACTGCTAGAATCAAGCACAGCACAGATCACACAGCAATATCTCACACACTGGGACACACACACAACACTACCTCACACACTGAGACACACACAGAGAGAGGAGCCCCCTGAGCCAGCTGGTCCTGAGGCTCACTGACCTGAGCCACACCGACACCAGCCAGCCTCAGGACAGCACTGCTAGAATCAAGCACAGCACAGATCACACAGCAATATCTCACACACTGGGACACACACACAACACTACCTCACACACTGAGACACACACAGAGAGAGGAGCCCCCTGAGCCAGCTGGTCCTGAGGCTCACTGACCTGAGCCACACCGACACCAGCCAGCCTCAGGACAGCACTGCTAGAATCAAGCACAGCACAGATCACACAGCAATATCTCACACACACACAACACTACCTCACCCACTGGGACACACACAGAGAGAGGAGCCCCCTGAGCCAGCTGGTCCTGAGACTCACTGACCTGAGCCACACCGACACCAGCCAGCCTCAGGACAGCACTGCTAGAATCAAGCACAGCACAGATCACACAGCCATATCTCACACACTGGGACACACACAACACTACCTCACCCACTGAGACACACACACAGAGAGAGGAGCCCCCTGAGCCAGCTGGTCCTGAGACTCACTGACCTGAGCCACACCGACACCAGCCAGCCTCAGGACAGCACTGCTAGAATCAAGCACAGCACAGATCACACAGCAATATCTCACACACTGGGACACACACACACACATCACTACCTCACACACTGAGACACACACAGAGAGAGGAGCCCCCTGAGCCAGCTGGTCCTGAGGCTCACTGACCTGAGCCACACCGACACCAGCCAGCCTCAGGACAGCACTGCTAGAATCAAGCACAGCACAGATCACACAGCAATATCTCACACACTGGGACACACACACACACATCACTACCTCACACACTGAGACACACACAGAGAGAGGAGCCCCCTGAGCCAGCTGGTCCTGAGGCTCACTGACCTGAGCCACACCGACACCAGCCAGCCTCAGGACAGCACTGCTAGAATCAAGCACAGCACAGATCACACAGCCATATCTCACACACTGGGACACACACACAACACTACCTCACCCACTGGGACACACACAGAGAGAGAAGCCCCCTGAGCCAGCTGGTCCTGAGGCTCACTGACCTGAGCCACACCGACACCAGCCAGCCTCAGGACAGCACTGCTAGAATCAAGCACAGCACAGATCACACAGCAATATCTCACACACTGGGACACACACACACACATCACTACCTCACACACTGAGACACACACAGAGAGAGAAGCCCCCTGAGCCAGCTGGTCCTGAGACTCACTGACCTGAGCCACACCGACACCAGCCAGCCTCAGGACAGCACTGCTAGAATCAAGCACAGCACAGATCACACAGCAATATCTCACACACTGGGACACACACAACACTACCTCACCCACTGGGACACACACAGAGAGAGGAGCCCCCTGAGCCAGCTGGTCCTGAGGCTCACTGACCTGAGCCACACCGACACCAGCCAGCCTCAGGACAGCACTGCTAGAATCAAGCACAGCACAGATCACACAGCAATATCTCACACACTGGGACACACACAACACTACCTCACCCACTGGGACACACACAGAGAGAGAAGCCCCCTGAGCCAGCTGGTCCTGAGGCTCACTGACCTGAGCCACACCGACACCAGCCAGCCTCAGGACAGCACTGCTAGAATCAAGCACAGCACAGATCACACAGCCATATCTCACACACTGGGACACACACACAACACTACCTCACACACTGAGACACACACAGAGAGAGAAGAGCCCCCTGAGCCAGCTGGTCCTGAGGCTCACTGACCTGAGCCACACCGACACCAGCCAGCCTCAGGACAGCACTGCTAGAATCAAGCACAGCACAGCACAGATCACACAGCCATATCTCACACACTGGGACACACACACAACACTACCTCACACACTGGGACACACACAGAGAGAGAAGAGCCCCCTGAGCCAGCTGGTCCTGAGGCTCACTGACCTGAGCCACACCGACACCAGCCAGCCTCAGGACAGCACTGCTAGAATCAAGCACAGCACAGATCACACAGCCATATCTCACACACTGGGACACACACACAACACTACCTCACACACTGAGACACACACAGAGAGAGAAGAGCCCCCTGAGCCAGCTGGTCCTGAGGCTCACTGACCTGAGCCACACCGACACCAGCCAGCCTCAGGACAGCACTGCTAGAATCAAGCACAGCACAGCACAGATCACACAGCCATATCTCACACACTGGGACACACACAACACTACCTCACCCACTGGGACACACACAGAGAGAGGAGCCCCCTGAGCCAGCTGGTCCTGAGGCTCACTGACCTGAGCCACACCGACACCAGCCAGCCTCAGGACAGCACTGCTAGAATCAAGCACAGCACAGATCACACAGCCACATCTCACACACTGGGACACACACACACACATCACTACCTCACACACTGAGACACACACAGAGAGAGGAGCCCCCTGAGCCAGCTGGTCCTGAGGCTCACTGACCTGAGCCACACCGACACCAGCCAGCCTCAGGACAGCACTGCTAGAATCAAGCACAGCACAGATCACACAGCCATATCTCACACACTGGGACACACACACAACACTACCTCACCCACTGAGACACACACAGAGAGAGAAGCCCCCTGAGCCAGCTGATCCTGAGGCTCACTGACCTGAGCCACACCGACACCAGCCAGCCTCAGGACAGCACTGCTAGAATCAAGCACAGCACAGATCACACAGCAATATCTCACACACTGGGACACACACAACACTACCTCACCCACTGAGACACACACAGAGAGAGGAGCCCCCTGAGCCAGCTGGTCCTGAGGCTCACTGACCTGAGCCACACCGACACCAGCCAGCCTCAGGACAGCACTGCTAGAATCAAGCACAGCACAGATCACACAGCAATATCTCACACACTGGGACACACACACATCACTACCTCACACACTGAGACACACACAGAGAGAGGAGCCCCCTGAGCCAGCTGGTCCTGAGGCTCACTGACCTGAGCCACACCGACACCAGCCAGCCTCAGGACAGCACTGCTAGAATCAAGCACAGCACAGATCACACAGCAATATCTCACACACTGGGACACACACACAACACTACCTCACACACTGAGACACACACAGAGAGAGGAGCCCCCTGAGCCAGCTGGTCCTGAGGCTCACTGACCTGAGCCACACCGACACCAGCCAGCCTCAGGACAGCACTGCTAGAATCAAGCACAGCACAGATCACACAGCAATATCTCACACACTGGGACACACACACAACACTACCTCACACACTGAGACACACACAGAGAGAGGAGCCCCCTGAGCCAGCTGGTCCTGAGGCTCACTGACCTGAGCCACACCGACACCAGCCAGCCTCAGGACAGCACTGCTAGAATCAAGCACAGCACAGATCACACAGCAATATCTCACACACACACAACACTACCTCACCCACTGGGACACACACAGAGAGAGGAGCCCCCTGAGCCAGCTGGTCCTGAGACTCACTGACCTGAGCCACACCGACACCAGCCAGCCTCAGGACAGCACTGCTAGAATCAAGCACAGCACAGATCACACAGCCATATCTCACACACTGGGACACACACACAACACTACCTCACACACTGAGACACACAGAGAGAGAAGCCCCCTGAGCCAGCTGGTCCTGAGACTCACTGACCTGAGCCACACCGACACCAGCCAGCCTCAGGACAGCACTGCTAGAATCAAGCACAGCACAGATCACACAGCCATATCTCACACACTGGGACACACACAACACTACCTCACCCACTGAGACACACACAGAGAGAGGAGCCCCCTGAGCCAGCTGGTCCTGAGGCTCACTGACCTGAGCCACACCGACACCAGCCAGCCTCAGGACAGCACTGCTAGAATCAAGCACAGCACAGATCACACAGCCATATCTCACACACTGGGACACACACACACACATCACTACCTCACACACTGGGACACACACAGAGAGAGGAGCCCCCTGAGCCAGCTGGTCCTGAGGCTCACTGACCTGAGCCACACCGACACCAGCCAGCCTCAGGACAGCACTGCTAGAATCAAGCACAGCACAGATCACACAGCCATATCTCACACACTGGGACACACACACACACATCACTACCTCACACACTGAGACACACACAGAGAGAGAAGCCCCCTGAGCCAGCTGGTCCTGAGGCTCACTGACCTGAGCCACACCGACACCAGCCAGCCTCAGGACAGCACTGCTAGAATCAAGCACAGCACAGATCACACAGCCATATCTCACACACTGGGACACACACAACACTACCTCACACACTGAGACACACACAGAGAGAGAAGCCCCCTGAGCCAGCTGGTCCTGAGACTCACTGACCTGAGCCACACCGACACCAGCCAGCCTCAGGACAGCACTGCTAGAATCAAGCACAGCACAGATCACACAGCCATATCTCACACACTGGGACACACACACAACACTACCTCACACACTGAGACACACACAGAGAGAGAAGAGCCCCCTGAGCCAGCTGGTCCTGAGGCTCACTGACCTGAGCCACACCGACACCAGCCAGCCTCAGGACAGCACTGCTAGAATCAAGCACAGCACAGATCACACAGCCATATCTCACACACTGGGACACACACAACACTACCTCACCCACTGGGACACACACAGAGAGAGGAGCCCCCTGAGCCAGCTGGTCCTGAGGCTCACTGACCTGAGCCACACCGACACCAGCCAGCCTCAGGACAGCACTGCTAGAATCAAGCACAGCACAGATCACACAGCCACATCTCACACACTGGGACACACACACACACATCACTACCTCACACACTGAGACACACACAGAGAGAGGAGCCCCCTGAGCCAGCTGGTCCTGAGGCTCACTGACCTGAGCCACACTGACACCAGCCAGCCTCAGGACAGCACTGCTAGAATCAAGCACAGCACAGATCACACATCACATCTCACACACTGGGACACACACACAACACTACCTCACCCACTGGGACACACACAGAGAGAGAAGCCCCCTGAGCCAGCTGATCCTGAGGCTCACTGACCTGAGCCACACCGACACCAGCCAGCCTCAGGACAGCACTGCTAGAATCAAGCACAGCACAGATCACACAGCCATATCTCACACACTGGGACACACACAACACTACCTCACCCACTGAGACACACACAGAGAGAGAAGCCCCCTGAGCCAGCTGATCCTGAGGCTCACCGACCTGAGCCACACCGACACCAGCCAGCCTCAGGACAGCACTGCTAGAATCAAGCACAGCACAGATCACACAGCCATATCTCACACACTGGGACACACACAACACTACCTCACCCACTGGGACACACACAGAGAGAGAAGCCCCCTGAGCCAGCTCACACACTGGGACGCACACACACACACACTGGGGCACTGGGAGAGAGAGAGGGAGGCAGTGTGGGCTAGTGGTTAGAGCTGAGGCACTGGGAGAGAGGGAGGCAGTGTGGGCTAGTGGTTAGAGCTGATACACTGGGAGAGAGGGAGGCAGTGTGGGCTAGTGGTTAGAACTGAGACACTGGGAGAGAGGGAGAGAGGCAGTGTGGGCTAGTGGTTAGAGCTGAGGCACTGGGAGAGAGGGAGGCAGTGTGGGCTAGTGGTTAGAGCTGAGGCACTGGGAGAGAGGGAGGCAGTGTGGGCTAGTGGTTAGAGCTGAGACACTGGGAGAGAGAGAGGGAGGCAGTGTGGGCTAGTGGTTAGAGCTGAGGCACTGGGAGAGAGAGAGGCAGTGTGGGCTAGTGGTTAGAGCTGATACACTGGGAGAGAGAGAGGGAGGCAGTGTGGGCTAGTGGTTAGAGCTGAGGCACTGGGAGAGAGAGAGGCAGTGTGGGCTAGTGGTTAGAGCTGAGGCACTGGGAGAGAGGGAGGCAGTGTGGGCTAGTGGTTAGAGCTGAGGCACTGGGAGAGGCAGGCTGAGGAGTTATGTGGGGCTCCGGAGTCCCTTTGTGTTAATGAGTAACATGCTAACCCCTGTCCTCCTTCCAAAGTCCAGGAAGATGGGACAGAGATAACACTTCAGAAACATGATGTCCCAGAGTCGAGGTCCAACGACATGCCCACTCCCAGCCTTGATATTCCCAGGCAGAGTCTGAAAACCCGGACAGGACTCATCTAGCGTTCTGGACTGATGGTCCACCTTTCTGTCACCTTACACACATACAATCGACTGCTCTAACCTCACACTTCTCCCTACACACGTCAACTATCTAAAAGACAGATAGAGTACATCTAAGATCAGATCAGATCTCTTTACTGTCCCTGTACAGTCTCCTGCATGAGGACTGTGTCTCTCCACAGACCCCAGCTTGCTCTCAAGGAGACACACAGACAGGGAGAGAAGCTGGGGGTCAGAGCGCAGGGTCAGCCATTTATACAGCACCCCTGGAGCAGCTGGGGTTGAGGGCCTCGCTCAGGGGCCAAGCAGAGTAGGATTCCTCTGCCAGCTGCCTGGATTTGTACTGGCACCCTTCCAGCAACAGGGACAGATCCCGAGCCACAGAGCCACCACTCCGCCCAGTAAATATCCCAGTCGTACAGTTTGTACATCTGTTTCATACATTTTCATATGTGATCCACTCAGTTTCCACTTCCTGTGGTTTGCAGTTGGTTCTGAACATGTCCGCCAGATCAACTTTTCAATGTCTTTCAGGAGCTTGAGAGCTTGTCCCCTTAATGCAGAGCTAAAGAGACTCAGTTCCTCCAGCCTGTCAGTGTGGGACACTCCCTACAGACTAAAGACACTCAGTTCCTGCAGCCCGTCAGTGTGGGACACTCCCTTCAGACTAAAGAGACTCAGTTCCTCCAGCCTGTCAGTGTGGGACACTCCCTTCAGACCAAAGAGACTCAGTTCCTCCAGCCTGTCAGTGTTCTGGTGTCCTAGGGGGAGTCTGAACACTGGGATATGTGCCATCTGTAACCTTTCATGACAGAGAGTACTGAGAGGGTGGTGGGGGTGTTACAAAACAGAGGGCGCAGTTAAGTGAAATGACTGAAACATTAGGTAAAATGAGGCGCTTTACAATGTCAGGCACAGCGCCGGTGAAGAAGTATTAAATCAGACTTGACGCGACAGAGATCAATATCCGTTTTATTCGTCAAAGAAGAATCACATAGAAAAAATAAACACTGTATGAAACAGCAAGCTCCTTATGCATCAGATACTTTCAGCTAAAGCAGCCCAGTGCACACAGCAGGAAATTCAAGGCAGGAGCAGAACACAGCTCTGGCACTTTCAGAGCTGTGTCGGGACCTAGTATTTACTCAGGAGAACCTGGGGCAGGTGCGCTCTGTGGTGCACGACAGAGAGCCTGCGCGGTGCTGCTTGGGATCAATTCCCTAAGGCAACAAGAGTTGACAAAGCGTAAGAAATCGGGGTTAAAAAAAAAAAGAAACAGAGGCTATCGATAAATGCCCAGCGCTCACCCCACCACAAGGGGGTTAACAATGGGAGCAAACATTCACTGACAAACATGAATATAACGTCCTAACAAACCTAACGATCTGCAGGACGTCATTAAGAAAAAGAATACAAGTGATCAATGTTAGCAGTGTGCTCAATGGTCTGATCAGCATCTCAGCACAACGGTTTCTGCTTCCGAAAATTCCCCATTTTTTTAAAATAATAATCATAATAATCGCCGACACTGATGTAGCACTTTTCTGGACACCCCACCCAGCGTCAGCCGAGCTTGGATCTGGGAGTCCAGGCGGAAAGGAGCTGGGTTTCTTTGGTGACTTTCGGTCCGATCTGCTCTGGGGGAAGTTCCAGCGAGCGGGCGGGACGACCTGGGAGCCGGCGTCACGAGTGCCGGGTGGGGGGTGACTGCGAGTTCGGGACTCCGCTCGGCGCCGAGCGTCGTGGGGAAGGCGTGGGGTTGTGCGTTGGGCTGAAAGACACCCAGTCCGGGTCTGTTCCACTTTGCCACCCGGCAGAGGAGGGCGTGTCGGCTTGCCTCTCGTCGAACAGCGGAGCTGGACCTTGAAGGGATGCCCAGTCGCCTCGGGCCTCGCCTCGGGGTGCTCTTTCGATAGCCCCAGCTGGCGTGTCACCAGCATCGACGACGGGGTGCGGGGAGCTTGGGGGGCTGGAGAACTGGGTGCGCGGTGGTGTGTGGATGTTGACAGTAATTAAGCCCCCTATTTCAACAGCAATCCACTGGGTGGTGTCGAAGAAAAGTCTTCACTCAGGTGCGGTGTGGTCAAGCAGAGTCCTTTATACACGCGCATGGGGAGGATATAATCATACAGGTCTGTGAGTAACCTTTCATACAGGTCTGTGAGTAACCTCCCATACAGGTCTGTGAGTAACCTCCCATACAGGTCTGAGAGTAACCTCCCATACAGGTCTGTGAGTAACCTCCCATACAGGTCTGAGAGTAACCTCTCATACAGGTCTGTGAGTAACCTCTCATACAGGTCTGTGAGTAACCTCCCATACAGGTCTGTGAGTAACCTCTCATACAGGTCTGAGAGTAACCTCCCATACAGGTCTGTGAGTAACCTCTCATACAGACCTGAGAGCAGCCTCTCATACAGGTCTGAGAGTAACCTCTCATACAGGTCTGTGAGTAACCTCTCATACAGGTCTGTGAGTAACCTCCCATACAGGTCTGTGAGTAACCTCCCATACAGGTCTGTGAGCAGCCTCTCATACAGGTCTGTGAGTAACCTCTCATACAGACCTGTGAGCAGCCTCTCATACAGGTCTGTGAGTAACCTCTCATACAGACCTGAGAGTAACCTCCCATACAGGTCTGAGAGTAACCTCTCATACAGGTCTGTGAGCAACCTCCCATACAGGTCTGAGAGTAACCTCCCATACAGGTCTGTGAGTAACCTCCCATACAGGTCTGTGAGTAACCTCCCATACAGGTCTGTGAGTAACCTCTCATACAGGTCTGTGAGTAACCTCCCATACAGGTTGGAGAGTAACCTCCCATACAGGTCTGTGAGTAACCTCTCAAACAGGTCTGAGAGTAACCTCCCATACAAGTCTGTGAGTAACCTCTCATACAGGTCTGAGAGTAACCTCTCATACAGGTCTGAGAGTAACCTCCCATACAGGTCTGAGAGTAACCTCCCATACAGGTCTGAGAGTAACCTCTCATACAGGTCTGAGAGTAACCTCCCATACAGGTCTGAGAGTAACCTCCCATACAGGTCTGAGAGTAACCTCTCATACAGGTCTGAGAGTAACCTCCCATACAGGTCTGTGAGTAACCTCTCATACAGGTCTGTGAGTAACCTCTCATACAGGTCTGTGAGTAACCTCCCATACAGGTCTGAGAGTAACCTCTCATACAGGTCTGTGAGTAACCTCCCATACAGGTCTGTGAGTAACCTCTCATACAGGTCTGTGAGCAGCCTCTCATACAGGTCTGTGAGTAACCTCTCATACAGACCTGAGAGTAACCTCCCATACAGGTCTGAGAGTAACCTCTCATACAGGTCTGTGAGCAACCTCCCATACAGGTCTGAGAGTAACCTCTCATACAGGTCTGTGAGTAACCTCCCATACAGGTCTGTGAGTAACCTCCCATACAGGTCTGTGAGTAACCTCTCATACAGGTCTGTGAGTAACCTCCCATACAGGTCTGAGAGTAACCTCCCATACAGGTCTGTGAGTAACCTCTCAAACAGGTCTGAGAGTAACCTCCCATACAGGTCTGTGAGTAACCTCTCATACAGGTCTGAGAGTAACCTCTCATACAGGTCTGAGAGTAACCTCCCATACAGGTCTGAGAGTAACCTCTCATACAGGTCTGAGAGTAACCTCTCATACAGGTCTGAGAGTAACCTCCCATACAGGTCTGTGAGTAACCTCCCATACAGGTCTGAGAGTAACCTCCCATACAGGTCTGAGAGTAACCTCTCATACAGGTCTGAGAGTAACCTCTCATACAGGTCTGTGAGTAACCTCTCATACAGGTCTGTGAGCAGCCTCTCATACAGGTCTGTGAGTAACCTCCCATACAGGTCTGTGAGTAACCTCCCATACAGGTCTGAGAGTAACCTCCCATACAGGTCTGTGAGTAACCTCTCATACAGGTCTGTGAGCAGCCTCTCATACAGGTCTGAGAGTAACCTCTCATACAGGTCTGTGAGTAACCTCCCATACAGGTCTGTGAGTAACCTCCCATACAGGTCTGAGAGTAACCTCTCATACAGGTCTGAGAGTAACCTCCCATACAGGTCTGTGAGTAACCTCCCATACAGGTCTGTGAGTAACCTCCCATACAGGTCTGAGAGTAACCTCCCATACAGGTCTGAGAGTAACCTCTCATACAGGTCTGTGAGTAACCTCCCATACAGGTCTGAGAGTAACCTCCCATACAGGTCTGAGAGTAACCTCCCATACAGGTCTGTGAGTAACCTCTCATACAGGTCTGAGAGTAACCTCTCATACAGGTCTAAGAGTAACCTCCCATACAGGTCTGTGAGCAGCCTCTCATACAGGTCTGAGAGTAACCTCTCATACAGGTCTGTGAGTAACCTCTCATACAGGTCTGTGAGTAACCTCCCATACAGGTCTGTGAGTAACCTCTCATACAGGTCTGTGAGTAACCTCTCATACAGGTCTGTGAGTAACCTCTCATACAGGTCTGAGAGTAACCTCCCATACAGGTCTGTGGGTAACCTCTCATACAGGTCTGAGAGTAACCTCTCATACAGGTCTGTGAGTAACCTCTCATACAGGTCTGTGAGCAGCCTCTCATACAGGTCTGTGAGTAACCTCCCATACAGGTCTGTGAGTAACCTCCCATACAGGTCTGAGAGTAACCTCCCATACAGGTCTGTGAGTAACCTCTCATACAGGTCTGTGAGCAGCCTCTCATACAGGTCTGAGAGTAACCTCTCATACAGGTCTGTGAGTAACCTCCCATACAGGTCTGTGAGTAACCTCCCATACAGGTCTGAGAGTAACCTCTCATACAGGTCTGAGAGTAACCTCCCATACAGGTCTGTGAGTAACCTCCCATACAGGTCTGTGAGTAACCTCCCATACAGGTCTGAGAGTAACCTCCCATACAGGTCTGAGAGTAACCTCTCATACAGGTCTGTGAGTAACCTCCCATACAGGTCTGAGAGTAACCTCCCATACAGGTCTGAGAGTAACCTCCCATACAGGTCTGTGAGTAACCTCTCATACAGGTCTGAGAGTAACCTCTCATACAGGTCTAAGAGTAACCTCCCATACAGGTCTGTGAGCAGCCTCTCATACAGGTCTGAGAGTAACCTCTCATACAGGTCTGTGAGTAACCTCTCATACAGGTCTGTGAGTAACCTCCCATACAGGTCTGTGAGTAACCTCTCATACAGGTCTGTGAGTAACCTCTCATACAGGTCTGTGAGTAACCTCTCATACAGGTCTGAGAGTAACCTCCCATACAGGTCTGTGGGTAACCTCTCATACAGGTCTGAGAGTAACCTCTCATACAGGTCTGTGAGTAACCTCTCCACCAAGATGACAAATGCAATGAGTTTTATACAGCAAATTCACACAGGAAAGCTCCTTCTGAGTTTCCATAGCAGGAGTTGTATTTCTCTCTACTAACATGTCTTTGTAATTGACCACGTTAGTCTTGAGAAGCAGTTCTACCTTGCATACAGACAAAAGGAAGTATATAAATAAAAGGTGTGAAATGAGCTGGACATTCTGCTGTTGTAGCGTTAATATCAAAAAGTCAAATAATAGGCTTGCGACTGGTCTTTCATACTGTTGCTGGGTAAAAGGCATTTTTCAAAGCCAGCTAGTCACTATCTTATCCACTTTAAAAACGGTAAATGGTCAAATCCTTCCTCAGTAGTATCTTGGTCCGGTGATTGGGCTAAGTGCTTTGCGTTTCTGTCAAGTCTCACTAGATTCGGCCCTCCATGGTGCGTGTGAGGGATGGCACCTGTGAGGCGGTAGCCATATACCTGTAGGTTCTTGACAGACTCTAACTTACAGCGCCCGAAACCCACGTGTTGCGAAAGCAGACAGAACTTGAACTCGAAAAACACCCTCCTCTCGCCACCCTGGGTATGACGTCAGAATTCAGCGACAAAGAAAGCTCAGACACTGCCCGCCCCTTTGGTTGGGAGGTTGTCTTTGTCTCCCTCCGGACTACTTACAGCTACACGTAGAACACCACCGTTTCGGGAACAGTGATGCTTGAAAGAGACATCTAAAGAAATGGTTAAAGAAGGAATAAAATACAAACCTGTGTCCGCTAAAGCTGTACTCCGCTCTCTAATAAGGGATCAAAGAGGTTTTAGCACAGGACCACACTGTGCACCGCGTCACACCTCGAACAGTTCTGGAAGTGAAGTGACGCCCCCTATACGTTTGATAAAAATTTAAAAAAATACAGTGACGCCCCATCACTACTTGTAGCACGAACGGTAAAAAAAAGTCTTTGCGACACAAGCTTTACGGCAATACTATAACTATTAAGGGAAACGCACTAAGTAACATCGAGTGAAGAATGGTATAATTTGGATTAATTAATGAATGCTGATGGTGAAATATATAGTTACACCGAGTTTGTTAATAGATACAATATTTCTATTAATTTTGATCAGTATTTCACTGTAATTAACGCGATTTCTGGGGAAATATGAACTCGTTTAAGGAGTTGTGATAGTAGTCCTGTAATAGAAACGTTGGAAGAATTTACAGCTCACGTTAGACTAGAAGGAAAGGACATTCGGAGTTGTGGAACCAATTTTTGAGATCCCTGTTGAAAAATGATCATTTACTTGCGGTAACAATATATTGGAATTCCTCATTTGGAAAGCGCATTGACTGGAAAAAAAAAAGACAAGTAACAAGTTAAGACTCTTTGTTACCCAGCGATTTAAAATTGATATAGTTGACAAATGTGTTTTTTGTGACAATAGTCCTGAAACTATTCAGCATTTGTTTTGGTTTTGTCTCAAGGTTAAAATTTTCTGGACTAAACTGCAGACTTATATTAAAAAAGAAACCAATAGTGATGTTTGTTTTGATGAAAAAGATGTTATGTTAAGTTTCAGCCCCATCGAAAACAATATTACAATTTCGTTTGTAATAAATTTAATTATTATAACGGCACGTTAGTATATACATATGCCAGCAGCCACATCACCCTGCAACTCACAGCTGGCAGCCCCACTGGAGCTCAGCAGGCGTGAGCCTGGCCAGTACCTGGATGAGAGACTCCTGGGAAAGCTGAGGCTGCTGCTGGAAGAGGTGTGAGTGGGTCCTAATGCCCCAGGACAGTGACGGGGACACTAGACTGTATACAAGGCGCCGTCCTTCAGATGAGACGTGAAACTGAGGTCCTGCCTCTCTGTGATCAGTCAAGACCCCAGAGTGTCTCTCAGAAAGAGTAGGGGTGTGACCCCAGTGTCCTGGACAGACTCCCCCTGGTCTTTACCAGTCATGGCCTCCTGATAACCCCTGCAGCCAAACCGCTGGCGACTGTCGATATAGAGAGATAGAAATAGCAAATTAATCACGCAGAGAGCCCGTGTCAGTTCGGGAGAAGGTGGGGTTGTGTGGGTAGTCGTGGCCGAGTGGTTAAGGCGATGGACTAGAAATCCATTGGGGTCTCCCCGCGTAGGTTCGAATCCTGCCGACTACGGGTCTGTTTTTCCTTTTGGTGAATCTAAATAATATCTCAATTAATATTTGCCTTTCTATCAGACTGGGCTGCACGTCTGTCCTATCTTTTTATCTGACAGGGAGTCTTTATTATGTGATGATAGGAAGACACATCGAACTCACTTCTTATCTTCTGTGTATCTGAAAGGAGTAGTGGAGTGGGGACTGGACCCAAGTGGACATCTATTCATTGGAACTTATGGACCATCCTGGTGGACTGCTTGGGCGTCACCCGCGTGACAGGTGGGGATACTCCCCACTATGCTAGTGAGGACCACTGACTTACAATCATCACCTTTTAAGGCTTTCCAGCTAACCTAACTACTATTCCGAAGAGGAAACCTGTCAACTCTTAAAAGCTTTTCGAACATCTGGCTGAATTGTATTTTTTTTTTAAGTTCTGTATTTCTTGTAACACTCTCCTGTAAAAAATGAAGATGAACGTGAGAGTACATGTGTCCTGACAGTAATAACAGAAAGAGTCATCTTAAGCATGTTTTTCTGCGCAAAGATTTCAACGCCTGCCGACTACGACCGGCTGGTTATATTTTCTGTAGCATGACAGGGATGCTCACCACTGTGTTTAGTGTAGCGTTTCATCCGACAGGGGATCCCTCTGTGTCACTCCTGACACACAGCTTTCCTCATGTTGCCGTGTCAGAGCACATCTGATCGACTGGTCTTCTCTCTTGCGGGGTGACGGGACTCTTCCTCAGAGAGACGCTCCCACCTGCGTCCGCTCTTCATCAAGAGCGGAAACAACAGAAACAGACAACAAACTGCAATTAACTACTTTGTGTTTTCCCGAACCGACTACTGTAACCCTCTACTCGCTGGGGTATCTAAATCCACAGTGAACAAACTGCAGTCTGTCCAAAACTCAGCAGCCAGAATCCTGACCAGGTCTAGTGCAAGTGATCACATTACTCCTATCCTGGAGTCCCTGCACTGGCTCCCGGTCAAATTCGGTGTAGACCTTAAAATCCTCCTGCTCACCTATAAGGCTCTGTATGGCTTGGCACCTCAGTACCTGTCTGAGCTATTATCGCCCTACTCCCCACCTCGCAACCTTCGCCCCTCTAATTCTGCTCTCCTAACTGTCCCCTGAGCCCATCGTGATAGATGACAGATTTTAATCAGTAGTAAATTTATTGTGACCCGAGATGGACCGGTGTCCAGGTCCAGTGTTGCAGGTGTCAGGTGTTGTTGCTTCATCGCCCATTCCTGTGGAATTACAGACTTTAATGAGATGTTTTGTGAGACGTAACTGTGTGTGATTTTTGAAACGCAATTAATGATCGACAGCGATTGATGATCCGTTCCCGACACCCGAAGAAGGCTCCGCAGCCGAAACGTTGTGTCTTCTCTTTTCAGCAGGAATAAATGTTTACTTGTTCCCGTGATGCGTGATTATTGTTCCTGAAAACACCATGAACTGTGAAAGTTCCCCCTGAGAGTTTTGATCACTGCGTGTGAAAGAAAAGAAGAGCTCTGTCAGGTCCGAGTCCGGAATCAAGCAGGCGGCCTGTTCTGGATTGCTGTTTCAGCTCTAACCGGAGGCTGGAGTTTGTCTCATTTTCAGTCACACATGAAACACTTTCACACACGAGGGGAAGCAAGCGCGTGGGAGAAGTGTGGTTTGAGCCCACGCCTCTAGTGAAGACCGTCATTTATTTATATTATAAACAGACTAATATTTGGAGACCCTTTTTCTTTTTTTTTTTAATAGTGACAAAAACAAAGTTTTAAAGGCATCATTTTTCCTTAACCTAATTTCACAAGGCTTCTGGGAATCCAAAAAAGGTCTCGGCTTCTCTAAAGCCCATAAGCCAAACACTTTGTAGTAAGCTTAACAGAAGCACTTGGACGCCGAGCCCGGCATCCGCGGGGTCGCCCTGACGGTGCTCACCTGCCGCTACCGCCTGGCCCGGCCGCGCACCAGCCCCCTGCCCCTGGACACCCCCACCTCCTGGCCGGAGGAGCCCCCGCCCCCCGCCCTGTGCAGCAAGCCGAGCCACCAGTCCGGCTACCTGCGGGGCACCGTCAGCTTCCGCTGCGACGTGGTGGGGGGTCCCCAGGCCAGACGTCACCTGGGAGAAGCAGACCGAGCGCCGCCAGAGCCTGATCACGCGGCCCGACCAGATGTACGGCCAGCTGGTCATCCCCAGCGCCCGGCCCGGCGAGACGGGCATCTACACCGGCACCGCCCGCAGCTCGGCCGGCATCCTGTGCGCCGCCCACCCGCTGTCGGTCACCCGGCGCGCCGAGGACAAGCCCGCGGCCCGGCCCGTCTCCCCGGCGGGACCTCCCTACCTCCCCGAAGCCTGGCAAAAGCAAATGCCAGAAAAAGCGAGAGAGAGAGAGAGAGAGAGAGCAACACACGAGGGTCTAGTCAGGCAGCTACAAGGTGGCAATGGGGTACAAGTATTACAGGGGTGCGAAAGCAGGGAACTCTTTACACGAATCCGGGCGGCCTCATCACACTTGTACTTGTACGCCCGTTTCGCAGTGGGTCAGCTACGCTGGTCAGCGGCCTTCCTAATCCCCACCCCGACTACCACTACTACTCCAGTCCTGCCGCTCGCCGCGTACCCCAGCCGCAGCGCCAGGCGAGGGCGCCACAATATTATTATTATTATTAGCTTTTCCTTAATTTGACCGCCCGGACTCGGAGGGCATCTTGCTGGCACGCTCAGGGACTTTTGGAGACCCGCCCCGAGCTCAGAGGAACCCGTGTCCCGTCTCGGTTGAGGGATCATTTTCCGCGCTGGACCACAGACGCATCCCTGCTCACTTCCCCTTAAATGAGTCTCCTTTCTCCCTGTGGTTCCCGTACGGCTACCCGCTGGGGTGGGTGAAATGAGAAATACACTCGCCCCGCGCGGCCGTCTGGGAACCCCCCCTTGACTCAGGACGTCCTGTTCGTGACGCCAGTTGCTGTGGGAAGCAGGTTCGGTTCTGTTGGGCTCTCAGTGAGGACAGCAGCAGCGCGCTGGGTCTGCCCCGCGGAACAGACGCAAAAACTGTAAAAAAGCTTCTCGGGAAGAAGCTCTGTTACACAGCTTCATGGATATTCGTCCCGTCCTTTGATAATGTAGCAGACTTTATCCTGCTTATAGTATGTTTTAGGAGTGTTGCCCCTGTCATCTATGTCGACTAATTATAAGTATCTATTTATGGGAGCTGTTAAGACAGAACTTAACTTTTGGTGAAGGGTAACAGACACCAACAATGATTCCAACACATTACACAATGTGTTTTGAGTTAATACTGTAGTGTTGGATACAGATCAATTCTATTTATTTCCCGTCAATAATTGTCTGATCCCAGATTATTTCTCACAGTGCAGTAGAAGATGCATCTCTGTCTCTGCTTCTGGCTCTGTGTCACTGAGCCTGTCCTCTCTGGGCAGCCAGGTCTGTCTGTGTCCAGTTTCTGTGTCCAGGCTGTGGTCACTGAGCCTTTCCTCTCTGGGCAGCCAGGTCTGCCTGTGTCCAGTGTCTGTGTCCAGACTGTGGTCACTGAGCCTGTCCTCTCTGGACAGTCAGGTCTGCCTGTGTCCAGTTTCTGTGTCCAGGCTGTGGTCACTGAGCCTGTCCTCTCTGGACAGCCAGGTCTGCCTGTGTCCAGTGTCTGTGTCCAGACTGTGGTCACTGAGCCTGTACTTCGTCAGGGTCTGTTTCTTTTTGCTGTTTCTTATCTTGGTTAGATATTCAGCTAGTGTGTATTGTCTGTTTAGGGTTCTGTAGCATTCCAGTTTATGTTGTGTTTGTGTGTGTGTGTCTCGGTGTGTGAGGTAGTGTTGTGTGTGTGTCCCAGTGGGTAGTGTTGTTTGTCTTGTGCTGTGATTTTATTGACTTTGATAAGTGTCAGTCCTGCTAGCATAATGTAGTTACTGGATGCAAATTCCTGCAAGTTATGTTGTTAATGTGAGAATCCTGTACACTGGCAAATTTATTCTAACATAGATTCAGTATAAACATGGCAGCAACAGTTTGTAACACTTTCCCCATGGTAGAGTGGGTTTCTTTGTGCTCCAGTTTCCTCTTTCAGTCCAAAGACATACTGGTGAGTTAATATAATAATAATAATAATATCATTTTACTGTCCCTATACAGTCTCTTAATGAGGACTGTGTCTTTTCTCAGACCCCAGCTTGCTCTCCATGAGACACACAGGCAGGGAGAGAAGCTGGGGGTCAGAGCGCAGGGTCAGCCATTTAAACAGCACCCCTGGAGCAGCTGGGGTTGAGGGCCTCGCTCAGGGGCCCAGCGGAGTAGGATTCCTCTGCCAGCTGCCTGGATACGAACCGGCAACCTCCCAGCCACAGGCACAGCTCCTGAGCCCCAGAGCCACCGCTCCGCCCCACACC